>NC_034599.1:20782399-20815612 GCF_900095145.1 Mus pahari
AAAAAAAAAAAAAAGTGGTAAGTCTCCTGAAGGAAACAGAAGCCGTCCATGGTGGTGGACCAGAGAAGCTCCTGGGGGTAGTCCAAAGAATGTCTAAGTCTGAGAAGCAGCTGAAGTAAATCTGTGAGGATGGAAGAGAAGTCAGTGGCTAGTGGAGAGAATGCCGTGAGGAAGTCTGTTAATTAGCACCCATATTGTGGATGGAGATAGTAGTGGAGTTATTATAGCCTCAAAGGCACCAGTTGCTTCTCTTAGAGGTTACAGGATTCAGTCATTGGGTTCAGTCAAGGCTCCGGGCCCTAACTAGAAGCTGTAACAATGCCCACTCCTCTTGGCGTCTTTGGGTGTTCTCTCCTGGCAAGGCTATTTTGGTTTCTTTAGGAAGCCTTCTGTGGTGTCTGTGGGACCAGGCTCTCCTTAGTATCTCCGTTCATCCACTCAGAACGGTTCACCTTATATTCTGACTTCCTTGTGGCTTCTAAGCAGCCTGGAACTCTGAACATGTTCTCATGCACACAGTGAGGCACCATCAGTGCCTGATGAGCAGTGTATGATGTTTACACTTCAGCCATTATCACAGAAAGATGGTGAGTGAAGGTTAATACTGAGCATGAGCAATTGTTGATTTCTTTAGTCTGCAGAATTTAGTCAAGTTTTTTGAATGAAACAGTTATCAGTCACTGCAAGGACGCTGCGTGCTAACAAACCACGTGTAACCAAAGTTTTAACCGATGGTAAGCACACATTTGCTGTCTTAAGCACATTTGTAGTGATGTGTCACCACACCATCTAACTCCAGAACTGGTCCTTCATTACAAAGAAATGTCATTCCAGTTATAACAGTAGCTCCCCATACCCCTCCAGACCCAGGAAAGAAACACTCTTCTTTCTGTCTTTATCAACTTGGCTATTCTTGCTTCCTCATGTAAGTGAAATCACCCTGTCTGTCTTTGTGTCATGACTTACGTCACTGAGCATTTCAAGGTGAATCTGTGATCTCTATTGTATATATAATAGAATATCCTTCCTCTTAAGGAGGAATAATACACACATGCACATAATGCACACCCACATGAATACATGCACATACACATTCATACATGCACACACAACAATATGCACACACAGAGACATATAGACACAGACATACACACAGACACAGATGCACACACACATGCACATACATACATGCAGACATGCACACACACATATATGCATGAAGACATGCACACACACAGACCCAGGCACACACAGACACTCAGATGTGTACACATGCACAGACATGCACAGATACAGACACAAACACATGCATGCATGTACATACACGCATACACACATAGACATACACAGATACACAGACACACATACACACTCACACATACATGCATACTGACACCCAGACATAGACACAGAGGGGCACACACACACACACACACACACACACCACTTTGTGTTTGTCAATTTATCTGCTGGTGCACATTCGGGTTGTTTCCATCTTTGGGTTATGAGGAATATCGGGAACACGATGTGCAAATTCCTTTTTCAAGTCCTGACTTTCAACTTCTACTGAAAATAGTAGTGCTGAATCTTGTGGTAAAGCTACTTTTAGAGTTTACATATATTTGGGACAGTCAGTTTATATCAAACAAAGTCACCTTCCAGTAGGAGGTGACATGAGATGGGATTCTGCATTCCTCTTTTTTGCCCTGTGTGATGATGCTTGCTGACATGGAATGACTCTTTTTAAGTGTGCCTTTATTTTATTTTTTTACAGCATCAAACTTCTAGCTGTGCAAGAGCTGCTTGACAAAGAAGCCCTGGAAAAGGTAAATATTTTGTTTTTCCTGCTACACGGGAAGAGTTGTGCTCCCTGACCAAAGGCAGCACTTACCGCAGAAGCAGCCTGCCACTTCCTATTCTCCTGCAGTGAGCCATGCAGACATACAATCAAAGCTCCTACACTTACACTGCACTTACCCTTGCAGACCCAAGCTCGCTCTGTTCCTTCCAGGCTCGGGGAAAGCCGAGGCTTGCTGATTACAAGCCAGGCCACACTCTGTAGAAGGGTTCCTGCACTTCTAAGCTGCAGGAGCAAGAGGCTTCCCGTGTGCCAGGCTTCAAGCTTGCTGTCTCCTCTCGGTTTCACGTTCGATTGTCTTGAGTATAGAGATGAAAGGAATGAGGTCCAGCTACACTTGGTCACCAGCCCAAAGCAAGTGGACTCAGTGGAAGAGTGAAGACATGAACTTCTTTAACAGATGTGACTGTGACAGTGTTTTTTTAGTAGTTTAGCTATTATAGTATAGTAGGCTGTTGGCGAAGACAGGGAAATCACCTCCACACCTGTGCTGTGGGAGCATCTGGTGCATTTTGCCATGTTCAAGTCAACTGGAACCGAAAATCTTTTACTTATAGATTCTGGTTCTAGGTTTAAAGAGGAATGGGTTTAGCAATGCAGGCTAGGTCGGTACTAAGGAGGCCAGGCCCTAAATGCCATTGTGGGAGCTATTGTACTCCTGCAGTACATTCCCCTTGGCTAGCTCAGGACTCTTCCTACAAATGTAGTTGCAGACCTATTGATTATAATCTATAGGTTGACATGAATGTAAGTAGTTAGATAAACATCCAATGGTACTTTTTAAAGGAACGTAAAATGTTTGGACCAGTGCTGAGTGTCTAGGTACTATAATGAAGGACATCTTTAAAGTCAGGATCAAGCCATGCTGTGAAGGGTAGGGAGTGGCCTGAGCTTTGAGACTCCATTCAGCCTCTTTTCCATGAGGGGTGAGATAAGGACACCAGTTCCATTGGACCTTAGAATGGCAAAATGTGAAGCAAATGAGTTAATGCAGCCAAATGGCTCTCTAGATATGAAAGCACTCTGATCATATCAAGGCTTAATTATTCATGTAAATTCTTTATACACATCCAGCTATTAAAACATGCTATGATGACTATAAAAGCTATCAATGGGACAAAGATAGCCTTGAGGGTGGATGGTAGATTAGATAATGGTACTAAAGTAGCCATAACTTTTCCGGAAGCTGATGGCTTTTTTGTGATCATGCAAGAGAATGGCCTGGTCTGTAGGAATCAGAGGAAGGAACACAGAAAAGAATCTAATCACTCATTCTGAAAAGATTCCAAAGACAGTGGAGAGAAAGAAGGATAGGGGGAGAGAGGAAAGGGAAAGGAGAGAGGAGAGGAAGCGTGAAGAGGAGCGGAAGGGAGGGAAGGAGGGAGGAAAGGAGAGAGGGAGGGAGGGAGGGGAAGAGGGAAAGAGGGAAAGAGGGAGAGAGAAAGAGGAGGAGAAAGAGGAGGAGGAGGAGGAGGAGGAGGAGGGGGATATGTAGATAAGGCAAAATACAAACCATTGATCTTTCTGTGTAGGCAGGTATATGAGGTTTCTTTGTATGTCTTTGAAGCTTTAAAAGGTTCTCCACGTTTCCTTTGTAGTAGTTAGTATTCACTGAACCAGTGTGCTTTACTTCCTGATTTTGAAAAAGTTAGAAAAAAAAAATCTTCGCACACAATGCGGCGCTTCTACATCCAATGCATCAGTATAATAAAAATACAGGCAGCAAAAAATACCAGTTATGTCTTTGAAGTGGTTACTGTCCAATTTAGAGAGGCCACATAGCCAGACCAATCCAGGGCACCAGAGCTTGCAAAATGGATCAGAGAGGTAGTATTGGGCTTGCAGTGGTTGGCTGTCAGCCAGTGAGTCATTGTGCCACCCTGAGAACCAAGCTTCCATGGCTCTGCTCCAAAACCTGCCTTCTCCTTCCTCCTTGAATTATCTTGGGTTACTTATCCTCTGTGCTTCAGGTTTCCAGCTGAAAAATGAAAGTCATAATCCTTAATTCACAAAGCTTTAGAAGGGAGTTTAGTGGGCTGCCTAGGGAAAGGTGCTCAGTAGGACATCTGGGGCTCAGTGATCTCCAGAAGTTAGCTTCTCTATATTCTGTTCTCTTGTCCCCATCCACCTCCAGCTGTCCTTTTCTCCCATCGTCCATTTTCCCTTCCTGTATGCCTGATGGTGGGTTTGCATCATCCCATCTTAACAGATAGGACCGTCAAAGTATATGCAGGGACTGATGGGGAGCCAAGATCTTGCAGTTCCTCTTCTCTCTTCTGTGCAGTTGTCTCATCATTCCCTCATTTATTCTGCAAGTGTGGGGGTTTCTGCATGTTAGGCAAGTGGTAAACATTCTGAGAAATGCTCAAGAACAGCCCAGCGGTTATGTGCTTGGTATCCAGTTGTTATATGTTGAATGAATCATGATATATTGCCTAGATTGGCACTCTTTTTTTTTTTAATTGTTGTTGTTTTGTTTTTGTAGTAAGATTGGTTCCGTGATTTGTTGATATGTAAGATATGTTCCCTGAAGAGCCTCATGGATCATATTTTTCCTTCCACATGGTCAGGCTAGAGAGCCACTGAGAAAAGTGTGTGGTAAACCCAGCTTTGCTGTTCAGCATTGTCACTGGGCCAGTAGCTCTGGAAGTTCATTAGGAAATTTAGAACTTTGACCTTTAGCTCAGCCCCACTGAATCAGAGCCACTCACTGCAGAGAGCCCAGGTGACTGACTAGTACACATTAAAGTCCCAGAGCTGTTCAGGAGAAGGTTGTTTACTATCCCCACAGTGATTATTGACTAGCCTGTGGTAGTCAGAAACCTATTAGATTGCACAAATTGTGCTTCTATAGCCACTGAAGCTCCTTTGGGAGGTATATGTATGGGGCCACCAAAAGGCAGATGCCATCATTCTATTTGTAGATTTCTCTTTGGGTGTGGCATGCACATGAGTATGCAAGCACACATACTTGTTTAGAAGCCAGAGCAGAACTGGGGAGGGGACTTTCTCTATTGCTCTCTGCCTTACTGCCTTGAGACAGAGGCTCTCACGGAATCAGGGTCTTGTGGTTTCTGCTTGTCTGGCCAGTTAGCCATCGAGCTTCTGGGATTTGCCTGTCTTTGCTATAGGGCTGCAGTCACAGACATGAGCAACCATACCTGGTGTCTTAGTTAAGGTTTTATTGCTATGAATAGATGCTATGACCGTGGCAACTCTTATAAAAGAAAATATTTAATTGGGCCTGACTCACCATTTCAGAGATTTAGTCCATTATTGTCATAAGGGGATGTATGGCATATGCAGGCAGACATAGTGCTGAAGAGGGAGTTGAGACTTCTATATCAGGATCCATTGGCGGCAGGAAGAGAGAGTGATACTGGGCCTGGTTTCAGTTTCTGAAACCTCAAAGACTACTCCCCACTATATACTCTTCCAACAGGCTACACCCCTAGTAAAGCCCTTCCCTCTGAGTCTATGGGGGCCATTTTCATTCAGAGCACCACACCTGGCTTTTTTATGTGAATTCTGGAGTTTGAACTTAGGTCTGAAGCTTGCAAAGCAGGCACTCTTACCCAGCCTCTTGAAACCTCATTTATATCTTACCTTTCCTGCTAGTAATAGTCCGAGCCAAGAGAGAGGTCTCAGAAGTGCAGCTTGCAAGCTTCAGCCGCCTCACTGTCACCCTGCTGATGTGGCATGGAAACCTGCCTTTGGAGTTTATAGTCGCAGAATTTCTGGAACTTTACCGTGTTGGAATCTGTGTCTGCGGTCTTAACAGTAGGAGCCTGTGCATACCTCCATCTTGGAAGGTGGCTGTAATTGTAAAAGTCCTTTTCTCTTACACAGGGACTGGCAATAGATCTGAATAGTAAAGGTTTGAGTTGCACAAAACACAACATGAAAGGTCGGCAGTGTCTGGAGATCTTAGAAAAGGAGATTTCCAATGTCCTCTCCTTTACAATCAGCCATTGTTAGCATAGTCTTAGTATTTTAGCTGAGGTTTTCATGTTATGTACAGAACCAAGAGCTAGGGCACCTTCTAGCCACAGTGTAGCTCCCTGTGACTCTGGAGGCTGGCAGAACATCATCCCGGAGGCCTGGGTCCCCTTCCTTACTTCTGATCCTGTTCTCCATACTGCCTCCCATGTACACCCGGTAGCTATGCTCGTCAGAGCTGAACCCTGGCCACACCGTTGCTGGGGGACGTTTTGTCTTTTACCCTGCATTCTATTTTCTCCACTTTCCTCAATGCCCCTTACTAGGTTTGGGGCTCTTGTGAATTATCTGTCCTATTGGCATTCTGATAGAGGAATTGTGAACAGCGGTGACATCAATGGATAGACTTCCAGGCTTCCTATTTTGACTTTTTAAAGCTCCCCCCTCCCCCGTGTTTGGTTTGGCTTCCTGGAGTCATGTGTAGCATTAGCTAGCCTGGAACTACTATATAAACTGTACTTGGATGTGCAGCGATCCTTCTGCCTCTGCCTATTGGGTGTTGGCTTGGTATTTCTTTGAGACTCCTAACCGGGGGAGTGAGTGGTGTGTCTCTGACCCTTCTGCCTGTTCTTGGGACCCCTTTCCTCCTATTGGGTTGCCTTGTTCAGCCTTGACATGAAGGCTTCCGCCTTGTCTTGTTGTATCTTGTTTTGTTGTGTCTGGCTGTCATCTCTTGGAGGCTGGATCTGAGGGAGAGGAGAGGTGTAGGGGAGAATTGGGAGGAGTGGAGGGTGGAGAAACCGTGGCCAAGAAGAACTATATGAGAGAAGAATCTCTTTTCAGAACAAAAAAAATAATACTCAAAAGACTTGTAAGGTTAAATAAAAAGTTCAGAGAAAGCATTATGGAACAAGAAAGAAAGAAAGGAAGAAAGAAAGAAAGAAAGAAAGAAAGAAAGAAAGAAAGAAAGAAAGAAAGAAAGAAGAAAGAGAGAAAGAAAAAAAGAAAGAAAAAGAAATTGTGGGAAATACACATAAAGAACTTTTCTGTCAATATTTTTTTCTGAGCTTAATATATCCTCTAAGCCATTAATAACTTACTAAGTCTTCTATGCTAACCCAAAGTTAGACTTGTCTCCATGGACTTCTTATTAAAAGAATATTATTAGAACCATGATCAGGGTATCTAATATGTGTAAGTATTAAGGTCTGTACCATTTTTCTGAAACAGTGTTTGTGTGTGGATGAGTGTGTGTGTGTGTGCACACACACTCACACACACACACACACACACACACACACACACACACGCACACGCGTGCGCATGTTTCATGCCACACAATGCTTAGCTCCCAAGCACAGTGAGAACCATGCTTACCAGTTGTCCGTCTGTGTTCCTTGCTTTGAGAGTCGGACCTTCTGTTTTCCTAAACTCAAGTCACTAAGACTGGTTTCCTAGGATTTAAAAACAGACTCATCTAATGAGTTTAAATGTGACATTACATGAAAAGAAATAAAAATATTGTTACAGCTTGATTTAGAAAGATCTATTTTTTTTCCCCTAGTGATCTTTTCCAACTGCTTCCTGCAAGGCTGCAGACAATACTGTGGCCAGCCATTCTGGCTCGAGATCACCTTCACCCTGCCAGCACAGAGGGTGGCCATGAGCTGACCCTACTGTGATCAATGCCCACCTGTGAGCCCAGCCTCTCAGGCCACTCAGTTCACAACTGTTGCCTGTTCTGTGCCCCAGGCTGTCACTCATTCATCAATCTCAGGTCAGCCCATCTGATATGACATCAAACTCAGTTTTCTAGTGCTGAGCTCCAAGGGCATAGACAAGTTGAGTCCAGCTTGGTTATTATTATCAGTGAGAGGCCTACTGGGCAGGTTACCCACAATCTTAGTGTCTCCTATCCCCCAACCCCAGCATGCAGGGTTACAATTGTAACTATGTCATTGGAATTTTGTGAGAACTAAAGGGAATGACGTATGCAGCAAAAGAGTTCATATCTTAGCAAATGCCAGTGTGCCAGTGTCTGCCTTACGCTGCCAGTGAGCTGCTGTTCTATCATTGTCACATTCATCATCCTTATCAGCCATGCTGTCTCTTCCTCTCTTGAGAATCTCAAGGTGAGCTTTACCACTGCCATTAGAAGATGTTAAAGGGAAAGCCATAACCTTCCCCTGCCTCCATTTGCCAGATCTCTAAGCCCTGCTTCGGTGTTTTCTCTGTATGATAAGTGTACATTCATTTTACCCGGAAGCCTGGGGTTAGGAAAATTAAACTTAATACAGTAGTCACTCTTCCAGCCAGAACCTAGTGCTAAGCCGCATTGGGATTAGAAGTGAATCGTTCCCCAGAGATCTTCAGAAGGAATAGGAGACAAACAGTTTTTATATAGATGTGGGTGACTAAGCCAAGGATGCTAGCTAGGCTCCTGACAGTAATTGGGAGTCGTGTTTCAAATTCACTGAAATGCACATAGATAGTGGCTTCTGTTGTGATCTGGATTTGCAGTTAATTTAGCTTTCGTGAGTGCAGTGGCTGCTCTGTTTTTGAGTTGTACTTTATACCAAAGATGGTAAAGTTATAAAACTTTACCCTTGAATGGTCTGCATAGAACCACAATGTTTCAACTGAGGGAGACTTCTCAAACTATGTAAACTAAATCTATACATTTTTAAGAAAGTACACTGAGGCCAAGGTTATTGAGGTACCCCTTTCTCCTGGGCCATAGCTGGTTCGTTAAGCAAGCAAAGGACATTTCCACCTAGTGTCCTGGCTTCCATATCCAGATGGTCACAGAACTCTAAAGAATGTATAGAATAATGAATTACATCAAGTAGACACACCCTGCATTTGGGCTAAAATACTTTAAAATACTTTCTGGAAAACATAATCCTTTAAAAATATCAGTGTGAGATCCTTCGGAATCTTCTCTGTTCTCTTTCCTCTTCAGCTTATTTCTTCATTAGTTGGAGCTTAATGGGAAGGTCACATTACGCGGTTGGTAGTCACAGTCTGTGAAGGAGTCTACGAAGGTTGTTTGTTTTCTTGCTGTGTTGAGCAGAGCTGTGTGTGGTCATAATTAATCTCACTGCCACCCTTTGCCTGGCAGGAAGCTGCCCACACTACAGGGACCGGTGAGCAGAAATGGGGCTCCCATCAGAGGTTACAGTCTCCTGAGTGTAGTCCGATTCTGAGGGAGGCAGCTCCACGTTCCAGACTGCTCCCTGGGCTCTACCCACAAACCTTACTGCTGGGTATCCTGGTGAATTGTGGGCTAGGCTCCAAAGTCTCTTTAAAGGAGGTGGTACTGGTGTTGTAACTTCAGGGTAGGCTGCTTGCCTATAGCATGCATAAGGTCTGGCTTTAATTCCCAGTAGCAGCAAAAGAATGGGAGTAAAGATGTCATTTCTCCTGATGTTTTGACATCCCCACAAGATACTATGTATATACTCAGGGGCTCACACTGTCCTGCCATTTCCCCACGTAGAACTTTTAAAATCTCTTTAGCTTTATTAGTTATCAAAGGTAAGCATATACAGAGTGAGAGGTTATTTTAAATTGGTCATATTAGCAAAAAACCACAGTGTGTAAAGTTGAAGTTGCTAGAAGCAGCATGCTGGTCATATCTGTGGAGGGTAGGTGACAAGAGGCTGACCCTCAAACACATGATGGACTTCATTAGCCTCAGAGATGCCCCGATCCTTTAGTTAGGGCCTGTTTCTGGGAATGTCTCCTAACGGAAGAGTCCATGAAGATAGACAACAAACACATTGCTACATGCTTTGCAAGGGCGAACAATTGGAAGGCAGGTCATTGTCGTAGAAAATGGCTAGCTTTTAGAAAGGACTGTGGTAGATCTACTTCGGGCATGGGTATGTGACTACCATAAATGGGGAAACGTTTAGCCTTGTAGTAATGTGATATGCTTTTTATCGAAAAGGAAACTTTACTTCCAATTGCTTCTATAACAACTATGTGTACATATACTTTTGTTCCTTAAGCGGATGTTTACTGAGCCCCATCTCCTATTAGAATTTGTGCTAGTGGATGTTTGCATCTGTGAACAGGACATGTTCTTTGCCCTACCTCAGGAAGCTCACTCTGTAGCAGGCAAGGGGACCACCATTGCCCGTTACACAGTTACTACTGGTGAAGATAGGATTCATTTCTTCCCTCTAGGTATGTCCAGTCATTTCTTCTTCGTGGTTTTAATCTTGGGATGAATTTGACCAAGGCCATGGAGCGCAGTGCCTAGGGTCAAGGAGAAAGATTCTGTGGTTAGATATGGTTAGATTTTGTATACTGTATCCTGCTGGTCCCAAAACATCATCCCTTCAGTTCTTTCTGTGACTTACAGACACTCCCACAGTGGGGACTTTAAGGGGATATCTGGTTTCTAGAGCATCCGTGCCCCCATTCTTAGCCGCCTCAGACATATTTAGGTCTTCTGAAACCTGCAGTGGGCTGAGACTTGACCTGCTCCCTTCCTTGCCCCTGCCCAGTTTCTATTGGTTGGTACTTACTCAGATAAAAGTCTTAGCCACATAGCCAGGCATCATCTCCTTCAGCATGCCTGGGGACTTAGGAGCGTGGCCCTTGTCTAATAAAAATGGCAATCTAATAAATTACCATAGACAATTTCTTTCTAGGTCAAAGCACTTTTAGCTGTAGAGGGTTTCTCTTTGGGACCATAGAGCAAGGATGCTTCCTGCCAAGAATGGTGACCAGAGTTCAGTTCCTGGAGCTCTCTGGTAGAAAGAGCGAACTGATTCCTGGAAGTTGTTCTCTGACTTCCATAAGTGTGTAAATGGACACAATTCTCTCTCTCTCTCTCTCTCTCTCTCTCTCTCTCTCTCTCTCTCTCATAAAATTTTTATTTTTTATTATTAAAGGTTATTGTTAAATTATTATGTTAAAGTTTCTGAATGTAATTAATTTTTGGATAATTTTTGTTCACATATATTTTGATATTGAAAATAAATTGATTTAGGTTTGAAATATCTTTTAATTTGGAGGGTATAACCATATGGTCTTTCTATGCCTGTCACAGCTGTGAATAAAGATAGGAAGACTTACATTTATTAATTTTAGGTTTAGGCCTTATAGCTTAGGCTTGTTCCCACCTAGCTCATAACTTAAATTATTCCGTATATATTAATCTGTGTTCTGCCACGTGGCTCATTAGTTACCTCTCCTTCACTCCTGGCCTGCTTCTTCCTCTGCATCTGGCAGGCCAGTCTTCCACATTTGATTCTTTCCCTATCTCTGCCAGAAGTCCTGCCTATTCTCTCCTCCTCTGCTGCCAGTCTTTTAAACCAATCAGCAGGTGAGAGAGAGAGTGTGTTTACAAAATACGTTCTATTCAAGGCTAGCTTCCCCCTTTCTATTCTATTAGATTTAGTGTATCTGGGTTCTGTGCAGGGTGATAGATATGGATCTATTTGCATTCTTCTACATGTAACCATCCAGTTAGACCAGCACCAATTTGTTTAAGATGCCCATCCTTTTCTACTGAACCTTGTCTTCATGCTGGTCCTCCAACAACAGCAGGGGCTAGCCCTAAATCTGATGCCTGCCTATGGATTCAGTTCCCCTATCTGGGCTGCCTTGTCTGGTCTCAGTGGGAGAGGATGTGCCTAGTCCTGCAGTAACTTGATGGAGTGGGAGAAGTCACTGAACCTATCTTTGAAAAATGTTTTAAGTTATAGAAGTATGAATTGGCAAGAGAAGGACATAAGTCACCCTTGAAGCAAGTGTGGCCGGTCAGCTGAGCCTCTTTGGGGAGTTTCATGCTCGCCATCTTCTGCCTTTATGCTTGTATTTTGGGGGATACTCCTCTGATGGTTAATTGGGTTTCCAGAATACTTCTAATGTTCCATTGTTCATATGAGTCTTCTAGTTAATTCTAGACTTACAGAGGAAATGAACAGAGATTGTGTACATATGGATCACTGATGTATGCAGAGCTCACAGCTGGGTCTATTAAAACAAATAGCAACAGAGGTTAGTTCAGTCGTGCCTCAAGGTCAGAGAAGCTTTGGCTCATTGGACATTGTTGAAGTCTAAATGTGCACAGGAGAACTAGCTTTACTTTGGCCTAGAGAAGTTAGCCCTCTGTGTCTCACTAAGACTTTTTTTTCCCCCACCCACCTGAAAGAGTTTTGCTGGCCTGTCAGGATGACTCATGACTTTGTGGCATTCCTAGGTCATGAGCTGACCACGTTTTCTGTTGCTTCCTTGCCCACCCTGAGATGTCTCCCCTGTCTCTGCTATCTGCAGTCTCCACGTATGATCATGGTCATGTACCTTATATCAGAATAACTTTCCCTCAGCCAACAATATAAACTGGGTAAGATACACTTAAGAGTTGTGAGGTCCCAAAGGGCAGCTAAAATAGGCAGACACTGCAGGAGCTACAAGAGAGGCGGGAATGAGCACCAAATGAGGTCCATTTCCCTGTGACTTATTCTAGCTCTCCTCTCTGTAGGTAGCTTAGTCTGTGGGCAGCCAGCTTCCCAGCAGAAGCCTGAGGTGTACAAGGCAATAAGAACATTTTGCATGAGTTTGGGACTCCTGATTTTCTCTGTTGGTTTCTGTCTTCTGATGTTACTGCTTTCTTCTCCCTGCTTTTGATGTAGCTTATTCTTCTCGGAGGCTTAGATTCTTCATTTGAACTCATTCTTTGCTGGTATTAAAAGGCCCCTGATTGTAAACTGATCTCTAATACTGCTGTAGACGGGTTCCCTCCGCTTTAGCACATTGCCTTTCTAGTTTATCCGTGCCAAGGTCTTTACGTTCCGTTACGATTTCCTGTTTAACCTTTTGGGATGTCCAAGTGAATTGTATAATTTCCACACATCTATAAATTCTCCAAACTTATTTTTCTTATTGATTTCTCATTTCATTCCACCTTGTTGTAGTCAGGGAACGTGTTTCCTTTGACCTTTATCTTTGTAAATGTGTTGATCCGTGGTTCCTAGCCCCATGTATGGTTTGTCCGGAGAGCTCCCGTGTGCCCAGTAGAAGGCGTGTATTACTAGATGTTTGGAGTGACTGTAGGCTTTGTTGATTCATGTTTCTGAGTTATGTTACGTTCTTGTCAATCACCTGCCTATTCAAACCATCCGTTTAACTATTGTTGGTGAATTACCTATTCCTTCAATTCTGTCAGTTCTTGGGTCAAGTATTTGGGGTTCTGTTATTAGGCTTATAATGATCATATCATTCCATTCCCTTGAACCTTTTATTATATATTGTCCTTTCATCATGTCTAGTTTTTAGTAATTTTTTAAAGTAACATTTTCTTTTCTTTTCTCTTTTCTTTTCTTTTTCCTTTTCTTTTTTTTTTTTCTTTTTATTTTTTTGACAGGATTTCTCAATCCTGGCTGTCTAGGAACTCTCCCTCTCTGCAGACTAGGCTAGTCCCTAACTCAGAGACCTGCCTGCCTCTGCATCCCGAGTGCTGGGCTGTGTGCACCACCACACCCAGCTGCAGTTCATTTTTCTGACCTTAGCGTAGTTCCTCCTTGCATCATATCCACTCTTTCCCCTTTGGGTTTCAGTTGCCACTCTCAGATCCTGCAGATGTTGAAGCTTGTTTTTTATCCAGTCCTACTGTGCCTAGTGTTTTAATGCATCTGTGCTGAATGTTGTGAAGGCAGTCATAGAAGGGGAGGCTCCCAGCTCCCCTGTGGCTTTCTCTTCTTTCCTCTTTCTTCTTGATCCTGACTGCTCTGCTCTTAGGTATTAAGCAAATATTCTCTTCTATCATTTGTTTATTTTTTTCCTATTTACTGATTTTTTTTTTTTGAGACAGGGTCTCATTATGCAGCCAGACTAGTCTTGAACTTGTAGCAATCCTCCTGCTTTGGCCTCCCAAATCAAAGGATTATAGGCATAAGCCACCACATGCAGCTTTAAGTAAATGTGTAACATTGTTGTTTTTAAAATTCTTTCTTTACATATATTCATATGATTATTTTTTTTACCTATGTTTTCAAGACAGGATTTCTCTGTGTAGCCCTCGCTGTCCTGGAACTCACTCTGTAGACCAGGCTGGCCTCGAACTCAGAAATCTGCCTGCCTCTGCCTCCCAAGTGCTGGGATTAAAGGCGTGCGCCACCACTGCCCGGCTCTTATGATATTTTTTAGTAGATTCATGATTTATCATGATATATTAATTTATAAGATCACACTAACTGCTGTCAAATTTTTATTGTCTCACACTTATGCTACCAATCCTCATAAGCTATAGGCACATCTGTGCTCCAGAACTCCATCCTCTCCTCCCTGTCACACTAGTGTTATGCATATCAATACATATTTTGCAGCCGGACTGTGCGTGGTTGTAATTCATACATATATATGAATATAACATATATATATATATATATATATATATATTCCTTATATTCTTTTAAAGAAGGCAAGAGATAGAGCAAGTACTTACCTGTAGATTAGCTGTGACAATCCTACCTTATAGTCACACCTGATTCTTTGTGGATTTGAGTTAGTTACTACTTACTGTGATTTCCTTATTCCAGAATATCATTAGTCATTCCTAGCTCCCTTCTACTTTATTTCATTTTTTTAAAAATGGTGTAGGCCTTACAATATCATTATATGTATGTTCTTTTATCCAGTCCCTCACCTCCACACATACCATAACTCTGGGATTGAAACCATGACCTTGTAGATGCTGAGTGCTCTGTTCAGCTGGGCCACACTGCCCCAGTCTCTGCAATCGCTTCTTAAATGAGCTAATGAAAGGGTAGAAATAGGCTCCCATAACAGCAACTACAATTGCATTTACAGGTGGTGCTTTTATTTTTTATTTATTTATTTATTTATTTATTTATTTTTAATTAAGGTCTCCAGTTAGTGTGGATCATTTGCCTTTATCCTAATATCGTATTTTGAGATAGCCTGCCATACTGGTTATAACTTTAAAGTATTGCTCATCAGATAAATCTCTCAGTGAAAGATTCACTTGTTTTTTGTTTGTCTACAAGTTTATTCCATCTTAGCTTTGGAGACACAGTTTTCCTGATTATAAGACTGAAGGGCTGTCATTTTTTTCATCACTGTATATCTGCTGTTTCTCTCCTTTCTTCCATCTCTTTCTTTTTTTCTTTCTTTCTTCATCCAGAAGAGGGTCTTATGTAGCCAAGGCTAGCTTTGAAATGAATGTGTAGCCAAGGATGACCTTGACATTCTGATCTTCCTGTCCTCATCCTTCAAGTGTTTGGTTTCTGGTGTTTGCCATTGCTCCTAGCTTGAATATGTCCTTTTACTGCCTTGGTCGCCATTGTTTTTGTGAAAGTTCAGTAGTCCATTTCACTGTGACCATGTGGCTTTTGATAGTTGGATATATTTCTAATACTGCCATGCTCACCAAATGAAGTATTTGATCTATTATGTTTCTTAAGAGTGACTCATACTTAACATATTTCCTTAGGGTCCTAAAGCTGGTCCTGCCTTAGTGACTGTTTTTTTGTCTGTTTGTTTGAAATGTGCATTAAAACATTAGCTTTGCTCAAACCACAATGAAAGTTTCATGTGGTTTGAACAAAGGAGAAAATGACAAGATATCAATATACTCTAGAAATGTCAAGGATTTTGAAGTGAGCAGACATTGAATTTGACTCTCAAACACTATATCTCAAAATCAGTTTAGTATGTCTCACCTAGCATTTGTTTCAGCATATGTCTTGAATGTATGCATGCGGGTATGTGGGTTAGTGGACATGTGGATAGCTGAATGACAGGGAGACCAACAGAAATAGAATATATTCGACTGCCACATAGAATGGTATTGCCACTGCAGTAGTAGTGAAAATGCGTGAGAACTGCTGTGTTAGTTTGCTTGGAAGAGAGTTGCTGAGGGCTTTGTCAGTATTAGAAGGCTTCTGCTTGTCTTCACTTTTTAACAGATCAGTGCTGGCTCTCACAGTAGGTGCACATAACCAACACCTGTAGATGCTGGGAGAGCCATGTGGCACGTGTTCTCCAGTTTCCTGACCTTTTTAGTCTATTCTCAGTGCTTGTCTCATCAGGAAATAAAAACAATGGATCAGCCCTGGAGAGAACCTGCAATTCACTCTTTCTAGAAAGTTCTTAGGCTTTCCATGAATGATTCATTCATTGGTTTCTGAATACCGACTTTGTCTTCGGCAGAGTTTGGGATAGTTGGTCATTGACAGGTGGAACTGATTTTGCTGAGTTGCTAACACATCAGTGCCAGATGTTCTCAGTAGGTAAAATATCCGGACTGAGCTGGTTGCCAAAGTTTGCTTTGCCAGAAATAATTCAGAGGAGTGTTCAGATGAACTGTCAATTCTGCATTTAGGGTAAGTAACTCCTACAGCTGATAAAATATTTTCATTAACTTTCAAAGACATTGAAATGATGAATTTGGACCTTAAGATTCTAGATTCTTTGGAAAGTGTCCAGCCTGGTTTCAGAGATCTTGACCCACCTGGGTAGTGATTCACAAGTGCACGCTGATACCCAGATGTAAGACCTCCCTCCAGGTCCTAGACTTGGTTTTCCCACCACATGCAACTGCTAACACAGATTGCCAGCATTTACTATACAAAGCATTGCAACTGAAGAAGTTTGGGGCCTTTGCCTAAATGCGAGTACTTGCACAAGTTGCTGGGGAAGGCAGGAAAACTCCCAAGGCTTCTAGCCTGCAAGACTGTAGGATTGCAGCATAGCAAGGCTCCTGCCCCTCCTCTTCCTCACCACTTACTTGGAAGCCCCTGTGGAGACTCAGCAATTATCCATTGACTGTTGGTTTGCTTTCTCTCTGCCTTTTCACCCCTGTTTGTGCACTTATAAATATATGAATATAAATATGAATATATTCATGAATAAGACATGGAACAAGAGTTTATGCTTCATTTCAGGATGAGGCATGGGTATTTTTGAGGTTTTGGTAACAGCAGTTAGTGAGCTTTTCTTTTCTGAAAAAGAAATGGCAGGGAGTAGAAAGTGGGAAGTGCGTGCCTTCCACATGAGTAAAGTTTAAGCCAATTAAGTGATATTTTTACCATGGTTAGATGAAAAATTTCTAGAACACTGGGAAGAGAAGTTAAATATAAAATTATAATTTGGTTTCTGTAGTGTCATTGTTTCAGACTCTTATTCATACTGTTTTCAGAGTCGCCCACCTATAGTATCATTTATACAGAAGAGCTTTGTCATCTGGAGGGGGATGTTCCAGGACCCCTCTACACTAAGCCCTCAAATATTTGCATATATGCTACACATACCCTTTTCTACTATTTAATCATGTTAAGATTACAGTACTTAATATAATACAAATTCTATGTCAATAGTAATTGAATTGTTTAGGGAAAGATACTAAAATATGTCTGCACATGTTCAATACACACAAAAGTACTTTCTTCTGAATAATTTTAATACATGGTTTCTTGAATTTATAAATACAGATGCTGGATCCATGGGTATGTAAGGCCTACTGTGTTTGTTTCAGGAGGGAGCTGAGAGGCCTGGTGGACTTGGACAGACTTACTGGGGGACCTGACACACTAATATGAAGTGGCTTCCCTGCCCCATAGCGTTGCGTTGCCATAGCGGCCACAATACAAACCTTGCCTACTGTTGAGCTTGGTTTCAGTGCCCTTTTCCTAACCCTTTTTGTCCAGTTTGCATTCAGCCCGCCCTCTCTGCCTATAACCTGGAAGTTTCTAGAAAAGCCTTGTGAAACTAACATCACATAGTTTGGCTTTGCACCTGGCCAGAAATTTAATGAGAAAGAAAATTGACTGAAAGATAGCATGGGAATTTGGCTTTGTGTTTCCCCATTAGCCTAGAAAAATTGAAGAATTAATGGTTCTCAGACATTCTTTGCTTCTTGCTGCCACCAAGCCTCTGGGAATGGAGAACTGTAGGTCTTTCTATCCTTTGCTGCCCACACAGGAAAGAATACTTAAAGCTACTCAGAAGAAAATAGGAAAAGTAAAGGCATTAAAGAGCAGGATTTGGCATAATTAAAATCTAAGTAGAAAAACGTGCACTGTATTGCATTCCCCCACAGCCTTGCAGTCTTCATGTTATGATTATTGCTGAAGAAAGCAGGTCATATAAATACTGTTTAGAATAGCTGAAGCCTGGCATTTCAGAAGAAAAATGGCAACCAGATCCGTTTCCTGGAGGCATCATAAGTGCTAATTCTGTTTAGTGTGACAGTTCCTAAATAACTCTGGGTTCCTTGCAGAAGCACATGTAGGTAGTGTTGGGGCTCTGCAGTCTAGAGAGAGTCACAGAGGAAGCTAGTTGTCAGCATGTACAGACCAAGAAAATATGTCCCTGGAGCTCAAAAACTGTATGGGTGTTCACAGAAGTGGCCCAAGAGCTAGTGCGAATGGCAGGCTTTGCTCTACTCCAAGTGAATTGTCTTTGGATTGGAGAGCCTGGGCACTGAACCTTCCTCCCGTTTGCAGCCTTAGTCTGTCTTCTCCTCTGTCTCCTTACCCTTTCTCCTGCTTTATCTAACCCTTAAACCCTCTGGGGTAAAAAAGCTTCATTTTAGTAACTTTTACATCACTCCAATAGAAATTCCTGACCTGCATATTTTTTTCGACTTTTTTATTGATTCTTTGTGAACCATACATCATGAACCCCAATCCCTCTCATCTTCCCCTCCCCTCGTACCCACCCGACACTCTTGCAACCTCCCATCCAGCAGTGGAAAAAAAAATCCTGTGGAATCCATAGTGTGTCACACAGTGTACCCTTTTGTCCACACTTCTTTGCTTGCGAATGTTCATTGCAGTGATTCATTGGTCTGGTACAAAACCTCTGACTTCTGCTACTTTATCAATACTGGAACCTCACTAGGACTCCTCTTGGATATCCCGTGGTCCTGTGTCATGGAGATTCTGTAGTGTTGAATCTGTAGGACCAGCTCCTTCATGTGCTCCAGCAGTTCACTGATGGGGCAGATGTTGGGGTGGGCCAATCCAAGCCCTGGATGTAAGAGAGATCTGAGCTGGTCAGCCTACTGGTTCTTCTGCTTCCATGCCCTTGGAGCTGGCTCACCAGCCACCCTCACCCCAAACCAGGGCCAGCTCTTCTTATGTGCTCCCAGGCAAAGTGCAGGACTCGGTCTCTGGAGTGTTGCAGCTGCTGAGGGACATGGCCAGTTCTCCCACTCTCATGACCCTGGGGCCAGTTCTCGTGACTGCCATAAATATCAAGTGGGAGGAGGGCATCTGCCCCTTGTCCACACCACTGTAATAGACAAGAGGCAGGGCTGGCTCTCCTGTGTTCGCATCCTTGGGGCTGGCTCACCTACAGTCCCCACATCCATGGCCCACTCTACTGTGCTGTCCAGGTGAAGTGCAGGGTCAGTTCTCCCAAGTGCTGCAGCAGTTGAGGGGCAGGGACAACTCTCTTGCTTTTATGACCCCATTGGGGCCAACTTTCCTGTCTGCTGTAGGTGGCAAGGAATGGGGGTGAGGTGAGGATCTCTCCCTTGCTCATGCCACTACACAGCAGAAAAGGCACAGGGCCAGATTTTCTGCACTCACACCCCCAGGGCCAGCTCATCTGCAATACCCATCCAAGGCCAGCTCTACTGTGCTGCCCAGACAATGTGCACGGCCTGCTTGTGCTGCAGCTGATGAGGGGCAGAGCCAGCTCTCCTGCCTGCTATAGCTGGTGAGGGGTGAGTGTCTCTCTCCTTCTTCCATACCACAGCACAGGAGATAATGGGAGGGCCAGCTCTCCCATGCTTGTATCATTGGGGCAGGCTCACTGGCAACTCCTGCAGTGTCAGGACCCAGGGTGGGGGCCGGCTTTCATGTTCTTAGGCCTCTAAGGCCAGCTCTCCCATGATGCCCAGGCAAGGGGTGGAGCCAGTTCTGCACAGCCCTCAGACATTAATATGGTGCCAGGTGGCTGCCCAGGTAAGGGACATCTGCCTGACCTTTGGTGGCAACAGATCCTTGCTGTTACAGAGCCATGGACCTGTATGTAGCCCTAGGTACCAACCCCGGCTACTCACATCAGGCATTTCCTCACTCCCCTCGAGTCTCCAGTTCTGCCTCTCTTCATCGTATCCACATCCTTCTGCTTCTTGTTCTCTTCCATTTCTCCACCACTTACTTGCTCGTCTCGGTGATGCCTCGGGTCTTTGAGGAGTGGTCTCAGGGGTGCTATGCCCTCACTCATTTACTATGGCACAGGGGTCATCTCAGGCATGGCCTGCTCCCCAAGGCCTGAGTAGGGCTGGACTGGTGATCTTCTCATGATGGCTCCAGGCTGGTGGTCATCTAGGGCTGGCTCCTTGTACAGCCCAGGGTTTGTTCTTGTTAGCATTTCTCCTAGCCTCTGCCCCACAGTTACCTGGCAACAGCCAGGTGTGCCTGATTCAGTATAAAAGGGGCTGCTTGCCCCCTCCTCTCTCTCTTGCTCTCTTACTCTCTTTCCCTCTTCCTTCTCTGCTCTTTCTCTCCCCATTCCCCTCCCTCCTCTCTCTCCATGGCCAGCCTCTATTTATTCTCTCTCTCTCTCTCTCTCTCTCTCTCTCTCTCTCTCTCTCTCTCTCTCTCTCTCCCCTCTCACCACTCTCTTCTCTCTCTCTCTGTCTCTACTCTCTTCCCAATTTCCCTTTCCATGTCCTCAATAAACTATTCTATATTGTAGCTGTCCTGTGGCTGGTACCTCAGGGGGAAGAGATGTCTCAGCATGGGCCTGCAGAGGCACCCCCTTCCACCTCGCTGAACCAGGCCTCTACCAAACATATCCCTGGCTTCCTTTTCTTTTTTTTTATAAAACACAACAGTTCTTCTAGTCTCCAGCTTGCCCACCCCCTGTATCCTGGAAGGCCATCCGGGCCGGCCTGGCGCAGGACTTGTAGTTGTCTCAGACTCCCTCTTTTCAGAGAATGTTAGGCTACGGTAATCATTCAGATGTTCACGGGTAAGAATGCTGAGCATATCCTCTCTCCTCTCTGTCACCTTCTGATCCACATGTGGCAAAGCAGCCACACCTGCCATGCCTCAAGGGACAGGGACCTACAACTCTTAAGGCATGAGTTATTTGCACTTGTGGTTCATGAAGTTTCAACCCATAGACCTTGGCTCCATTCATCATGGTGGCAGGAGGCTCCTCGCCTCATAGCATCCAGGAAGTAGATGAGGTCATGCCGGTGTACCTGGATCCTGGTTTCCCTTTTTTACTCCCTTAGCCTCAACCTCTGGGATGGTGCCAGTTCCATCCCCCCTATTTTATTATTATTATTATTATTATTATTATTATTATTATTATTATTGAAATGTGTTCAGATATACCCCTAAGCCCACTTTATTAATTTTCCAGGCACTTCTTAGTCCATAACCAGATAGGGCTGGAGAGGCGGCTCAGTGGTTAAGTGCACTTTCTGCTCTCCTTAGAGGACCTGAGTCTCAGCACCCGTGTCAAGTGACTCACAAGCAGCTGTCACTGCAGCTTCAGGGGAGCTGATCCCTGATCCCTTTCTTGCTTCCTTGGGTATCCACACACACGTCTGATCTACTATCACATCCTCTTGTGAATCACTTCTCTTAGGGTTTGGGGCACTCTCTTCCTTCCATCCATCTTATCCATTCTCTCAGCCTGTTCATCTGACATCACAGGGGAAAGAAGAATCTAAAAAACGGGAAGGGCTGTGCTTGTCTAGATCAACAAGGCCTGTGTTAGGAAATGTGTTACCATGTGGTGCAAGTTCACGGCCGGTACATCTGATCACAAGTTCCATGTTGTAACACACAGCTTGACAGCTCTTGCTGAACTGGGAGTTCAGCGTTTCAGTAGGAAGTAGCAGACAGCTCCGCTTCCTCAGCCTTCACCATTAGCCTGCTTGTCAGGCTATTTAGACTTTAGACTGTGTGGATAAGCATGTTCAGTGAAAATCGTGGCATGACCATCCCTGTGTATTACTGTAAAGTGGGATATGCTTCAGTTTGCCCGCAACTTCCCCACGCTCTCCCAAAATAGCTATAAAATCCCCCAAAAGGCATTGCTATTTTCAGACTTGCTTCCACTTAGAATAATTAGTTTCAATCATTACTCACAAGTTTAGTGTCTTAATTGGGGAAGAAGAGCTTATTTTATTTGCCCTAAAATTAACTCTCTCTCTCTCTCTCTCTCTCTCTCTCTCTCTCTCTCTCTCTCTCTCTCTCTGCCAATTTTCAGTCTTTGAAGATTTATTTGGTCATTCTTCTAAGTGAGTGAAGAGAAGTCTTGAGTTACTATGTATAAGGAGCCACCTCACAGTGGGCCCTGACCTCTTTGTTCCTACTAGATCCGCTTGCATTCTGTACTGCCTTTGAGGTTGCAGGGTCCCTGTTCACAGTCTTAGTTGGTGATAGGTGTGTTTATGGGCAAGGGCCTGATTCCTTTCAGCCTGGTTAGGACTCTGCAAGCTCATACTGCTCTTGCTGTCTCTAATGCAGCTAATAGCTCTCTGGTCTATTAACTCTTCGTGCTTTCTCCACTTCACATCTTCTGTGTGCTTTCTTTGCTTCTCAAATGCTCTCCCCACTTCTTTGTCTAGTTAGCTCCTCTTACTCTTGAGTTAGGAGCTCAGACATTACCTCTGTAGAAGCCTCCTCTGTCTGAGTCTGAGGCAGTGTCAGAGCAGCAAATATGCACACAGGTTTCTCCAGTTCTGTCTTCATAGCATGAGTCACCGGTCCAGTTTTGCTTTAGGCTATTGTTTGATTAACTGTGTCTCCACCTCTGTTCCCTAGCCTTCATCCCTAGCCAGCATAGGCTGGGCAAGCAATCTTGTTCTTCCCTAATTATCTGAGGCCCAGAACTGCTGTGCATCCAATGTTTCTGTCTCGCCCAGCCTTTGTGCACGGATGCTTTAATCCCTGCAGTGAGGCAGAGCTTTGAGAAGTAATGAAGGGAGTGAGAATACAGGTTTGCTGCTAAATGACAAACATGGCCCAGAAGGGCACATTCTGGAAGAGAACCCCAGTGATGGCAACAGCAGTGGTGTGCTGCTAGATTCTGGTAGATTTGTTTAAAGCACCCGAGCTGCCGAGCACATACATTTCCACAGAGTTCTAATCTGGTGTTCAACTGACACTTTTAAACTCAAAACCAAGCATACTACTTAGCTATTTTGGGGGCTTACACCCACTTGAGGGTCCTAGCAAGTGCAGGTTGGCATTAGGAGAAATTCTCCACAGAGGCATTTTATTATAAAGATATTATAAGGGATAAAAGTGAGTATTGTCTGTCTCCAGATGGAAGAAAAGAAGGTTATTTGTGAGGATTCTCCTCTTCTGTTCCCATCAGACATTTTTTTAAAATGTCACACTCTTTCTGATCACAGATTCTGGGAGACGGAGTATAGCTTTGGCTGTGTACTCCCCAGGCCTCTGAGTTGTCGTCTACCACAGATACATGTTAAAACAAAACAAAAACTCTTGGTTTGTTTTCATAAACAAATCCATCCCATCATCAGCCACCAAACCCAGATACTAATGCACATGCCAGCAAGATTCTGCTGAAGGGACCCTGATATAGCAGCCTCTTATGAGGCTATGCCAGTGCCTGGCAAACACCGAAGTGGATGCTCACAGTCAGCTATTGGATGGAACAGAGGGCCTCCAATGGAGGAGCTAGAGAAAGTACCCAAGGAGCTGAAGGGGGCTGCAACCTGTAGGTGGAACAACAATATGAACTAACCAGTACCCCCTGAGCTCATGTCTCTAGCTGCATATGTAGCAGAAGATGGCCTAATCGGCCATCATTGGGAAGAGAGGCCCCTTGGTCTTGCAAACTTTATATGACCCAGCACAGGGGAAGGCCAGGACCAAGAAGTGGGAGTGGGTGGGTAGAGGAGCAGGGGCAGGGGGGGGGAGGGTATAGGGGACATTAGGGATAGCATTTGAGATGTAAATAAAGAAAATATCTAATAAAAAATATTAAAAAAAAAACAAAGACAGTACAACTTTAATTTCTTAAGATACTTGAAACATGGATAAAACACATTGAGCATGTAAGGGTGGCGCGGGTGAGGGTCTCCTGCCACCATGTTAGATGATTCTATGTTTCTAGTGAAAAATAAGCCTCAAATGGTGTACATTATCTCCAGGCAATGAATCTTTCACTGTCAAGGGGATGTGCTGTAGATAATAGTGATTTAGAGAGCCCATTAGGTGGCTTGGGGGAGTTTCTCCAAGTGTGGCATTTATAATCCTGGCAGGGGGACAGTCTACCATAATCCCAGTAGGGAGGAGAGACAGGAAGATCATGTTTGAAGCTAGCCCACTGGGCTACATGCTGAGGTGCTGTCTCAGAAAAGGGTGAGGGGACCATAGATGTAGGAAAAGTAGAGAAAGTGTGTGTGTGTGTGTGTGTGTATGTGTGTGTGTGTATGTGTGTGTGTGTGTATGTGTGTGTGTATGTGTGTGTGTGTGTGTGTATGTGTGTGTGTGGGGTGGGGAGACAGAGACAGACAGAGACCGACAGAGAGAGCATGTATGAATAGAGAGATGATATCTATGGATGAAATTCATAGGAAAAAGTCTAGAAAGAAATTTCTAGAAATGTTAGCATTGGTGGTCTTTACACAGTGGTATTGCACACTTAATTTTTCTGTCTTTGCCTAAAATTACCTGGGTTTAATATCACCCATTATCCTCGATTTAAGATTTAATGAGGACAGAATAAATGACCACAAGATCGCCATTAAAGTCTTAGCTACCATGTGAGATGGAGCCTTAGTGCCTGAAGACCTTGAAAGAAGAAAGGAAGTTTTATAACTGTTTCTGAAAGATAGGGAAAATGGTGACAGTGACACAGAGATGAGCTAGCAGTTTGAAACATATCATCCATAAGGAGAGCTCTTATTCACAGTCCTAATTTCAAATCTTGATATTTTAGAGAAACTTCAAAATAGCCTTGATGTATTTAGAAGGTCAAACATGGTTACTATTAAGTTTATACTTAGTGGAATTAGCTTATTATGCATCAGGCTGACGCTGTTTAGGGACTCTGGCCATTCTTTCCTTTTGGCCACCATGTGAAGAGTTTCTAGTATCTGTTATGTCCCGTACTTGAACATTTAGATAAGGATACGCCCTTACATCCCACTGACATTTCTACAAGCACTGTTGTTGTCTTTTGCCATATTGTATCATATTCAGATGAAAGTTGAATCCCTTGACCTTGCTTGACCTGAGATTGGACTTCTTCTCTTTTTGGTGGCAATATATCTTTATAAGGAGAAAACACTCCACATAGTTCATCCACCAAAACGGATTTTCAGTGGCCACACCGGGAACACAGAGGAAATCGGCCTCATCATATGGGAAACTAATTGTCAAAGGGAAGTCACGTCCAAAGTGAGGGCAGCAAATCAAACACCCTCCCAGGGAAGCAACTCATCTGGAAATCCATCATCATGGAGCTGGCTCTCCCTATCCTTCCAGGAAGCAGAATGAAGTGGCCATGTGGTGTTTGCTTTAAAATGCCTGCCAGTACTCCAGATCTGCTTCCAATTAACTCTGTGCATGCCATTAACAATACGTATGTATAAATTGATCACAGAGCCAGGATTTTCTTTACCTTGACTACAAAAGGAAGCTTTAAGCCTCCTAGGGAGTTGGAACACTGTTTTCATTTTTATTTTGACCGTGGCCAATCGCATTAAGGAAATTAAATTCATTTTAGAAAGTGGGAGAGGTCAGAGTAAATTTAAAGAGTGCAAAGGTCCATGGACCAAGGCAGCTCTTTCAAGTTGTAGGGCCCTTTGGTCACTGCAGAGATAAGCAGTCACCTGGTCCAGGGCAGACCTGGCATGCAGCAAGCACTGAGGTCACAGCCGCAGTAGGTTTTGTCTTGGCATTTCCCAATGCCAGTGCCCCGGACACCTTGTAGGTTGTCATTAAGATGTTTGATTTGGCCTCCTGTTGCCAAGACATAGGGTGGGGTGGTACTCAAGTGATTCCCATCATTTCTTCCTCATTGGTTATATTAGTCAGTTCTCTGTGACTGGGGCAAAATGCCTAAGATAACCACCTTTTAAAGAAGAACAATTTATTTTGGCGCATGGTTTTAGACACTTCATTCTGTGGTTCGTTGGCTATGTTGCCTTTGGGCCTATGGCAGGGAAGAACCCGGTGGTGGGAAGAACATGGTAAAGGAAGCTGTTCATCTCCCGAAAGCCAGGAAGCAACAACAAGGAGAAAGGACCACGGTCCCAATATCCTCTTCAGGAACATAACCCCAGAAACCTGATATCCTCCTGGCAGGCCCCAGAGTTTGAAGACCCTACCACCTCCCCATAGTGCCTCCTTCATGGGGATGGAGGTCTTGATACGAAGGCTTTTGGGGACACTATATCCACACAATAGTACTGATCATCCTACTGGTCACTGGCTGTGGGGCAAATTTTAAAAAAAATGGTTGGGCGCTGTTTGGACTGAATGTAGAGAAACAAGTTGTGTCTGTGGCTGTCCTCATAACTCATGCTGTGAAAATGTAGAGGATAGAACTCCACTGACATACTCACAACCGAACAGCATTGCTTGCCTGCTGTGTGCCTTGATGTTACCTTGTGATCTCATGGGTCAGCTGCAGAGAGCCACAAGTCAGATGCTTTCAAGGTTCAGGGTTGAAATGCTAACGTGGTTTTTGTTTCAAAGCTGTCTTCCCAGACAGTGAGTGATGGAGTGATGGAGGTAGACCCGGCTGAGCTCCACAGAGCTGTCCAGCCTGTCTGAGCTTCTCAAACTTGAGAACTGCCTGGGGAAGTTTGTTACAGTTTTCGATCTTGGGATTCAGTCAATTAGGGTTTAGTAGTTAGCTGTATTAAGAACAAGAGAGGCAGATGTAGATAGAACTGAATATAGCTAGGTCAAGATTCAACTCAATGAAGTTGTCTTCCAACCTCCACACACGTGCAACTCTCACACCCCGCCCCCATAGTAATGATAACTAGTCAACTCACAGAAGAGCAGGGACCCGATTAATTCTGATTTAGGTTGATGATCAGTTAGTCGTAGGAGTTTGAGAAATGCAAGGGAGGGTAGTATATTGGTATTAGAGCTGAACAAATCATAATTACAGGGACACATTTTTTGAATAACATACACTTTTCTTCTGCCATTCCTGCCATTTTGGTCTTCCTGCCTTAGTGACCCAGCTGTTTTCATGGGTCTATTATTTCCTCTTTTTGGTTGGGTGGGCGAAGCAGATTATTTAAGAATAAGCTGACATCTAACAGTTTAAGGCAGCTCCAGGTTGAGGGTGCTTACAAGGTGCTTCTTGGTCCTATTAGTGTACATTCATTATACATGACCCTGGGTTACGTGAAGACATTTTAATATGAATATATAATACCTCTGAGCTTATTCTTGTTCCATACCCCCACCCTGCCCTTCCTGTTAGCCCTCTTATTCCCCTGGAGAGTTTTGATTCTACTTTAATATCATACGTACACATGATTTTACAAGTCTATAAAATTTGGGAGCCACAAATAAGAGAAAGCACATGATGTGACATGAGTCTTCCTGAGACTAAATTCACTAAATATGATTATCTCCAGTTGTGGCCATTTTCCTGCAAATTACAGAACTTTGCACTTTGTAGCTGAGAAGAACTTCATTCTACATATTCAACATGCTTTCTGAAGATGTGCTTGTTTTGTTTCCCATTGGGATTGCTGGGATCCAAGGACTCTGTAAAGAGGGCCTGGCCTCAGCTCCTCTGACCTTGCTATTCTCTGACCCACCTGTCAGGCAAAGGATACAGCAGACAGGGCATATTTTCAGGCCCTCCCAACAGCATTTGCCAGCTGTGTAATCCTGACCTTAAACCTGAGCCCGGACTTCACCTGTCTATGGGGCACTTTGCTTATGAAGAGCTGTGGGCTGTGTGGAGATGGCAGGGATGTTCTGTACAGAAGCATTTGCCGTAGTGAGGCTGATGGGAAGGCAGACATGTTGGTTTCTTAGAGCTTTCCCAGCTCCCTACTCATCCTGGGAAACTGTGGGCTTTGAGGAAGCCCATTTCAGGAGCCTGCTGACGTTCATGTGGCTGGTCAGTGCATCTCACTTTGAGCAGCAAGGACCTAAGAAGTGTCCTACTGTGTAGGTTAGCTGTGAACTTTGAATGAAGAGTCATCTCTAGTTACAAATATATAGTTCTTTTCTCTAGTCCTAGAAACATAAGAAAATTCTATCTTTTACTTAACTGTGATCCTAAAAATAGGGGTTAGAATAGTTTCGGCCAGCAATGTATATCCTCAATTTCTTAAATTATTACTTGCCTTCAATAGCATAAGACATACAAACGAGGTCAGAGCAAGGGATAATGTGTTTTATGGGCTGAGAGAGGATGACCATGGGCCAGGTTTCAGATGTTCTAAATTAAGGTGGGTTATCAGGATCAGTGATAATGCCTCCTTTAGGGCCTCTGGAGTTTACCAAACTATGAACTAACAAAAAAATGTAGTATGTTTCATTCCTCCATGAAATCAGCTTTTAGGCTCAGATCATCTGGAGAGGATGTTAAATCCACACTGCTAGGCTCACCCAGTGTTAAATTAAGATGGTGCTGGGCAGCACCCAGGAGTTTGTACTTTTAACACACAGTCTCACTCTGAGTAGCTCGGGCCTTGCCTCACAGATCATCTCTGAGAGTGGTGAGCACAGAAAACAGTACCATTGGCTTGGGCCCCTGAGCTGGATGAATTTGGGGGATGTGCAGAGATCCACCTGTCCTCAGCTATCTGAAAACGCCCCCTGAGGGTTAGGATCCTGCTGTCCGTGACACCACGGCCTGTAGACATTGTCCCTCAGATGCCAGAGTTCTGTAAGCTTCCATAGTAGCTGTGACCTGATGGGGACTTGTGCGCTGTGGAGATTCTGATGAGACCTCAGACCTGCTTGCGGGACAGTGAGGCCTTGGGTGGCAGTGAAGACATGGGTCTTAATGACCTTGCCACTATAGTGATGGCTCGGAAGTGTTTTCCCCCTCTGAGCTCTGGGAAAACATCTTAGATTTCATTTTAGCAACATTTTTTAGGAGTGTTTTATTTCCTGTTGTATTACTGTTCTTTTTTTTTTTTAAAGATTTATTTATTGTATGTAAGTACACTGTAGCTGTCTTCAGACACACCAGAAGAGGGCATCCGATCTCATTACAGATGGTTGTGAGCCACCATATGGTTGCTGGGATTTGAACTCAGGACCTCTGGAAGAGCAGTCAGTGCTCTTAACTGCTGAGCCATCTCTCCAGCCCCCAGTTACTGTTTTTATTGATGTGACATTACCCGATAGAAGCAACTTCAAAAAGGAAGGACTGTGCTTGGCTTGTGGTTTGCTGGTCAACAATAGGTTGGCTTAAAACTCAGTGTCCTTCTGCCTCCGAGTGCTGACATTACAGGTGCAAGCCACCATGCCGTGCCTTGCCTGAGTGTTTAGTTTCACTGATGAGTTCCTCTTTAATGTCACCATGGAAAGTTATCCAGCCCTGGGAAGGCATTTGTTCTATTGTCTCAGAGGAGTACCTTCCTACCCTCTCTAGTCCAGGCCTCTGTGCTCTTTGCACACATCACTCTGGGAAGCAGATGGTCACCTTGCACCTGCAGTCAGGAATCAAAGTGATGGATGTCAATGCTCTGCCTACTGCTTCCCCTTTAATTCAGTCCAGGACCCCAGGCCAGAGATTGATGCCACTCGCATTTTGGGTGGGTCTTCCAATGTCCTTTAACCCAGTCCTGAAGCTCTAGCAGTTGTGCCCAAGAGTTTATCTCTCAGGTGTTCCATCTTGCCAAGTTTATAACTGTATCTCACCAATTGATGGCTCTCAGCCAAGAAGATACACACTCACACTCATACACACACACTCAGAAACAGAGACAGACAGACAGACACACAGACACACACAGACACAGACAGACAGACAGACAGACAGACAGACAGACAGAAACACACCTCTCCTCCCTACTAGCCAGGAGTAATGCTATCATCCACTGCTATGCTCCAGGCAGTGTTAATCAGAAAACCAATGAAAGTTGCTGGTGACTGAACTCTTGGGTGGACACTCCACAAACACCCAGCAGCCTGAATACATCTGTGTGCCAAGTATCTGATTAAACTTGAGGCAGTTACTCAGGTAGGAACTTCCAGGAGGAATCTTGTTTGTCTGCCCTACCTTTGTGTCCTCTTACAGTTCCTAGGGTTTACAGAGGCCCAAAAGCTGCCTGACAGAGTCCACTGTTGGGGAATTTGCATTTGCAGACATGTCAATGATTGTAAATCAAACCTTATCTAAAGTCAACTTCCTGGTTCATTTTTTTCTGTAGCACTTAATGTCTTAGCTTCTGCTTCGCCTACTCTGTTAGGGAGTAAGGAAAGATCAGAAGTTTCCAGTCTGCCTCTTGGCCATCAGGTGTGTGGTTGTGTGCTGCTCAGAGGGCATGAAAGGAGCTTGCTCTGGCTGAAGCGTTCTGGAGGGCTATCTGCAGAGTCTAGGATCCATGCTTAGGCAGAACTGAAGCAGCCCCAGCTGTTCTCAAACCTACTGTGTTCCTGTGTCTGCTGAAGACCTTGTTACACGGTGCATCACTGGGCCCCACCCAGAGTGTCTGATCAAGCAGACCCACACTGTAGTCAGAGAATTTCTAGCGATTTCCAGCAGATGCTGATACTGCTGTTCCTCAGACCACACAGAAGAACTATAGGGTGGAGCCTTGACATTGTCCTTTGTGCCTAGTGGATGGATTGAGGTGGGCGGTGGCAGGCTTAGAAGCTACGCAGTGTCTCCGTGAGGGGGATTGGAGTCTGAAAGGTACCCCAACAGTGGAACTGAAACGTAACATAGACTCCACACCCAGGTGATGGCAGAGTCTCTGGGTGTGAGGAGAGATGGAACAAGGGAGGGGAGGGATGAACCAGGGTACTTAGGAGGAAAGGGATTCAAACATGGAAGTGAGGCTCAGGCTGGGGAGGAGGTAGATGCTTAAGCAGAGCTTTAACATCAGTGTTAAAGAGGCGGTTAGCAGTGCAACACAGAACTCAGGCAAGGCAATGGTGTGGTGGCGATGACACATACCTGTGATCCCAGCATTCAGACGCAGATGCAGAGGGATGATAAGGTTTCAGGCCAGCCTTGGCTGTATAGTAAAACCATGTCTTGTAACACAAAGTCATCAGCAATCAAAGAAAATCCTAGGAGGTCCTGAAACAGAGCTACAGATTTTGGTGCCTTCCAGAGAGTGGTTTAAGCTGATACGGTGGGAGTAGATAGGCTTGAGGGAGAACAGCCCAGCAGAGCAGAAGTATACAGTCCTCAGAAGAAGCCAGGAACTAGGCTGGGGAGATGTCTTCGTGGGTAGGAGTTCTCACTGTGCAAACAGGAGGCCCTAATTTTAGAGCAGCATCCACACAAAAAGCTGATCATGGCCTTCTGAACACCTACCTGTAACCCCAGCATTGTGGAGGACAGGCACAGGAGGATTGCTGGTTTACGGGTTGCCAGCCTAGCTCCAGGCTTACTAAGGGAACTTGTCTGAAAGAAATAAGACCGGATACTCTCTTTTGGACTCTTCATTCATGTGATACGCTTGGCTCTGTTGATTCTCCCTCACAAAGCATAGATCTCTCTCTCTCTCTCTCTCTCTCTCTCTCTCTCTCTCTCTCTCTCTCTCTGTGTGTGTGTGTGTGTGTGTGTGTGTGTGTGTGTGNTGTGTGTGTGTGTGTGTGTGTGTGTGTGTGTGTGTGAGAGAGAGAGAGAGAGAGAGAGAGAGAGAGAGAGAGAGAGAGAGAGAGAGAGAAAGCCAGACAAGAGCACCTTTTGATGGGGAGCAGATGAACAGAGAGAAATGAGTGCTGCGATACAGAGTCTGTTAAGGGACACGAGGCTGTCACCAGAGAGGAGCAGTACCAAATTGGTGGAGCATCTTGAAAACTGAGTGTAAATCTGAGGAATACTGAGAGTCCCTTTAAAGAATCACCCCCAGAAGACTGTGTTAGGGAAGCTATCCTTTGTACTATGCGGTTAGTAATTTTTCAACTCATCTGTATAGTTTTATTTTGGCTCAGTGATAAGCCATGCTGCCCCCTCCCATACAGAATGTGCATAAGCCAGTTCTGTGTGCACACTTGTAATCTATAGCACTTAGGAGGCCATGGCAGAAGGATTGTGAATTTGAAGCCGGATTAGGCCACACAAGGTAAGATTTTATCTCAAAAGAGGAGAAAGGAAATAAAAATAACCAAGCATACCATATACATGAACACAGGCTGTGGTAGTCACCTGGGGATAGAGAAGAAGTTTGCTGGCTCAGAATTAAGCTGGAGTCATTTTGGCCCCTCTAAGCTAAGCACTGATCCTCATCCAGGTGCTCCTGGGACAGTGAGTCTACCAGTGTCACAGTGTGTATAAGGACTGGACAGCTTTCTGAACTGTGGAGACGAGAATGATGGAGAGAACCCGTATTTCTCTGAACAGAGGGGTCCTCAGTTGGTGATGGCTTGCCAGATGATAAATACTTGCCTTCTAATTTGTGATGTTTAGTTGCATCGTTCTTTGCAAACCCTTTTTTTTTGTTGTTGTTGTTTGTTTGTTAAATTTTTATGTCCATATTTTGCAGTAGCCTAATTAAGTATTGCCATCCCTGGTCTTTGAGAACACAGGGACAAAAATCAACAGGTTTTAAAAAATCATTTGTGTCTAGTTTCTGAGAATGCTATGCATAGGGACACACACACATACACACACACACACACACACATACAGACAGAGAAACACACACACACACACACACACACACACACACACACTGACCTGTGTTCTGTGTTTGCAGTTCTGTACAGAGCTGAACCAGCCGATCCTGCCCAACATCCGCAAGTGGAAGGGGTCCCGAGGATGCTGGAGGTCCATTGTTGCTGAGCAGCCTTCGAATCAGCTCCAGAAGGTAACCCTCTCTGCGTAACCACCTGCATCATTTTTGTACTTAAACATAATTTTTCCCCCAAACCAAGGGTGATTTAATTTTTTCTTTGCCACTATACATGGTCCATTTTTGCATTATCTGCCATAACTTTTAGTCATTTCTAATGCCCTAGTCCTCTTTTTTATATTTTGATCAAGAATGAATTTCTGCCCATATAGAAATGGGACCTTAGCATCTTGGGAGGAGAAATCCTGTCTGGGGCATCTATGCATTTATCTATATGTCTGCCCTTTGTCTTTGTAACCCTGAGGTCACAGCTCTGCCCCCTGCCAAGCTTTCAGAAACCCCTTATTCATTAGCTGGGAATTTGTACTCTCTGTAGTTCAACATTGTACTCTCTCTTCTCTCCTTCTTGCCTTCTCTCCCCCTCCCCCTCCCCCTCCCTCCTCCCTCCCTCTCTCCCTCTCCCTCC
>NC_034599.1:20815807-20818810 GCF_900095145.1 Mus pahari
TGTGTGTGTGTGTGTGTGTGTGTGTGTGTGTGTGTGTGTGTGTGCGCGCATGTGTGTGCGCACACAGAGGTATGCAATCAGGTGTCTTCCTCCATTTCTCCCCACCTTTTCTTTTGTTGAGACAGGCACTCTCAGTTGACTGATGGCTCACAGATTCAGATAGACTCAACTAGTCAATGAGCTTCGATGATCCACTGCCTCTGTCTCCTCCCCTGAGGCTGGGGTTCGAGGCACAGGTCACTGTATCCAGTTTTGTTTTTGCTGTGGTTCTGAGTTCTAAGTTCAGGTCCTTCTGCTTGTGGCACTTTACTGATAGCCATCTCCCTAGCCTGAGTTCTTAGTTTTTTTTTTTTTTTTTTTTTTAAAGAATACTCCTTGTAATTACTTGAATTAAAAAAGCACTGTTTTTATATAATCTTTACATAAATGCAGATGTTTTAAGGTTCTAATATTCCTTATCTGCTTACAATGTTATGGGTTGTATTTACATGATTGATTACTTATAACTTGGGACTCAAATAATAAATGTAGAATGGATTAAAATTACCTATCCATCTATGAGTTTTGACTATAAGATCACGCTCTTTTCAGTGGCTCCTGAAAACTGCATGTAACTCCTTTATCTAGGTTTGCTGTGTTAGGGTGGAAACAGATCTGCAGTGGACCCTGAATTTACAGCGGGCTGAAAGGAGTTTACGTGGGGTGCATCTGGCCTTCAGAATTGTAGCTCAGGGCTCTGCTTTTCAGTCCACAGGAAGAATAATGTCACTTTGCTGCTTTAAAGAAAACAAAATAAAACAAAAACAAAAACAACCCTTTCCATGGACCTCACTGTATGAAAATTCGTGTGACTCCCAGGAGTCCATTCACCTTTAATCATTCATTCAATAAACATTTGTGGGGCTGGTGAGATGGCTCAGTGGGTAAGAGCACCCGACTGCTCTTCTGAAGGTCTGGAGTTCAAATCCCAGCAACCACATGGTGGCTCAAAACCATCCGTAACAAGATCTGACTCCTTCTTCTGGGGTGTCTGAAGACAGCTACAGTGTACTTACATATAATAAATAAATAAATCTTTAAAAAAAAACATTTGTGGAAGGTTATTCATGCATATTTAAGAAAAGCAGACCCAGCAACATAGCCCTATCTGTGGCTACTTTTTATATGAACTTCTGGGTAGTCCAACCCCTTTCTCTAAGTTACAGCTATTGAGAGGGGCAAGCCAGCTCGCCTCCCTGTAGAAGGGGGAGCCACGGCCATCAGAGTACTGTCGCTGAGAGCTCTCTGCTTTAGCTGTTTCTCCTGCACCCTGTGAGCGCCTTCCCTGGTTCACAGAACAGCCCCAGTAAGAAGGAGACAGTGAGTGTTAGGGTGCTTCCTGGAATAGAGTCCACCTAGGGCTTGGTGAGATGTGACTCAGATGATGGTGACTTTGAACTGGGATTCCTGGCAGGGTCAGGCTGCAGCCATGTTTGGACCTGGCTACCTTGTTATTATGGACCCAGGAGGTCACAGCCACACAGATTAATGGCATGTGAGAGTTCTTTAACTTTAATGATGCACAGATCCAGAAATCATTTTAAGCAGAATGGGAGTCAGGCATCCTATATCCATGGCTATGAACCTTCCTTCAGTCCATATACTGAACAGCGGTTGGGTCTCTGAGCCCTGCAATCGTGTCCAGGTACCAACTGGAGGAGCAGTTTACAAATAAGAAAGCAGCCAGGCCGTGGTGGCACGTGCACTTAGTTCCAGCACTCAGGAGGCAGAGGCAGGGGAATCTCTGAGTTTGAGGTCAGCCTGGTCTACATAGCAAAATCCAGGAAATCCAGGGCTATACAGAGAAACCCTGTCTTGAAACAGAGAGAGGGAAGGGGAGCGGGAGGGGAAGCAGAGAGACATAGAAAGAAATGTAGGAAGAAATGATTTTCCCCGTCACTGGGAGTGGCCTTCTACCTGTGCCCAGTGAGCTGTCTCTGGCGTAAGTGCTTTTCTGTGCTGTGGCTGTCCTGGCCAACTGAGTCATGTCTAGAAGGGTCCCTGGGAGCGGATCCGAGCCACAGTAAGAAGGATGAGAAAGATTCACAGAGTTTGCTGTGTAGACCAGGCTGACCTCCCCTCCCGAGGGCTGGAACCAAGTGCACGCGACTCCACTGCCTGGCGGCTTTCTTTCAGGGGTGGGGAGCAGCATCAGGACCGAGTCCTCCCAGAAAACCCTCTCCTCCTGTATCCTGGAGGTGTGGAGCCGGGTGGTTTTCAGACAGCTGGCATGAGTGATGCTGAGGCAGTGTGTGGTGGAACTTCTCCCTGGGTAACAGTAAACAAAATACCTCCTCTCTGGAGCCTACTATAGTGACTTTGTTCTCTCTGTCTTCATGAGGAACTGAGTCTTAGACTCACTGTGGGGTTTGTCTTGTCTCACAGTTCCTAGGTACAGCTAGGCTTAGACCCAGGTGTGACCATGCTTAAACTACTTCTGTCTTTAGTGGTGGACAAGGAGAGTCGTTCAGTTTCTTTCTTTCTTTCTTTCTTTCTTTCTTTCTTTCTTTCTTTCTTTCTTTCTTTCTTTCTTTTCCTCTCTCTCTCTCTCTCCCTCCCTCCCTCCCTCCCTCCCTTCCTCCTTCCTTCTTTCTCTTTTCTCTTCTTTCTTTCTTTTTTCTTTCTTTCTTTCTTTCTTTCTCTTCTCTTCTCTTCTCTTCTCTTCTCTTCTCTTCTCTTCTCTTCTCTTCTCTTCTCTTCTCTCTCTTCTGTCCTTCCTTCCCTTCCTTCCCTCTTTCCTTTCCTTTTCCTTCCTTCCTTCCTTCCTTCCTTCCTTCCTTCCTTCCTTCCTTCCTTCCTTGTCTTTCTTTCTCTTCTCAGTCTTTTTCTTTCTTTCTCTTTCTCTTTCTCTTTTCTTTCTTTCTTTCTCTCTCTTTCTTTCTCTTTCTTTCTCTTCTCTCTCCCTTCCTTCCTTCCTTCCTTCCTTCCTTCCTTCCTTTCTTTCTTCCCTCCTTTCTCTCTCTC
>NC_034599.1:20818845-20826966 GCF_900095145.1 Mus pahari
CCTTCCTTTCTTTCTTCCCTCCTTTCTCTCTCTCTCTCTCTCTCTCTCTCTCTCTCTCTCTCTCTTTCTTTCTTTCTTTCTTTCTTTCTCTCTTTCTTCTTTCTTCTTCTTCTTTCTCTTCCTTCCTTCCTATCTCTTTTTCTCTCTCCCTCCCTCCCCTCCTTCCTTCCTTCCTTCCTTCCTTCCTTCCTTCCTTCCTATCTACTTACTCACTTTACCTTCCTCTCACTGTCCCCCTCCCAGTCACCCCATCCTACAGTCCTTCCTCCCATGCTCCTTTACCTTCTCCTCTGAGAGCCCCCCCCCCCCAGGTATCTAGTCTCTTTGAGGCTAGGTGCATCCTCTACCAATGAGGTCAGACAAGGCAGCCCAGCTAGAAGAACATATCCCATATGCAGCCAACAGCTTTTGGGATAACCCCCCAGCTCCAGTTGTTCGAGACCCTGGAACATATATATATGCAGGGAGGCCTAGGTCCAGCATGTGTATGATCTTTGCTTGGTGGTTCAGTCTCTGAGAGTCTCAAGGGTCCAGGTTAGTTGACTTTCTTGGCTTCCTGTGAAGTTTCTATTCCCTTCCGAACCAAAATCCTCCCTCCTACTCTTCCATAAGAGTCCCCAAGCTGGGCAAGGAGATTCTTACACAACATAAAACTCATGTTCATGTCCTCCCTACTTCCCTCCTGTTTAAGTGTGGCGTTCCTGTCAAATATCTGGCTGGGTTATGAGCTGAGGTTTTGCGTGTGGCAATGACTGTGCAGAGGTGGCTAAGGTTAAAGGTTACTTCCTCTCCCATTGCAACATAGTGGAGCAGGGTCAAGTGCTGCTGGCCTGTTTGATGACCTGTTGCTCTGTCCCTGGTGTCAAACACGTAAGAATGCCCTGGTGACCAGCAGTGGATCAGCCAGAGTAGGCAGACTGATGCATTTCTTTTTCTATAAGGTCCCAGAGGCAGTGGCCGAAGCAAGGAGAATGGAAGGAAGCAACTTCTCTGGTTCCTAGAGCCAGATTGGGGGGGGGGCTTGACCAAGTTTTCTGCACCACCCCATCAGGGCCTCTGACCCAGGCTTCAGATCTCTGTGTGCTGCCCTGTCCATCTGCAGAGAGCCCAGTTGCAAATCACTAGAACTCCTAAGCATTGACCGCCACCCATCTGGTGAATACTGACTGAGAGGTGATGAGGGGCTAGGCACCATTTGTGCAGGTGGTAACTTACCCATAAGCATACCAGCCATCAGAGTCTTTGAACTCACATATTGCATGCTGTGGGATGTTAGGGGAGTTTCTCAGTTTCTCCGAACAGGAGTGGCCTCATCTGTCAAGTGCAGATAGAAGCTGTTGCCTCATGCCATGTGGTCATTCAAAAGCAATTCTGTACCTGGTATGTGCTAGGCACTCTTGGCCATGAGTAAAACTCTGCAGTGGGCATCAGTGTGGGGTGCACCGTGGCTTGGAGGCATGTTCTTCATTATAGAAGCACCCCATGTGAGTGACCACGAGGACCCAAGGCAGAACCTACCATTTTATGTCTGGCCCTTCTGCTTTATCTTATGTGGTATGCCTCTTGGAATTCAGAACCTGGCAGCACGACCCTGTTTCCATTTGCCCCGCAGGGCCCCTGCTACTCTGGATTCCTATGGGACACAGCAGCCAACGTGGAGCTGAGAGACATCCCCGGGCGGGAGAGCTCACCCAGCAACGGTCATGCTAAGACTGTGGGCCCCAGCCCATTCCTCGCCAGGTTCAAGGTACCTGCTTCCTGTCACCTCAAAATCCAGTTCCTTCCATAGGGGAAGTCTTTGTGACATGGACCCAGAGAAGCCACATCTTTCTTATTTGATTGTATTCTCTTAGGGTAGGATTAGTACCTATTCTGGAAGCTCCCTGGTAGGTGACCTTCTACAGGGCAGGAGTGAAGGGATGTTTGAGGGCATCTTAGATCAAGAAAAATCTAATCCATAACAAGAAGGAAGATAGTAAGTTGGGAGGAGTGAGGCACCCTTGTTGTCTCAGCAACAGGGACTGTGACAAAAGAATTGCCTGAGTCCAAGAGTTCAAGACCATCCTAGGCAATTTAATAAAAACTCCTTCTTAAAAGCAAGTAGTAGGTAAGTAGATAGATAGATAGACAGACAGACAGACAGACAGATAGATAGATAGATAGATAGATAGATAAATGCCAGATACATAGGTAGCCAGATAGATAGAGGGAAAGGAAAGAAAGTGGGAATTCATACAGCTGTCCCCATACATGCTATATGTACTGCAGAATCACCCATCTTAAAATCAGGCATTTCCCAACCCAAGCCTCATCCATCTGCGATTGGGCCCAGGTGGTTTTCAAGTGTGTTCCCTGGCTCTCCTCCCGTCTGGTACTAGCTGATGGGGTCAGAATGGCCACCTTTGGCAGAGCTGCTCTAAGGAGCCTCTTCTCCTCAACTGCCCCTCAGGCCTCATTGTTTAGATGCCAAGAAGAATGGGCCCCTGAGGCTTGTTGGATTGGAGGTGGGACCCAGACGGAGCTCTGGGCAGAGGGACCCCTGTCACTGGCCTCTCTTTCTATATCCTTGTCCATGAAGAAGCAGCTGCCTGAGAGCAGCTGGGTAGTGTGGGTCTCAGCAGCATCTTTCTGCTGTGGCCTGCAGACCTCTTGACCGTGTTCCCAAACACTGAAGTGCTTTGATGATGGACAACATGAATGGAAGCCAGAAAGTCACCACAGAGGCAGTGGACCTCATCACTACCTACCCGTGAATTCCAAGTCAGACAGCTTGATCGCTTTCGAGAGCCCGGCAAGCCGTTCTCTATGGGCATTGTGACCCTCTCTTTCTGGGTGCTCCCCAGTAACTCTGGGGCCTTAAACTTACCCCCTAAGCCCAGCATCATTTAACTCCAGGAGGAGGTGGGGCTTGGGGACAACCTGTGTCTCTATCATGGGATGTATAAGCCTGTGTCCCATCTCTCGAACTTGTAGTAGTAAAACTGATCAAGTTGGTGTATGTTCACACAGATGTGTCGGCTGTGGTACCAAGTGGCTCCTTCAATCTGTCTTCCTGCCATATTGATGAGGTTCTGTCTTGTATTCCTGGCACCTGTGGTTCTGATCCATGAGTTGGCCAGAATTATCTTTAAACCTAACAATACATTTAACTTTTAAATTATTTGTCCTGGCTCTAGCTAACTGGAACAGGCAGCCATAACCAGCTCACATAGCTAAAAAGCAAGCTGGTATTTTTGCTGGTGTTATTATTTTTTGAGAAAGAGTCTTGCTATGTGGCCTACATAGTGAACCTTCCAGTCCTGCCCCCCTCAGCTCCCCAAGTGCAGGCATCACAGAATAGCTACCATGCCTACCACCTTACAAAAGCAACCTGGTAAACACTGTCTTTAGCTAACATAAAAAGACAAACTATATTTAATAGGCTAATAAAGAAAATACTAGCTCTGGCATTGGGAGTGATGGTTTCAAATCACTGGAAGCAATCACCCAGCACAGCCCTTGCCTTCTTATTCTTCAAGTCACGTTCAAGGCATGGTCAGTGGTCTAGGACACAGACAGCTTATCCTCATGGGCAGCATGACTCAGTCCAAACCTCAAGGTGGTTTCTCTGGTGGTGACAGTGGCATCTGTAGAGATGTCAGTCCTGATGGTGATGGTGAACTGGGGCCACACCTGCAAGATAAGACTGGTACTCGCCACATCTTGGGGCCCGTACACTCATCCTTTCTCAGCAGTGTTTAGTGTTTGTTGCCATGGCAATAGAAAAGACAGACTTGCTAAACATAGAGCAGGCAGGCAATGTTATGATAGCCCAGAAGATAAAACATCCTTACACGTATACACCACCAGGAGACCATGAGAGCCACCCTGGGGCCCAGGCTCCAGATAGATCTTCCGCCTTTGGTTGGTTGGTAAGCTTTGGTTCTTACAGAGAAATCAGGTTAAAGTGGATGTTAGTACACAATTGGTTCCAAAGGAACAAAGATGAGTGGGTGGGGAACATCAAGCTAGCCTTGTAGAGAATGGCCTTGGGTTTGTAACATCTAGATACTAGAGACACTTCCTTCTTGCATACAGTTGTGCAAAAAGTTTACTAAAAATCCTCCCACTTCCAGATATGTAAAGTTTTTCAGGTCTGAGGGAATAGAGGCAGAAGGCTGATCTTTAGAGTTGTAGACTTCAGAGTCAATAAATCTAAAATAAAATACCTTGTGTTGCCTCTTATGCATACGAATTATCTTTGCTTCTATTTATCATTGCCAACTGTGTGTAGAAAACCATTTATTATTAATCTATTGTAAAAGAAAGAAATATGAACATCTAAGGTTTTCCCTGTTGCTTTATTTCCTGCTACCCAGGTGGGAAGTAATGACTTAACCCTGGTTAACCTCCAGCTGACAGCCCTGGCCCTCCCAGGAGCTGAGAATTCAAGCAAGAATCACAGTGATGGCCACCGGTTATTGAACTTTGCACTGACCCTCCAGGAAACCCTGAAAGGTAGGGGTCTCCATCTCTGTGGATGGGCGACGCTTCCTCAGGGCAGGCAATGGTGCTTCTTTCCAGACATCTCTGTGACCTCTGACCTCTTAGCCCAGCCACTTAGCAGAAGTCACAGATCCAGGGGCAATCATACTCCTTGCTCTTGTGGATCCTGGCTGACCTTTCTGCATGCCCTTCCTTTGTGTCTGAGGGCATCTCCGGTGGGTGTCAAGGTACCAGTGATGTGGTCTGTCAGCCTCCGGGATGGAGAGGACTAGAGGAAGAAATATAAGTGGCAATATTCCTCTGCTGTGATGACATTTCCTGGGTTGTCTCCTCTGATGGTACCACCTGAAGATCTGCCTGTGTTCTTGTGAAGGAGGGACAGGGGGCGACAAGGTGAAGAACTGCAGCTGGAGACCTCAAAATCCTTCCCATATTCTTGAGTCTTGACGGCTCTTCCAACTTCCTAGACTTCTTGTCACCAACTTGTCCCATCATAGTGGGAGATTCAGTCAATAATTGGCTTTGGAAATGCTTCTGTCCAGTTATAAATTTACATTTCCAAAGCCCTTTTATTGTAATAAGATAGACATAAAGTTTGCTGGTATGATTGGCAAATGTGCAGTTCAGTGGCATTCAGTATATACTCAGTTCTGTGCATTGGCTACCACCATCTCTCTCCTTCTGGAGCTGCCATCTTCCTTCTGGAACTCTGTACCTCCTGAATCCTGGTCCTCTGTCCCTTCTACATACCCAACAGCCACCATAGTATCCTTTCTGTTTATGAATTTGATGACGTGCTTCAAATGAGGAGAAGCACATGGTGTTTCCCTCTGTCTGGCTTTTCTCACTTAGCCTAGTATTTTCCAGATAAGTGGTGTATAATGTGCCAGACATTCCATCCTTTCGGGGGCTGAATAATACTCTATTGTTTGTATGTGCTACATTTTATTGTCTATCTGTTGGTAGGCTCTTGGGTTGCTTCAACCTTTGCACACTATGAATATGAATATACAAGCTTCTTTTCCAAGTCAGGACCTGCTCTGACCAGCATTCTACTTAAATGATGGATCTTCAGGCTGAAAACCACGAGCAGGTTCAAACTGAGATACCACATCCAACAAGTGGGGAAACTATGTGAGGAAACTCCTCATCCACAACTAGTCTCTCACCAGTGCAAAAGGATGACTCGGGACCTTTTCATATCTGTGGACATTTCTATTCGTCTCTATCTCATAGATGCAGGAAACAAAGAGGCTTTTTCATAATTTTCCTGAGAGTCATAAGCAGATACCACTCCCTGGTTTCCAGGGAGAGATTCAGGAGTTTATCAGAAAACTTGAGGCAAGTTCCACACTGCCAAGGGCCTATTGACTGACCCACAGCATGACTCGGCCTTGACACATTCAGGTAGGGACAGTGACTCATGCCCCCCCCATTCCCTGGTCCTCACTAATACCCAGTTAATGGTTAACTGGCCACCCAGGAGGTTCAGGAAGTGCTTCAGCCTGCAGCGAAGGAAGATAGATGAGTGCCGGTTCTGCTCAGAGGAAGATAAAGCCCCCCCCCCCAATCCCGCCCGAGAGACAGAAACATCTGATTCCGAAAACTCCAGGCCTTTCTGCCTTGGTCTGGAAAGTGAAACCCAGCTGGCATCAGGGATCCTGTGCCTGTCCTTTCACAAAACCTTCTTTCAACCTTATCAGGGCCTGAGGACAAGGTCTCCCTCTGTGAGTCCAGTGTCGCTCGCTCCTGGTATCTTCTAGGAAGGCCCAAAGGTGGGAGTGCACCTCAGCCAGCGGGGAGCCAATTCAGTGGGTGCTGTTGGCCCTTCCTAAATCAAGGGAATCTCTGGAAAAATTGGCCCAGAACTTTCTCTTCTCACTCCTAGGAAGTCAGGAAACAGTGACTAGGGAGCCCAACCCAGGTGTGTGATCAAGAGAATTCGTGCTGCACATTCTCGGGGGCCAAGCTGCGGCCATGTCACCTCTGACACATATTGAGCCTGAAGAGAGGGTTGTGAGAAGCCTGGATGAGCCCATTCAAAAGGAGCCTTTGTTTTCATTTGGGAAGCTACACAGAGCTGGCTGATTGACCCCTGACCCCGGCCTCCCGACTGCTTGCAGAGTCGCCCTTTCCCACCAGTAGTCAGGTCTGCACCCCACTGAAAGCCTTCTTCATTTATGTGGGAGCCGTCTGCCTCAGTCTCCCAGAACCTCAGGTTTCCTAGTCAGTCCACGTGCTAGCTTTCAGAGCTCTTCCTCCTGTTGGCACAGATTGATTGTCTGCTTGTACAGCAGACCCTCACCTTATCTCTCCATGTGTCAGGGTGAACAGCAGTCCACACCCTGGGCTTCTTCCTCCCTCCCTCTTTGGGAAGAACTCTGGGTTTGAGAGCCACCTCCACAATGTTGGGCAAATTATTCAGTTTTCAGAGTCTGAGCTTTCTACCTGCACAGAGGAGAATGTAATGCCATCTCTCTCATGGGAGCCGTGACAATTAAATGACATGCTGTCCAGGAAGTCGTCAGTACAGTGTGTGATCTGTAGTGAGGGCTCTGTGACTGCACTTGACCAAGGTCATCAGACCTGGGGGTCTGTTCAGCAATATTCTCAAGTTGGTTTTCCTATGAGAAAACGGCATTGGTTTTCCAAAACAGCTCAGGCTCACCCTGATTTGTACCTTGGATGTGATCTAAGTTTTAGGAAGTGGGAGAAGCTTCTCATGAGTCCTCCCAGGGTAGGCTGTCATTTGTAGCACACAGGTGCCCTCTGCTGGCCTCTTGTATCATTTCACTTTAGATTTCTTCCCTTTAGCTGTCATTAATAATAGTGGGTGAATATTAGTACCATGGAAAAGGCTTTTGCTGAGGGTCTTGGATATTCTATTTTGTTTATGAACTTTCTCTAAATTGCCTTTCACAGGGGGCAACAGAAACCTCATTACCTAGGGACTGTGGCTTCCCTGCAGTAAATTCTCCACAAGGGTCCGCCCAGTCCATGGGAATCTAGTCGAGCCTGGCTGGGAGCCATTGTTCTTTTGGAATTACTATTCATATTACTTGGGAAATACTTCATAACTATCCATTTCCTGCAGGCCAGGTGGTGAGAGAAATGTCTAAAATACTTCAAAGGGACAACCCTTCCACTTGTCCCCTGCCCTCTTTTTGTAGCCCTTATTTACACACAAGAAAGTCCTTTCTGCTGCTCTGTCTCCGGTAGACTCTTGCTAACGTGGCTCAGGAGAGAAGGAAGGAGGTCTGCACTGCTTGGGAGAGCCTGTGCCAGGCACTTACAGGAACTCTGGGCTCCTGTACACTTGTCAACAACTATCAGGAAACGAACTGTTCTCTTCATTTGGTAGCTGAGAGGTGGCAAAGACCAGAGTCACCCAACTATTTTCTCCTTGGATGGGACAGGAAGTAGTGACCACTCCTCCTCCTGTCTATTATGGGAAGCTGAAATGGGGGCATTTCGTATTCAAGGCCTACCTGGATCACAGGCAGCTTGGGCAATTTAGGAATTCTTGTCTTGCAGTAATAAGTAAAAATGGGGCTGGATAAGAGTCCTTGCCTCATGTTCAATCTCCAAAAGAAAAGGAAAGAAACAAGGAAAGAAAGGGAGGGAGGGAGGGAGGGA
>NC_034599.1:20827012-20842012 GCF_900095145.1 Mus pahari
GAGGGAGGGAGGGAGGGAGGGAGGGAGGGAGGGAGGGAGAGAGATAGGGAGAGAAACTATGGTATATGTTTATAATCCTAGCAGTGGATGATCGTGATCCCAGGCCATTCTGAACTATAGCAAGCCACTGCCTCAAAAACAAAAACAAAGAGAAAAAAATGAAAATCTAAACCATAAATGCTGATTGAACATTTGTTTGACTTTGTTGTCACTGTGGCAAAGATTTGAAAGGCTCATCTGTGTAACAGAGGGTCACTATTCTTTTAACATAAAGAGAGCTTCTGTAATCAGTTAATGAATCGTTGGTGACCCAAGGAAAGAGGTGCCCGTGCCCCACCCAGATTATGGCTGGGGGAGATGGGCTTCCTTGGAGAGGTGGCTAGTTCTAAGCCTGGGCCAGGAAAGATAGAGGTGATTCTGGAGTGTTTTGGCAGGTCACAAAGAATGAAAGCACTCAGACCAAAAAAACTAAAAGACAACATGGCAGGGGTGGAGGGTGGGGAACCACCAGCTCCTTGCAGGAAAAGCAAAGTAAATCGCATAGTAGTGAAGATAAGTCAGGTTTTAAAATATATAACCAGGAAGTTCATACTTATGGAAGCAAACGCTTGAAGGAGTTAATAAATTCTTGTGTAGAATTCTAAATAATGGTGGGGGGGGTGCTCCATCCTCAAGGCTGTGGAGCACATCTTATTTGTCTATGTATAGGAAGAAGACGTACCGAATCATTTGACTGAGGATGCTCACTGTTGGTATTAGTGCAGGGAGGCATTGCTCCTATTGCTGGACACAGGGCTAGCCTCTGGTAACGAGGCCAGTATCACTTATCTAGAATATAAACAATAACCATATGTTTAACTGGAACTCTTACACAGAACATGCAGCAGGGACATGGATACTAAGAAAGGACCTACACAAGAGCACAGTATCTACATGGATGCTCTAGGCTGCTTACTGCGTGATGAAAAGACACCCTGTCTTTCTCGTGGTTCCAGGCAGAGAGAACATGCCTGTCAATTAGTCATTAGCTGCTGCCTGCATCTCTTACATGGTAGTTAGAGTACACCTTCTAGGAGCTGGTTCTCTCCTTCCACTGTGTAAGCTTTAGGTTTGACAGCAGGCACCTTTATTTTCAAGCCAGCCCACATCTGACTTCTTAAACCTTCCCTCTGGAAGCATCCAGCTTCTCCAGGTGCTGCCATGCACCCCCCAAAACAAAATTGCCTCATTGCTCCTTGCCGCCTAGCATCTTCTCATCCTTATCATCTTGATGGTTCCTGTGCATCCTCTAAGACCAAAGCCAGCTCCCATCCCCAGCCGCCTCCCCTGGCCATCCCTTTGCGCTACATGCCCTCAGTACCTGTTTCTGGTTTCAGACCCACACTCTGATCCCGGCAGTCCCCTCTTTTGTCTCTCTGTTAGACTGTGAAGTCCCAGAGGGCAGGGATTCTCCTGTGTTCATTGCTGACTCTGCACAGGCCAGTCCTGACAAGATGCTCCGTAAAGGTTTGCTGTACTGTTGTTAGATATATGAGCAAGGTCTTTTTTTTTTCCTTTCCCCACTGAAAGTTTAGAGCCCAGACACACTGAATGGGGGTGTCTCTCTCTTACACTGTGCTTCATTTCCAAATTAACCCATGTTCATTGTCAGTGGGTACACAAGAAAGAATGGGAAAACAAGAACCAGGCTTATGGCCCTAAATCCTGAGCAGTCAAACCAGAGCATCACAGTCCCTTTCCAGGGGTCATGGCTAATGTTGGCTTTGCTTCCTACCTGCTCTTAATTTTCTTTCTTTTATTCCCAGGAGAAAAGGATGTTGTTATTTTAGGGGATTTTGGCCAAGGGCCAGATAGCAATGACTACGACATCCTAAGGAGAGAAAAATTTCACCACCTGGTCCCGGCTCACACCTTCACCAACATCAGCACCAGGAATCCTCAAGGCTCCAAGTCTGTGGACAACATCTGGATCAGCAAAAGCTTAAAGAAAGTGTTCACAGGTAGGGGACATCTCCCTGCTGTCTCTGTTCAGTGTTGGGCTGAAGACCTGTAAATGTCTGAGGCAGCCGATGCCTGTTATCTTCTTCCTCTGCATATACTTACAGTCTTATGCTGAAAGAGAGACTATGTCATTGTTGGCTTAGAGACAGATCTAAGAGGGGAGGGCATGTGACAAATAATTTAAAGATAACCAGTAGTCCATGTAAGCATTTTTCATGCAAACCCAGTGTCTTAGTCAGGGTTTCTATTCCTGCACAAACATCATGACCAAGAAGCAAGTTGGGGAGGAAAGGGTTTATTCGGCTTACATTTCCATACTGCTGTTGATCTCCAAAGGATGCAGGACTGGAACTCAAGCAGGTCAGGGAGCAGCATCTGATGCAGAGGCCATGGAGGGATGTTCTTTACTGGCTTGCTTCCCCTGGCTTGCTCAGCTTGCTCTCTTATTAAACCCAAGACTACCAGCCCAGGGATGGTCCCACCCACAAGGGGCCTTTCCCCCTTGATCACTAATTGAGAAAATACCTTACAGCTGGATCTCATGTAGGCATTTCCTCAGCTAAAGCTCCTTTCTCTGTGATAACTCCAGCTGTGTCAAGTTGACACAAAACTAGCTAGTACACCCAGTAAGAGTCACCTCTGTAAGTCATCAGGGTCGTGATTCAGAGATTACCTGAACATTAAAAACACTTAGTCATTCAGTGAACATTTATCAAATATGCAAATGCTGTGCTGGGGAATGAGGTACACTGTACACTTTCATAGGTGAGGAGACACATCACAATTAGTGTTTCTGTCACTCTGACAAAAATACCCAAGGTAATCAACATACAAGGAAAAATTTTTCTTTGGCTCATAGTTTCAAAGGCTTCAGTCCATGGTCACCTGGTGTGACTGCTCTTAGACCTGATGAGATAATGCATTGTGGTAGAAATATCTGGGACTTGTGGATGACCTGTGTGAGGATTTATGAATTTGAGGCATTGTTTCATCTGTTCCCTTCCCCCCATCACCCGACACACCCCTAAAAGCAGCCAAGAAGGAGAGGGAAGGATCCAGGGAGTGGCTGCTGTCCCAGTGTCCCTGAAAGAGCATGTACCCAATGGTTTAACTTTCCCTACCTCCTCAACTTTCTGTCATCTCCCAGTGGTAACAACAGTTGGGGATCAAGCCTACAACAAACACATGAGTTTTGGGGGAGCCTTTAGGAACCAAATCATAATACATAATATCACAGAAGGACAAGAGAAGTCCTTAGAGCTCCCCCAAAGAACACAGCATGGTGGATACTCCACGTAGCCTCAGACAGTGAGGCACAGAAAAGAGGAGACGGCTAACACTGTGGCAGAATGGTGGGCACCTCCGTGGGTACGAATGTGGTGCTGCAGATGGTACCCCAGATCCTTTAGATGCCTAGGATTCCAAGCAACATTCTCAAGCCAGTAGCAGAGTGTGTGATGAAAGACTAGAATGGTGTTCTAAGTCCCTCTTGTAGCTCTACAGAACCGTCATGTACTTTAGCAAGAGACTTAAGAGGAAAAGAAGCAACTCCTGGGTCCCACTGCAAGACTTGGCCGCACACTCAGGGCCCAGTTCCTTGGGATTTATAACTGTAAGTGTGGATAACTGTGTTGCCAGCAGGCCTTCAGAGCTCACCTGGGCCTCTCCTGGGCATTGGCTGTTACCGGCTGTGGCAAGATGTGATTTGTAGAATGTGTGTTGGAGCCCAGGGCTGCTAGGCTCCCTGGAGGGCACTTGAGGGAGGCACTTCTGTCAGAAATGGTGAAGCCAAGCCATCCTTTCATTTGTTCCCCACCACCAAGATGTGGAAGCTGAGGTGCAGGGACAAGTTCTCCTGCCACAGCTGTCAGCTCTGCTGCCCAGGCCAAACCTGGAATCCAGGCCCTTCATATCTTATATTAACCCTGACGTCACATATCACAGAGGAGCGCAGACAGTGCCTTGTGATTGTTTTATAATTATTTGTGGTTTTCAGATATAATTCTTATTTCTTAATTTCTCCCTTTGCTTCAAAGGTATTAATAGTTTCTAGGTAACCATTGTAAGCTTCTCCTTTTCATCTTTTCTGTAGGAACAAGTTGTCTGCTAACCCTTCCTTAGTGATTTATGCTCTGTGAAGTCTTTCATTAACTTTGTCAAATGCCCATTTGTCATTAGAGGTATAGGTATAGGTATTTGTCATTAGAGATATAGCGTAGTACTGGCCTCGCATATGCAGGGCCCTGACTTTAATTCCCAACACTATAAAAAATAATTACAAGTGCTAATTGGATTCAGTAGGTTATAGTAAAAAGGAAGCCATGAACATGGGAGGGAGGGAGATGTATTTTGGGGTCAGGGTCTCAAGAGAGTGAGGAGGATATGAAGAAGACATATTTTATCCATGTGTAAAAAATTTTAAGAATAAGTTAAAATATTTACAAAAAAAATGGTAAACTATCACTTATGTTTAGTTGTGTTGGTCACAATGGTAACACTCTATGCACAAGGAGTAGGTCCTTGCTGTTTAGCTGGATAAAAAGCCTGGTTTCTGGGTGCCCTCAATGCCTGTGAGAATAAACTACTGTCATTTATAGTATGTGAAAAAGTTTTAGAAAAGATATAGTTGGCCCTGAGTTTTTGATTACTGGAAGAAGGCTGTCAGGGCAGCTTGACTTTCAGGTGAACAGCGTTGGCCACCCTTGCTCTAATTCTTGGTCTCTTCTCTCTCTTCAGGTCACTGGGCTGTTGTGAGAGAAGGGCTCACAAACCCTTGGATTCCAGATAACTGGTCCTGGGGTGGAGTTGCTTCTGAACATTGTCCTGTACTTGCTGAATTGTACATGGAAAAGGACTGGAGCAAGAAGGAAGTCCCCAGGAATGGCAATGGAGTCACCTTAGAGCCAAGTGAAGCCAACATTAAACATGAGCGATGATGGCATCACTCTTTCCAGCCTCTGACTTAGGAGAGCATAGGATGGAGCTGGTACTACAGGGTGAGAAGACCCAGGGCCTGTGAATCATTCTGAGGACCTTAGTCTTGGTCCCTGGACCACTGTCTACTTTGTGAACATTTTAGAACCTGCCCTGAGGGGAGCCTGACGGGCTCTGGCTATGCTGGGCATCACGGTGGAGCCGGCTGGAACTGCGATGTCTTGATGCTATGTAGCTGAGTCCAGGCTTGGGGTGGGGGCTGCACTGCTGGCTGAATTGTTTAGCAGCATGAGAACAGTAACAGAGGAGCAACGTGCAGATGGGAAAGGCGGCTCAGACTGACAAGCAATGCCACAGCTCTCGTTTCTGCCTCACCAGGAAGCCGTGTTCTGCCGACAAAGTTCAGGAAGCTTTCAACTGTGATGAATGCACTTCTCAAAGATTTTTAGGTTTTTTTTTTTTTTTTTGAAAAAAAAAAAAAGAATAATAAACAGATTAATCTGCCTGGCTTCAGTCAGAGTGTGGAATGCTTTGCTTTGCTCTCTCATCTTAGTTCTGTGGGCCATGGCTACCCACTCCCAAATGCCTTTCCTCCCCTGCCTATTTTATGTCCCTACCTTTCTGGGACCCTACAAAGGTACCCTTCACATGCCTGTCATCTCTATTGTCTCCCTTCCCCCCTCAGCTTCTCCTTCATCCATACTTTGCTAGACTTTCTCCTGGGAGGACCACTTAGCTTCAGGCCTTTAGTGTAGTGTGTGATCTCTACCAGAAAGACTCATTTCCTTGCACCGTTCCCATACACTATATTCTGAGCTTAGGCTTCCTCTCCTGATTCTGAGGCGTACATGGTCTTTGTATCAGCAGGTCCTGCACTTAGAGATCCAGCCAGCCACAGAAAACATAATTCTTAAATTGTGTATACTGAACAAATAGAGATCTTGTCATTATCCCCTAAACACTATGGCACAACAACTGTTCTGTAGGACTTAACATTGTGTTGGATGTCCTCATATTTGGATGATTTAACATGGCTGAGAAGATGTGCATAGGCTGTATGCAAATACTATATACCATTCTGGGTAAGGGACTTGAGTATACTTAGACTGTGTTTCAGAAGGAAGTGTCCGGCAACCAGTTGCCTATGGATTCTAAGGAATGATTTCTGATTCAGGATATGCAGGAGGCTAAACCTCAGCGTATCACAGAGTTGGTGGGGGTTCAGAGGTCTGTGGGAGGATTTGGAGGGGAAGCAAGAACAGGTGAACTTCTCTGAGCCTGGGTTGGGGTTGGGGTTATCTTTAGGCATGTCACCCTTCTATTACAGCCACCCCAGGTTTATACTGCCCGTTTCACGGCTCCTGACAGTCACTCAAGCAGAGACTAAAGGGGTCCAAGCTCGGGATGCTCTGAATCTAAAACCCAGTCACAATGTCAACTCCATGCTTAGCATGTGTGCAACGTCATTCTATCCTTCTGTGGAAACTAACAGTTTATTACTCTTTCCATACCAAGTACAAAGTGACCCAAGGTGGAGAAACTGCCACCGTCACCAAGCAGTTTTGTCTTCAACTCTTGTGTGTCAACCTTTTTCTGGAGCAATGTGAACAAGTGTGTATTCACCAACAGCAGGGCGAAGAAGGATTCTACCCAAGTCTAGCTTGGTGAACCAGTGCCTTTAATTTACTTTGTAAAGGAACATGGGAAACTTATAAGCAGCTACACCACTGAAGAAAATCTCCTTTCCAGCCATTATTAATTAACCTGTAACTCTGGAAGGGATGGAGCCTCCTTTGAGGTTTTATGTGCTGCCTCTGAGTGGGTCCCTTGTGTGCTACCATGTGTAGCTTGTGAGCCCTCCCCATGAGGGAATGTTAGTGTGTCCAGTCCTGTGAGGGTCCCATGAAGGAATGTTAGTGTGTCCAGTTCTGTGAGGGTCTTGCATAAGCAATCATAGTGCTGTGGTGTCAGAGTAGCAGTGGCCATGCTGTGCCAACATTCCACAATAGGCCTGATGTAATAGGCTCTGAGCTGCAGCCACATCACTGGTGTTTTTGTTTCTGACATCAGGGCCCCAGGAGCTTAGCCTGTACGCCATTGTTTTTTAGTCCCACTTGGTTTGGGTTCTGATTTCGACTTCTTTATTCTAATTTTTAAAATTAATAAACTTCAATTTTAAGAGCTATTTTTTTAGGATATAGGAAAATTGGTGCAAAGGAGTTTAATATCATCCTCATTTCTTATTAGCATGTTTCACAACAGGACAATTTGTTGTAGTTGTTGTGCCAACAATGGCATACTACTTAAAGCCCATGGTTTACATTAGATTGATTCTCTTGTATGCCCCATGCTTTTTGACAAGCAATTATGTGCCCCTGTGTTAACAGTGAGATTGTGTTCCAGTTAAACTCTGGTATAACAGGTAGGAAATAGCTGTTGCCTTAGAGTGATAAGACATCATAATCAAAAGCAAATCCGGGAGGTATGAGCAAGCGTGACTGAGGACAGCCAGATGCCCTCCTGACCCTTGGTTTCCCTCGCCACTGTTCTAAAGATACAAAGAAAAGCAAAAGCGATCCAAGACCCTCACACAGACACTTCCTCCGGTTTCTTTGGTTTGGGCTTATTTCTCCTTTGTGCATAGGTGAGATAGGATGGAAAGACAGAAGATTATCCAGTCACAGGTGTGAACAGGAGGCCGCCAGTTTGGAGTCTCATGAATGTGTCTTGCTGGCTAAGAATCAAGGATTCCTGCACAATTATTTGTTATGAGCGTTGCCAACATAGAAGAAATAATTTTTAATGAAAATGTTAGCATAGCAATAAGTCAACTTTAAGACATGAGTATGTGTGACCTCGAGTGGGGCCCCCACTCTTTGAAATGTTTTCTGGACACTCAGCACAACTATTAACTTTTTTTTTAAAATAATAAGAATATTGTTCACTGCTCCCGTTTCGCCCATAAGCATCCTACCAGGAATGAAGATATGCTAAGGAGATGTTTGTGCCTTTGGAGTGGGGGAAGGGGACTGTTGAAACAATGGACTTCTCAAAATTAGAAATTTCCCAGGAGTCTCGTGCTAGCAGGAGGAAACCAGTGAAGCCTGGTGCCAGCCAGTTGGGGAGCTTGTCTCCTGGGAAGAGATTTACAGCATGCCATACCAACCTGCAAAGACTGGAGCTGAGACAGTAACAGGACCACACCTTGACTGGGACATCTTAATTGGAAATACCCCTTCCCTGCTACTTAAACCTTATGTTAGGATCCTAAAATTGGACAACGGAAGTAACTAGATTTCTTTGTTCCCCTTTCCAGTGTTGTGGCATCCGTTATTTCCTTTTGCTCCCCTTTGCTATTTCTTTGTATCTTCAAGAGGCCTATGGAGGTCAGTTGCCTAGGTGATTAGGATTTCTGGGCCCGGGCTCTGACCCTCACAACTTCGGTACCCAGTTTTGTGAGGCAAGCAGGTGGTGAACAAATACATCCAACTGTGGTAATGCCGGGGTCCTTGGAAGCTAAAGTTTTACCCATTAGTTTAATATTGTCAGCCACACCCTAGGATCTCATTTGAGTTGCTTAGCAACACGATGAAACACTACCTACATCCCAGGGATGAGGAAGACAACAAAGTTACAAATCCCTCTGAGATGCCTGCACCCATGCTCTTGGGTGTGTCTTCTGTTGCTTCCTCAAGGGCAGCTCTCCTACTCTCAGCTTGTTTCTAATCTGTTAGGAATACATTCAGTAAACTCCAGCTATACTTTCTACTTGCTCAGCTTGAAATTCTTTTCTGTAGTGAAACCAAGGATCTGCCTTTATGTGAGGTGTGCTTTCTAAGAGAGGATAGGATTTGATTTATAACCAGAACCCTGAAGGAATGCAGAGACATGAAAACCAGATGTAGCTCAGCATAAAAAGAGTACAGCTCATGAGCTGGACCAGCATCTGTAATCTAACCATAAGGAAGGACCCCCTCATCTCAGGGGCAACACAGAATTCTAAGAGCTGGGGAACGAATGCTGAGAGCTCCGTGTGCCTGAACCCAGTATCAGGCCAGTGTGTTTTCACATCCCTCACCCTGTGCATCTCCCCTCAGCACCTGTTTCATTGACATTTGTTTATGTCTGGTGTAAATTTAGCTGGTTCTTGGTCTTTTTTTTTTTTTCTCCTTACTCCATTTCATTTTCTCACTCAAAGAACATAGAGTGGGATGCTTTATAGGTTCTCTGTGGCTCAGACCCCATAGAGATGATGGAGATCTTTATGTTATCTGATGGCGTTTATTTACCCCTTCAATCTACCTTTAACCCAAGGCCCCTCCTCCTCCTGACATTCTCCTTTCTACTTATATTCTATTTCTCTTCTGTCAACACAGTGTGAATCATTATTCTTACTTTGCTTTTGATTCTTTGCATTTTGTTTCCAAACACAAAGCAACTTATATATTGGTTACAATTTCTGTCCTTTTGCCCTTCAAAGTAATTGCTACTTCAGAGAAAATGGTGTTTTAGTTGACTCTTACTCTGTTTTCACAGTAGGTCTGCTCCTCGGTAGTTACTACTGTTGCAGAGGGTATTCTACTCTCAGGAGGGTACTGCAGCCTGTTACCCCCAGCACAAGTCTAACAGAAGAAAGGGACACCAACCTTACTACAGCCTGTTCCTTTGTTATGTCATAGAGCAAAGACTTCCCTTGCAAAGAAGAAAAGCAACTAAGTAAAAACAAACAACAACAAAGCAAAACAACAAACTGTCTACCAACCTGTGCCTGAGCTCAGATAAGCAAGTCCTAGTGCAAAATGCAAGTAGCATGAAAAATCAGTACAAGTCTCCTTCACAATGACCACGCAGGAAGTAATGGCCATCAGTTTGAGTGACTTAGTGAAACTCTTGGAGAATTCAAAAGAATGGTAAGTGATCATAACTGTGTTCGAGAGAATCAAAGAGGATGCAACAAGCTCTTCAATAACGTTCAAGGGAACACATTACAGCTGAATGGAATAAGGAAGCCAGCCCAGGAGAGAAAAGTGGAATTCGATAAAGAGATGGAAATTCTGAAGAAAAACCGAACCAAGAAGCTAAAGGTGAAATTCAATAAGTCCAATAAAAAGCTCAGTGGGAAGCCCTATCACAGAATGCACAAGGAAGTCATTGTGCTAGGGACAGAAGACAAAGTAGAGGGATTGTAACGTGCAGTCAAGGACAAAGGTAAATGAATAAAAGTGCTTGAGCAGAGAATGTAAGACTTTTGGCACACTGTAAAAAGACATATGGGCCAAATGGGAGGAGGTGAAGAAAGGCATAAAGGAAGAGGAGGAAGAGGAGGGGGGAGAAGAATAATATTTGTACTAAAAGCATAGAAACTATGTTCAATAAAGAGTACCAGGAAAATTCATATCCAAGGAAAGTTATTGGAATCCTGATAAAAGTATATAGAACTCCAAATCAGACTTTTAAAAAATAGAAAAAAGAAAGAACAAAAGAAAAGAAACTCTCCACATCATAGTTAAAACACTATTCAGAACACAAAGCTGTACTGAAAACTAAGAAACATCACATAGAAAGGCAGGCCCACAAGAGTAACAGCTGATTTTTTTTTTCCCAGCAGAAACTTTAGAAGCCAGGAATATGCTGGTGCTTGCCTGGCCAGTTCAGAAGGCAGGGAGGATAGTGGATCTCCATGAGGTCCAGAAGGCAGGGAGGACAGTGGATCTCCATGAGGTCCAGAAGGCAGGGAGGATAGTGGATCCCCATGAGGTCCAGGCCAGCCTAATTTACATATGGAGTTCTAGACTAGGCAGGGATACATAATGAGACCTCGATTAACTAATTAAAATAAATAAAAATTCAAATGTGCTTGAAACAGTATATTTTCAGTTCTGAAACAGTACAGTTGCCAACCCAGACTACAAAATACAGCAAAATAATCATAATTGAAAAAGAAGAAAAAACCTGCCATGACAAAGATAAAGGGATTTGTAATTTCTTCAGTAGCCCCAGAGAAGATACTGGAAGGAATTTTTCAGACTAAAGAGAAAGATAAACACATTAAACAAGCTGCAGGATAGAATAAATCAGTAGGATAGTAACTAATCCTAATGAAAACTAAGAAAACATCAAAATATAGAAGTCATAAAATTACAAGAATTAAAAACTACTATTTAATAATAACTAAATAGCAATGGTCTGAATTTTTCAAATTAATAGATACTTAGAAGAAGAATGGATTATAAAAGAAGATCCACCTACTAGTTACCTCCATGATAAATGTTTCCCTATCAAAGACAGACACTGTCTGATGCTGAAGAGATGAAAAAGCACATTCTTTCTTTTAATGTATGAAATATTTTATTTATTTTTTATCTTTTTATTAATTGGTTATTTTGTTTATTTACATTTCAAATGTTGCCCTCTTCCTGGTCTCCCTCAGCAAATCCCCTATCACCCCCTCCCCACTGCTTCTATGAGGGAGCTACCCTACCCACCCACCCAGCCATTCCTGCCTCACCACCCTAGCATTTCCCTAAGGCATCAAGCCTCTACAGGACCAAGGACCTCTTCTCCCACTGCTGCTAGATGAGGCCATCCTCTGCTACATAAGCAGCTGGAGCCATGGCTCCTTCCATATGTACTCTTTGGTTGGTGGTTTAGTCCCTGGGAGCTCTTGGTCTGGCTGATTGATATTGTTGTTCTTAATATGAGGCTGCAAACCCCTTCAACTTCTTCAGTCCTTTGCCTAACTCCTCCATTTGGGTCTCTGTGCTCAGTCTAATCGTTGGCTGTGAGCATCCACATCTGTATTGGTCAGGCTCTGACAGGGCCTTTCAGGGTCCTAAAAGCAAGTGCTTCTTGGCATCTGCAATAGTGTTTGGCTTTGGTATCTGCGGTGGGATGAATCCCTAGTCTCTGGATGGCCTTTCCTTCAGTCTCTGCTCTACTCTTTGTTCCTGCATTTCCTTTCTACAAGAACACCAGAGAACCAAATAACCCTATTAAAAATGGGGTACAGAGCTAAACAAAGATTTCTCAACTGAGGAATCTCGAATGGCTGAGAAGCACTTAAATGTACAACATCCTTAGTCATCAGGGAAATGCAAATCAAAATGACCCTGAGATTCTACTTACTACCAGTCAGAATGGCTAAGATCAAAAACTCAGGTGACAGCAGATGCTGGCAAGGATGTGGAGAAAGAGGAACAGGAACACTCCTCCATTGCTGGTGGGATTGCAAGCTGGTACAACCACTCTGGAAATCAGTTTGGTGGTTCCTCAGAAATTTGGAAATAGTTCTACCTGAGGAGCCAGCTATACCAGTCCTGCTCGTATACCCAAAAGATGCTCCAAAATATAACAAGGACACATGCTCCACTATGTTCATAGTAGCCTTACTAATAATAGCCAGAAACTGGAAAGAACCCAGATGTCCCTCAACAGAGGAATGGATACAGAATATGTGGTATATTTACACAATGGAGTACTACTCGGCTATTAAAAACAATGACTTCATGAAATTCTTAGGCAAATGGCTGGAACTAGAAAATATCATCCTGAGTAAGGTAACCCAGTCACAAAAGAACACACATGTTATGTACTCACTAATAAGTGGATATTAGGCCAAAAGCTTGGAACACCCATGATATAACTCACATACCATATGAAGTTCAAGAAGAAGGAAGACCAAAGTGTGGATGCTTTAGTCTTACTTAGAAGGAGGAACAAAATAATCATGGGAAGTAGAAGGAGGGATGTACCTGGGAGGGGGAGGGAAAAGGGAGGACAGTATCAGGTGTAGGAGGAGACTGGGGAGAAGTACAGAGAGTGAGGAAATTGAACAGAGGTGTATAGTAGTGGGGGGTGGGGAACTGGAGGTAGCCACTAGAAGGTCCTAGATGCCAGGAAAGCAGGAGGCTCCCAGGACCCAACAATATGACATTAGCTGAAATACCCAACAAAAAGGAGAGAGAACCTGTAGAGATCATATGCAGAGGTCAGGCATGGCCCCCAGTTGAGGGTTGGAAAAACACATTCTAAACCAATGAAATTAGGAAACCAACAGACTTTTTAAAATTATTATTATTTTATTTATTTACATTCCAGTCATTGTTTCCCTGCCCAGTACCCCCTCCCACAATTCCTCAGCCCATTCCCCCTCTCCCTTGCCTTGGAGAGGGGGCTCCCTACTCTGTCTTCTCACCAGGCATCTACCTTTCCTGGGACCTCAAGTTTCTCAAGGATTAGGTACATCTTCTCCCACTGAGGCCAGACCAGGCAGTCCTCTGCTATATATGTACCAGGGCCTAACCCATGTATACTGCTTGGTTGGTGCTCTGGAAGCTCCCAGGGGTTTGGGTTGGTTGAGTCTGCTGGTCTTTCTATGGGGTTGCCCTCCCCTTCTGCTTCTTCAATCCTTTCCCTAATTCTTCTGTATGGGTCCCCAACTTTAGTCCAATGGTTGTGTGTAAGTACCGCATCTGTCTCAGTCAACTGCTAGTAGGAGCTCTGAGGGGAGAGCCATCCTAGGCTCCTGTCTGTAAGCACATCATAGCATCAGTATTAGTGTCAGGTCTTAGTGCCCTCCCACCCCATCCCATGAGACCAAGTTGGACCAGTCACTGGACCACCTTCCTTCAGTCTCTTCCCCATTTTTATCCCTGTAGTTATTTTAGACAGGAATAATTCTGGGTCAGAAAATTTGACTGTGGGTTGGTAACTCTGTCCCTCCACTTGAGGCCCTGTTTATCTACTGGAGATGGATTCTTCAAGTTTCTTCTTCCCACTGTTGGGTATTTTGGCAGTGTCACCCCCATTGAATCCTGAGAATCGCTCACATTCCAGGTCTCTGTGATGTTCTAGAGGGTTCCCCTACCTCCCACTCCCAGAGGCTGCTTATTTCCATTCATTCTCTTGGCCCTCTGGCCTTCTCTCTTGTCCCCTAAGCCCCCAATGCCCCTTTTCTGTTAAAAGTAATACATAGGAAGCCAACAGACAACATCAAATTAATGAAGAGAAACTAGAAGCAATCCTACTAAAACCAGGGGCAAGAAAATGCTGCTCATTCTCTCCCTATGTATTCAATATAGTACTTGAAGTTCTAGCTAGAGCAATTAGACAACAAAATGAGATCAGGGAATACAAATTGGAAAGGAAGAAGTCAAAGTGTCACTATTTGCTGATAATATAATAGTATATGTAAGCAACCCCCAAAATTGCACCAGAGAACTCCTACAGCTGATAAACAACTTCAGCAAAATAGTGGGATATAAAATTAACTCAAATCAGTAACCTCCCTTAAACAGTCTGAGAAAGAAATCAGGGAAACATCACCCTTCACAATTGCCACAAATAGTATAAAATACCTTGGTGTAGCTCTTACCAAGCAAGTGAAAGGTCTGTATGACAAGAACTTTAAATCCCTGAAAAAAGAAATTGAAGAAGATCTCAGAAGATGGAAAGATCTCCCATGCTCATGGATAGGTAGGATTAACATAGTGAAAATGGCCATTTTACCAAAAGCAATCTACAGATTCAATGCAATATCCATCAAAATTCCAACACAATTCTTCACAGACATGGAGAGAGCAATTCTCAACTTCATATGGAAAAACAAAATCCAGGATAGCCAAGACAATTCACAAACAGACATTATTGATCTAAAAGAGACTTCAAACCAAAATTAGAAGGCATAAAGAAGGCAACTTCATAATAATTAAGGGAATAATAAGCTGAGAGGACATTATAATTCTAAACATGCACATCTTAAACAGCAGTGCATCTAATTTCATAAGGCCAAGTTAACTAGATATAAAGTCATAGATAATCCTATCATAATAATTTTGGGTGATTTCAATATTCTACTCTCACCAATTAATAATCTCATACAGAAAGTAAACAGAGGTATATGTACTAATTTACATCATAGAGCAAGTGGACTTAACAGAATATTCTGTTCAAACACTGCAGAATATACATGGACTTTTATTCATTTTGGTAGCCCATGATATATTAAAAAATACATCATATATTAGTATACAGGACATGTCAGTTAATATAGAAAAACTGAAACAA
>NC_034599.1:20843788-20845680 GCF_900095145.1 Mus pahari
GAGAGAGAGAGAGAGAGAGAGAGAGAGAGAGAGAGAGAGAGAGAGAGAGAGAGAGAACCAGCAGAACCAGCATCAGCTTAGTCAGAGGTCCTGAGGAAGGGATGTTGTTTGGAAGCAGCAGAATGACTCAGAGTCAGTGATGGATGCAAGCTGACAGTTCTGTGTTTTGCTTTCTGCTCCAGGTAGTTCTGTCTTGTAGAACAAAGCCCCAGTCTTTTATTTCAAATCAGCTACTTCCTTAGGAATTACATATCAATTCAATCATTTATCCTAGGTTCTCCTTTGATTACCCCATGAATCAGCATTTTATAACCTTAGCCCCTTGAGTCTAAAGACAGAGCCACATGGCTGAAGCTGGTGACTTCTGCTGCTTGCTGGAGCAGAAACACGGCACCATTGTTCTACTACATTATCACTAGCTTTCTGTTTTCCAACTCCTTCACTGCCTAAGGTTGGTTGTTCTGGAACATGCTCTGTAGACTCAGAGATCTGCATGGCTCTGTCTCCTGAATGCTGGGATTAAAGGCATATACCACCACACCTGGACCTAAGCTTTTCTTCACCTAGAACTTGCTCTGTCCCAGGCTGGCCTTGAACTCAGAAATCTGCTTGCCTTTGTCTCCTGGGATTAAAGGTGTGTATCTCTGTGCCTAGGACTAAGCTTTTCATGGTCACTATTCTTCAAGATCCAGATCAAAAACCTGTGTCTTCCAGCCTCAAGAGCTGGATCACGGGTGTGCCCTCCATTTCTGGATTGTAGTTCATTCCAGATTAAAAGTTCAAACTATTCCTTGTTTATCTGCAAACACAAACAATAAGTTTAGCTGGGTTGGATCTTGCTCTGTGATCACCACTTACTAAATCTCTTTATCTCCTTCCTTAATATCTTTCTGACAAAGCTGGCTCATTAGTACAGCTGCCTCTGTTCTTTCAGGTTGGAGAAGCCCCTCATACGATTCATATTGTATCCTTATATTTTGCATAGTTGAGAAATCCTGCAAAGAATAGTTCTTACATTGATTTATATATTATTAAAGACATGTTTTCAGAGTTCTTTCCCACAGACTTAAGGGCTGTTATGAAGGTCACAGCATTACCGTTTTGCTGAGGAATACCAGAATCATTGTTGCTTCCTGGAATTATGCTGCTTCTGATTATCATGGAGTCATTAACCTTGGCATGGAGAACATTCCCCAAAGGAGGAACATAAAGTAAAACATATACATTACTATACAAATAAGCCTTAGGCCTACAGCAACAGTCAGCCCTGCTGGCTCTGCTCCAGGGACAGGAACTGTGCCACCTTGTCCATTCTGTGGCCTTGTTGGACCTGACATATAACACCAATAATGCCCCTACTAGACAGTAGAGGCTAAAGATATAGCAGTAAATTATTAATCCACTCCAAACTCCTGGTGGGTGGCTGTGCTGCTCTTTCCCACCCACTCCAATGTTCTTGATTCCAGATGGACACACACACACACACACACACACACACACCCTTTGTATTTTAACATGCCTTAACTAGCTCAATGGCTAAGTCACTCCTGAACCTCCATGAGGTTAGCACATCCCCTCTGATATTCCTGAGTTAATACTTCATACACTTATATTTTATCTTTGCTGCCATGGACCCATCTGGGCAGTCCTCCAGGGTGCTTTCCCTTAAGAAAAATTCCAAAAGAAGTAACCTATTTTAGAAGTAGGCCTTTTGAACAAAATACTCATGAAAGGATATAGGTACAGAGTTAAAATTTAGAGCTAAGATGAAAGGATAGACTATCCAGAGACTACCCCATTCGGGAGCCCATCCCATCATCAGCCACCAAACCTAGATACTAATGCTCATGTCAGCAAGATTCTGCTGAAGGGACCCTGATATTGCGGACTCT
>NC_034599.1:20846640-20884603 GCF_900095145.1 Mus pahari
TCCACCTACAGGGTTGCAGCCCCCTTCAGGTACTTGGGTACTTTCTCTAGTTCCTCCATTGGGGACCCTGTGTTCCATCCAGTAGCTGGCTGTGAGCATGAATGGTGCGATTGTAATGTGGGTTTTGATGATATAACATAAAAGATATATCACATACAGTGTATGTTATCCAGCATTCTTTTATGCCTTTTTTTTTTCAGATAAAACCAAATGTTTTCATATAGAAAACAGAAAGCTTACAAGTACTATGTGTGCTTATCAAACAGTTTGCATTGATACTGTTTGAAAGATACACCTAAGGCTATGTCTTGGAGTGGAAGGAATACACATTCACAGGCTACAGAACAGCTTCCTTTTCTATAGGTTCAAGGAAGCTTTCTTTTGTACATGAAGACATCATTGAGAACTAAGGGATGTGTGGCATAGTCTTTTTGCCAGTGACAAATGGACAAACGCATGATACACCAAGAGCTCTCATGGAAGGGAAGGGAAGAGTACATGCTTAGGGCTTGGACACTTCCTACTCTAAATGCTCCAACAAGCTCCTTGTCATAGAGTGGATGTGGCATTTGTGAGCACCCAGCAGTGTGTGTTTACAAAACAAAATGTGTTGATGCTGGAAGAAAGATGCATCACGAGCTGATGTTCCAAAGGAAGAAGAGATGAAAATACATTCTTAGATCTCATACAGCATCCTTTTATCAAAGACACAAAACAGTCTTCTTTTTATCCACTGAATATATACTTAATGAAAACTAAAAAAAAAACATGTCATAAAACAATTCGTGATGTTACGGGATAAAAGTTTCATAATAACCAGAGTTCTAAAGGAAGAAAATAGTTCCAGGCTTCAGAAATGTATTCATTATTTTCAGACACACAGACTTCTTTTCACATGAGAATACGGCACTATTTGATACAAAGAGAAGGTGCTAATAAAACTTCAGAGTGTTGCTGATTGAAATGGACTCAGGGAAGAGAAATAGAAAATAAGTTACTGAGCCATGGGCAGATACATTTATAAATATGTATGCGATTTATGTATTGTATCATAATGAAAATGTATATGCTTTCATTTGAGAAAAGGACCAAAAACATTGTCAGCAAGGTCACTCATTGGGTAAGCTTGCTTGCCTGATGACCCGAGTTTGACCCCAAAGACTTACATGGCAGAAGGAGAGAATTGACTCTTGAGAATTGACTTCATACCTCCATGTCTGTTCCATGGCATGTGTAGACACACTTACACCAAGAAACAGACCAACTTTAAAATGAAGAATCAAATACATAGGTGTTGGAGAAATAGAGGATCTGGTTTCAGCATAGTCGTAAGGCGGCTCACAACTATCTTCAACTCCAATCCCAGGGGTCCTGTAACGCTCTTCTGACCTCCAGGAACACCAGAAGGACACGTGGTTTACACACATATATGCAGGCAAAACACTGATGTTTCTTCTCAGCTTGGGGAACTGAGCCAAGGGGAAACCATCAATGACAAACTCATTATAAATTAGAAACACCTTTCTCAATCTGATACTTCTCACTGAAGAGAAACTTGCCATTACTGAAAAAAAAATGTTTCTTTATGCTTCAACTGAAAATATAAAATTTTACTAGTTTTAAAGCCCAAACTGGTGGTATTTTAAAACTGTGAACACATTCTCTTCTTTCTTTTTTAAATTTGTGTATTATTTTGTCTAGAATATATAAATAATGAGAACTAGTGAAAGGCTTCAAACAAAAATGAAACTAAGTCAAAATAGCAAAATGTATGGAAATGTGCAGAAACAACATCACAAAAAATGTCTCCAGCATTCTTAGTCAGAAAAGGAAATACATCTGGAAGTAAATTAGGATAGTAGAACAGAACAGAATAGAAGATTTTGGAGCACCCTCATAGAATCAGGGGGTGGGGTGGAATAGGGGGTTTTTGGAGGGTAAACCAATAAGGGACATAACATTTGAAATGTAAGTAAATAAAATAACCAATAATTTTTTTTAAAAAAAAAGCTCCAAAAATGGCCAGATGCCAATTCAGTAAATCCTAACTTTTGGGTTCTAATTTTGTGTGCTTGTGTATGTCATGCATCTTTGCAGTAACAGGTTGTTAGGAGTCACCAGATGTGAATGCTGAGGACCAAACTAGAATCTTTGTAAGAATAGTACTGCCTTCTAATCACAAAGCTATCTCTCAGTGACAATACCCATTTTGAATAAGGCATAGATGACATTTACTGAGTTTTAAATGATGAGTGTTTTATGCTGAAAATCCTTTCCTCCCTCTCATGGGATGGATTCTAGTTTCCTAGAGCCTCCTTTCATGTATATGTGAAAATTAGAAGCCAAATTCTGCATATGAGAGACTATGCTGTGTTTATCTTGTTAAGCTTAGGTTTGCCTCACCTAGTCCAATGCTTTCAATTCCATCCATTCCTGAAGGTTGCATAATTAAATTTTCCTTTATGGCTGAATGAAATTCTAGTGTGTTCAGAATCCCTTCATCTACTGCTGGACATAGAGGCTGATTCCATTTCCTTGTCATTGGGAACAGAACAGCAATAAGCATGGATAGGCCAGTGTCCCTGTAGAAGGATATAGTTACTTGGGTATGTTCTCAAGAGTGATATAGCTGGTGTTGATAGGGAAAACTTCTCACCGCAAAGGGAATAAATAGTTTATTCTGGAATCAAATTTGAGTGGCAGGATGATGGTCTGGTAACACTGATATAGCACACCCTAAATTTAATGTTCCAACAAGAAAGTAGTAACAGAACAAAAAGTATTTACAAATCAAGGTGTTTTAAGAGTGCACAATACCCAGAGGCAGCTCCACTCCTAGGAGCTCCAACATATCCAGGATCAGAGGATCAGAGATGAGGAGGACACAGCTGTCCCAACACAGGGAGTAACTGGGACTTGCTGGACACAGGCACACAGGAACTCTGCCAGACTAGTAGCACGTGTTCCTTCCGGTCTGTCTGAGACAGACCTTGAGCAGACCTTGGGTGCAAATACAGCAGTCAGCCCCACAACACCCAGAGGCAGCTCCACTCCCAGGCACTCTAGCATGCCCAGGATCACTGGATCCCAGGAGCTTGGTCACACCAGGATCTTAGGGTTCCAAAGGCAGCTTGATTCCCAGGAGCTTGGACACACCCAGGACCTCAGGATCCCAGGATCCCAGAATCACAGGATCACAGAGACAGCTTGACTGAGGAGTTCTGACACAACCAGGATCAGAGGAAGGACAAACTCCAGTCTGACATAACCAGGGCAAGTAGCACTAGAGATAACCAGATGGCAGGAGGCAAGTGTAAGAATATAAGCAACAGAAACCAAGGTTACTTGGCATCATGAGAACCCAATTCTCCCACCATAGCAAGTCCTGGACCTCAACAAGCCGGGAAAGCAAGATTCAGATCCAAAATCACTTCTCATGATGATGATAGAGGACATTAACAAGGACATAAATAACTCCCTTAAAGAAATACAGGAGAACACAGGTAAACAGCTAGAAGCCCTTAAAGAGGTAACACAGAAATCCCTTAAAGAGTGACAGGAAAACACAGTCAAACACAATCAAATACAGGGGAAAGAAAGGAACAAAACCGCCCAGGATTTAAAAGTGGAACTAGAAACAATAAAGAAATCACAAAGGGAGACAACCCTGGAGTTAGAAAACCTAGGAAAGACATCAGGAGTCATAGATGCAAACATCACCAACAGAACACAAGAGAGAGAAGAGAGAATCTCAGGTGCAGAAGATACCATAGAGAACATTGACACAACAATGAAAGAAAACACAAAAAGAAAAAGGCTCCTAACCCAAAACATCCAGGAAATCCAGGACACAATGAGAAGGCAAAACTGAAGGATAATAGACATAGAAGAGAGTGAAGATTCCCAACTTAAAAGGCTAGTAAATATCTTAAACTAAATTATGGAAGAAACCTTCCCTAACCTAAAGAAAGAGATTCCGATGAACATATAAGAAGCCTACAGAACTCCAAATAGTTTGGACCAGAAAAGAAATTCCTCCTATCACATAATAGTCAAAATACCAAATGCACTAAACAAAGAAAGAGTTTTAAAAGCAGTAAGGGAAAAAAGTTAAGTAACATAAAAAGGCAGACCTATCAGAATTACACCAGACTTCTCACCTGAGACTATGAAAGCTAGAAGATCCTGGGCAGATGTCATACAGACCCTAAGAGAACACAAATGCCAGCCCAGGCTACTATACCCAGTAAAGCTCTCAATCACCATAGATGGAGAAAACAAGATATTCCATGACAAAACCAAATTTACACAGTATCTTTCCATAAATCCAGCCCTACAAAGGATAATAGATGGAAAACACCAACACAAGAAGTGAAACTACACCCTAGAAAAAGCAAGAAAGTGATCTGTCAGCCAACCCACACAAACATAATTCCATCTCTAACAAGAAAATTGACAGGAAGTAACAAATCACTTTTCCTGAATATCTCTTAATATGAAAATATTACCAACATATCCTAATTGATTGAAAATCAAAAATATGAGGAATTGTTGGCTGTCATCCAATGGTCTCTAATTTGGTAATTGGAGAAATAGGTCCAATATTGTACAACTCATATACACTTTCTGCTCGTTTGTATGTGACAGGGACTTGGTGTGCCACATAATGGTCTTTAAATCATGCTTTTCCTATCTCAACTTCTCTATTAGTAGGATTGTTTATGCGATGTTTTTACACTATACTATGGTTTTCAGAGCAGTTTAATATTTCAAAATTATTTATATAGTAAAAAGAAACGTAGACAATTAATTTGGAAGGTGGCTTGTAAGAGAACAGCAAAGAGTGAGACTGAAGGCTTTGCTTGATATTTATAATTATTGTTATTGTATCAATTTTGAAGAAGAGGACTTTATAAGTTACTCTTATTCTGAAATCAATGCTTTTCAAAATCATCACAGCCAATGCACCAGAATCTTACCCTTCAAGCAGAACCATTCTTTCTTGAAACAGTTGATGAATGACTTTATTGGATAGACCACCTTAACATAGACAGCATTTCTTAAATGAATGTAACCTGTTCCCTGCGGGCTGAGAATGATGACAATCACTCAAGTCAAATATCTTTGACTATAGCAGGTATCCAAAAATCGTGCCTACAATTCATTCCTTGGTGCAGCAGAACTGTCAACTCTTAGCTTATCTATTATGGAGGTAAAATCCTTTGCTGATGTGAGGGATATTGAATTACAGCCTTATTACAATGAACTCCAATGTCCAAAAATTGTTCTTATTTTGTGTTTGTACCACAGTAAGAACCAAGATTTTAAACTCTAGTAAAAACAAAACAAACAAACAAAAAGACTTTATCTATTTATGTTCATTTAAAAACTAATAGTGATATATTATTTTAAAATATCATACAGTTAATATATTTGGAGTTAATTAAAATTTATATTGAGAAAAACGTGTGTATTTTCAGTATTGCTGTAGACAAGCATCTACGTAAGACTGTTCAACTGATTGTTTTATATCAAACAACTTTTATAATACTCATTTTTATTGTTACAATATTTTATAATTCTAATGAATATGATAAAAAAGATGAAAGGTATTGCAGGTTTTGAAGAGGGGATCTCCGGGAGGAGTTGGGGTACAAAAGGGAAAGAAGAATGTTGTGTAAGCCTATTTACTCAAAATATGTTTTTAATTTTTAACAAATTCAGATAAATTGAAATTATGTATCTTTTTTCATCATAATGCAATAAAACTTAAATCAAAAAAAAAAAAAAAAGAATGCATTGGTGGCAACAGTAAGTGGGCAGTTTCAACAGGCAGATAAATCTCTACTATAGGCCCCAGATGCTAACAGTCTTCTTATCCCTTTCATTGGTGGAGAATAGAATGTTGTTGAGTTAATGTATTCTGAAGGTTTTATCTGTTTGTTAGGATGTTAGTTAGGTTCAGCTTTGTCTGCTACCTGTACAATGTTGGGTCTGAGACAGAGATGGGGAAGAAACAGCTGTGTGGTGGTCTACATATCACTCAGGATGAATTGCAATTTGGCCCTGAGGCTGCAGGCTCACACCTCTCCATGGTAATCATCCCTCAGTCTCTGCACATATGGCTACTTTCCAGAATTATCATTTATACTGGGTAATATGGAGGTTTTACTTTACCCCGCCCCCCTGTTCAGTCAGGACTTCACTGATGTGTGCTCTCACGTAAAGTGGATAAGGCTTTGCCTTTTCTTACCCTCCATCAGCACTTTTATCATTTGTTTTCTTGATATCTGTCCCGACAGAGGTGACATAGAAGCTCGCGGTAGTTCTTATTTATTATAGTTATAATAACAGTTATTATTATTAATATTATTAGCATTGTGTGTGGGTCAAAGCATGTCTTCATGTGAAGGTCAGAGGACAACTTAAGGAAGTTGGTTCTCTCTACCTTTAACAGGGTCTCAGGAGCAAACTCAGGTCTCCTTGCAGGTGGGGCAAATGCATTACCTGCTTAGCAATATTGCTGGTCCATAGAGCTACTGTTAGTTTACATTGTTTTCTGTGGCTAAGAATGTTGAACACTTTTAAAATTATTTGTTAAATATTTATATTTCTTTTTCAAAGACCTCTCTACCCAGCTCCTTAGTTCAGCTTTTGTTGGGGTTACTCATTTGTTGTTGTTCTTGTGGTTTGGTTTTTAGAGTTCATTGTACAGTCTCGGTATGAAGCTATCAGATGTATAGCCAGGGAAGATTCTTTTCCATCCTCCAGGCTCTCTTCTCTTAGATGCTCCTTTGCTGTTCAGAAGCTTTGTAACTTCATGTGTTTCCGCAGTTGTGTGGCAGATTATTTTCTGATGAGGTGCAATGCGCACATGTAGCTGTGGTTACTTATAAGGAGCAGGGAGAACTCAATTGCAGCTGCATCACCGAAAGGTCCACCCTGACACCCCTAAACCATTGACCTCCTCAGCAAAGCTGTAGACCTGGAGATCTTGGCACAGCCTGCAGGCAGCTTGGCTCCAGAATCCTCTCCTCTCCTTGGTTCCACCTGCCAGTCTCCTCCCAATAGCTATTGTACTTTTTGTATTGCTATGGAGGGGACATAGGTTTTTCAAGCCCCTATCCTCCTAGACATGTGACCTCATGTTACTTCCTGGAGCTTATAAATCTTTCTGGAGGAGAATGGTTCAATTTGGAGAGAACTGCCATACGTGAGGGAAAATTCCTGGGAAGAAGTTGTGTCTGCAAATAACAAATGATTGTTTTAAAGTGTAGTGATGTGGAAAGGTTGGAATGTTGCTGGCCCAGAGGTAATTATCTCATCTTTTGCTAGTTTTTGACCCCTGAATAGCCATTCCTTGTTCATCTCTGTGTTTGAACTAACATATTGTGACTAATAGATTAAAAATATTTTGAAATCTATTAATTTAGTTTAACTATTAGCGTCTGCCAACCCAAAGGCTAAAAAAAATGTTATCAGATACCATCTGAGACCTCTAGAAGCTTCCTCTCTGATGTGCCCCTAACATATTTTAAACTTGTCATGATTTATGTTTTCCTTTGTTTTATAGCTTGGACCATGGAGCTTGCAGTAACCCAAGTCTATGTTCCCAAGCCATGGCTACTCAGAATGACCACAGGGCAAACTCTTTTTGCCTTTAAAATGAGAGCTGTGGGTTTTGTGTTGACACATGCAACACCCATTTGTCAGCAAGTGGTGTATTTCTTAAGTAGTTCAGAACACTCTGTCTATGCCTTATCTTCAGGACTATTTGTAGAAGAGACTGTCTTCTCCAATGAGTGTTTTCAGTGTCTATAGCCGCAAATGTTTCCGTCTGAGTCCTCTATTACAGTCCGTTGGTCTAAGTGTATGTTTTTATGCCTGTACCATGATGTTATTACTATGACTCTATAGTGTAACTTGAAATTAGAGATTGTGATAAATCTAATATTGTTCCCTTTTCTTGGGTCTACTTTGGCTTTCTAGAGTTTTTTCTGCTTCCAAGTGAAATTTAAGATTTTCTTTAAGTTAGTAAAGAGTGGTATTGGTATTTTGAAAGGGATTGTGTTGTATTATTGGCAAATAAAGACATCTTTGTAAAAGTTACTTTTATTCACCAGGTGCGACTGTCATATCAGAAAGTTACTGCTGGAAAAAAGTCACTCTTTCTAGTTCTTTTTGAACTCTGGCTGGCTGGTTTAACTCAGCCTTTCTGGCTCAAAAGTCCCCTCCACACTGACTGATTCAAAGTGGCTTCTCTTGTCTTTGCTGTGAATTGTTCTGCTTAGAAAAACTAACTCTGGAAATTGGGTCTAATCTTCTGGCTCCTCATTCTCTGGCACATTCTGTCTTCACTGGCAACATGTCTCTGTAAAGCTGTCCTGGCAAACTGCTTCTTCTCCGTGAACTGAAATGTACTGACTGCACAGAACTGAACTACCTCCCACTCAACTAAACTCAACAGAACTGACTGACTCTCTCTCCCTGAACTGCTGTTTTAAGTTGCCTCTCTTTCTCGTTCTTTCTCCCGAGAGTTGGGCGTATCTTATCTCTGACTCATTCTGTCAAATCTTTCTCTGATTCATCAAATTGTCTGCTCCTTAGTTAGATATCACATTCAAACATGGCTGCCTCTTTGTACAAACTAACATTACCTTCATTGTTTAACATTAAAGGTGTGTACTAAGAACATGTCCGTATTCCAGCCAGATCACACAGACCTAGAAGGCCTTTGGATGTGATCCCTTTCAAAAAAAGCCATGTTGGTGGATTAAAGTTCCTCTATATACCTTGCTTCTTTGTTTCCTGTTTAGATCTTGTAATTTACTTCTTGTTTCTTATTGCTTTGGCCATGCTTTCCAGTACTGTGCTGAATAAGACTGTCTGTGACTGATTATAGTGGAAATGCTGTGAATGTTTCTGCATTTAGTATAATATTGGGTTAATATAACAAAATCTTCCTTGCATTAAGGGAAGCTATTCTGAGTTTCTTTAGGACTTTTGTTGTGAAAGGAGAGTGAAGTTTTTCAGAAGCTTTTTTCTGCATCTATTGAAATGACCATGTGACTTCTGACCTTGATCTCCTTTTGTGGTGACACATTACTGCTTTGTGTTAAACCATCCTGCCTATTTGGAGTAAAGTCTACTTGATCACAATGAATGAGCTTTTGACTTCTGTTTGTAAGTATTTTGTTGAGAATCTTTGCAATTGGTTATAATGTAGATTGGCCTATATTTTTCTTTTGTGTTGATGTTGTCTTTGTATAGTTTGGGTATCAGGATAATGCTGGTTTCATAAAAATAGTTGACACGTTTTTCCTTCCTTATTTAATGAAATAGTTTGAGAAATATTGCTTTTTAGTTCTTTTTTTACTAGACATATTTATTTAGACTTGGACTGCTTTATTTGGGAGATTTAAAAAATATTGTATCAGTCTTAGTGATTGTTACATAGCTATTCGAATTATGTCATCTTGATTTAATTTAGGAGATCATGTGTGTCTAAATAGTTATCCATTTCTTTAGATTTTCCATGTCCTTGTGATTTTCTGAGTTTGATTTGTATCTATCGTAGTGTCCCTTTGTTTCTTAATTTTATTAACTATCTCTCTTCCTCAGCTAGTTTGGCTGAGAGTGTGCCAATATTATTTAACTCTTTAAAGCTTTAAAGGACTATTTGTTTCATTGAGTTATTGATTTTTTTAATTTCACTAATTTACAACCTGACAATATTTGTTGCTTTCTATATGCTGATTTTGGTTGTAACTTGTTTTTTTTTTTTCTTTTTTTTTCCTGATCATTAAAGGTATGTTATTAAGTTATTTGGGACCAGTCTAATTTTTTAGTTGCAAATATTTAATGCAGATTTCTCTATTTAATACCTTTTTTCCCACTTCAACTTTTTTCCATGTGAAAGGTTAAATGATGCTCACTGTACTGGCACTAAGCAGACGAAATCCTGGCCTTAATATGTCTATCCAGCCATATTGTTTCAGTATCATGGCTAAAGCTTCTCTTTTATTTCTAGAAGACAAAGTCTCATAGCAGATTTCCTGTTCCCCTGAATCTTGTAGCTTTTTGCTTGGATTTCTTAGTCTTAGCACTTACAGCTATAAGCATCCCTCTTAGGACTACTTGCACTGTATTTCATAGATTTGAGTATGTTGTGGTTTTATTTTTATTTGATTTTAAGAAATATTTTGTTTTTCTCCTCGATTTCCTCAACAATTCCATACATTGTTCAATAGCCTAAATTATTATTTTGCTGTTACATGTGTATGCACATGTGTGTGTATCATGGCACACATGAGGGGCTTAGAAGACAATTTTTTTGGAATTGATTTACTGCTTCCAAACATTTTTGAAACATCATGCCAACTGCCCCTGGCTTTTAGAATTACTGTTGAGAAATCTGTTGTCAACTGGGCAAGCCTCCTTTTGTATTTGTCTGGGTACTTCTCTCTTGTCACTTCAGTATATATTTTTGTTGCTGTTTTGAAAAATTAGTGGTTCAATATGGCAAAGAGATATTATTTTCCGGTCTTGTCATCATGATGTCCTTCATGTGTCCTGTATTTGGACTTGCTTTTCTTTGCCAAATTTAAAGAAATCTTCTATTATCATTTCATTAAAAGGTTTTCTATTAATTTGGAAAGGAATTCTTAATTTTCTTTTTGGTCATGGTTTTTAGATTTGATCTATTTGTAGTTTTCTCTGTATCCTGAAAGTCTGGCTCATCTAATTTTTATTGATTTGTCTCTGTCCCATTGAAATGTTCCAACTTCTCTACCTTTTATTTAAGTGCAGGTATTTTGTTCTCCCTTTGATTCTATTGGTGAGACTTTCCAAAGAGCTTTAAAATTTGGATTATTATGCTGCCTATGTCTGGTATTTCAGTTTAGTTTTCTTCACTATTTCTCTCTCCTTGTTGTTTTCCTCTTTTGTATTAGGTACCTGCCCACTATTTCATTCAGTTGTTTGTGTTCTCTTGGATTCTTACAGGAGTTTGGTTTTCCTTCGAAATGATTATAAGTGTTTATAATCATTGTAAGTCAGTTCCTGATGATGTGAGATCCTTTAATACAGTTCCTCATGGTGTAGCCTCTGGTTATAAAATTATTTTTGTTGTTACTTTATAATTGGAATTTTGCTACTGCTATGAATCATAATGGAAATACTTTTTGAAGATAGAGGTTTGGCAAAGGAGTTTCAACTCACAGATTGAGAACCACTGCTCTAAGTGCCACACAACCAGCCAGAACTTCATTATTTTGTTCACTTTTGCTGGAGGTCATTACTACATGGTTTAAAGTATTTGTAGGATTTATGATGCCTTAGTTTTTCATATTATGTGTGTTTTGCATTATGGTATATGCATCTTGAGCTATATTTGGTTGAATTTAATTGTTTTTAATTTATTTTAACTCAACCTTATTACTTCAGAATGAGAGTGTTTATGCTCTTCATGAGATACTAGGTTGTTATCACTTGAAGGATGTGACTGGAGAGTCAGTGGACATTCTGACCTCACCTCAGTGAAACATGAAACTATACTCTCTTGAGCATGCTGTTCACATAAGAATGGTGGCTGGATCTTAAGCCTTGTGAATAGTCTGACATCACCACAGTGACTGACAGTGCTGGGGCCTCCTTGGAACACTGTATTTACCTGGGTGACAAGGAGGGATTGAACTCTCATAAATGTACTGTACTGACCTTACTGGGCTAATCAGCAGTGCTGAAGTTTACCGGTGCACTGTATTTGCTAAAGTGATGGAATAAAGACTTAAGTTTTGTGGATTCATTGATCCCACTGGGGCAACGTCAAGAGAGTGAAAAGCAACGCTGGAGTTTCACATGTAGGCTGTGCTCACTGGGGAAATCAGAAGAGCTGGAACCTCCTAGGAATCACGTACTCTGGGGAAATTTGTAGAGTCAGAGCCTCCCAAGAGTTCACTTCTGCCGTGGATGATTGGGGCTTGGGCATCCAAGGCCTGCAGTCTTCTTTTTAGCAAAGGACAGGGCTGGAGCCTCCCAGACAGGCTGTGCTTCCCAGGTAAATGTGTAGGCCTGGAGCTTCAAGAGCTTGCTGTGCTCACTAGGGGAAAAGAAAATTCTGCTTTCACAGGCTTAATAAAGGTTTCCAAAAGAAACCAAGTATAGTTCTTATGAACTATGTTTGTTGATGCTGGATGACAGAGGCATATATACTTAGTGCACTAAACAAAAGGAAGGAGAACACACTATGGGGTGACCAGAACTCCTTTTCAAGGAGTCACAGACAAGGTGTTTTCACCCAACAAACAGAAGCCTCTGAGCAGCACAGAATGAAGATATCCTTATGACTAGTTTTGTTCTGATATATATATATATATATATATATATATATATATATATATATATATATATAGTGTTCTTATAAAGGGTTTTGTTCTGATGTAGGGTAAGTGATACACCACACAGGAAATTTATAATTAGAAAAAGGAGTCACATTTTCACTTACCTATCATTTAAAAAAATGTGTATGTGTGTGTGTGTGTGTGTATGTGAGTGTATGTACACAAATGGGTACAGAATCCAGGAGAAACTGTCAGATCCCTTGGAGCTGGATTTATATGGCTTTGTGAACAGCTCAATATGCATGCTGAGATCTGAACTCTGGTCCTTTCTGTAGTGTGGCAAGCACTCTTAACTGCTGAGCCATCTCTCCAGCCTGCAATCTTCTTTATTTTTTTAGACAGAGACAAGTTGTTTTTTTCACATGCCAAATAAACCATGAACAAGAAGCCGTGTGGGCCAGAAAATATTTCCCGGTGATTCCCTGTCAAAGTTTCAGCACACATTGAGTTAGGTCATGAAATGGAAGAAAGCAGCCGCATTTTCTAGTTATGAGAGACCTCAATGCTTCAAAAGTTTCTCCAACTATCCATAGACTACCCCATCCGGGAATCCATCCCACCATCAGCCACCAAACCTAGATACTAATGCACATGCCAGCAAGATTCTGCTGAAGGGACCCTGATATAGCGGCCTCTTGTGAGGCTATGCCAGTGCCTGGCAAACACAGAAGTGGATGCTCACAGTCAGTTATTGAATGGAACACAGGGCCCCCAAATGGAGGAGCTAGAGAAAGTACCCAAGGAGCTGAAGCGGTCTGCAACCCTGTAGGTGGAACAACAATATGAACTAACCAGTACCCCCTGAGCTCGTGTCTCTAGCTGCATATGTAGCAGAAGATGGCTTAATCGGCCATCATCAGGAAGAGAGGCCCCTTGGTCTTGTAAACTTTATATGACCCAGCACAGGGGAAGGCCAGGGCCAAGTAGTGGGAGTGGGTGGGTAGGGGAGCAGGGGTGGGGGTGGGGTATAGGGAACTTTCGGGATAGCATTTGAAATGTAAATAAAGAAAATAATAATAAAAAAATGAAAAATAAGTTTCTCCAAGCTTCCTGCATCGAGTGAATGCAGTATCTATGGGCAGCCATCTCTTTCGGAGGCAGAGAGGAGTTGCTTTATCCCACACAGAGCTTATGAACAGTAAGGGGTATGTCTTTATGACAGTTCATGTCGATTTTTGATGCTTCATACACTGACTGCTCCCAGGGAAACAGAGAAGACATCTCATTATCAGGTATCTGACACTCTTCTTTCTCAAAGGCACAAACAAGATGTTTTTCATGTACCTAATATGATATTCACGTCTTCACAAAACAGTTTTTGTTGGTTGTGAAGAAAAAAGACTTCACATTTTTCTCATTGAATAAAAAGCAGATTTTTTTTTTTCAGGTTTCAAACTGGCTCACTTTGTAAGGTTCCAATGAGGTTCTTTTGAGATAGTGAATTCAGAATTTATGAATACTGAGGAATATGCACTTTAAAACAGTGTTGGTGCTAGATAAAGGCAGCACTGTATGCTGGGTGGGCACTGCCATGGGAAAAGCGTATGCCAGGCTCCGCCATGGGAGAGAAGCAGAAGGAGCATTATTAGGTTTATTATTATTATTATTAGGTTCCTGTTTTCTTCTCAAAGACAAAACCGAGGTGATCTTCACAGAGCATATACAACATGCAGGAGCACTAGGAAATGTGTTCTGAAATGACTCACACCGATACAGAATAAAATATGCATCATACACCAATCAGTTTCAGACAAGGGAAGAGAAAGCAGCAGACACCAGAAGTGCCCCCCTAAATTATTATTTTGTTGTTACATGTGTATGCATATGTGTATGCATATGCATATGTGTATCATGGCACACATGAGGGGCTTCGAAGACAATTTTGTGGAATTGATTTTCTGCAGACACCAGAAGTCCCCCTGCTTCACACCCCTTTTAAAAGTCAAAAGCAAGGGGCATCTCACACCCTGAGTCAAAGTTTAACTAGAGAAGCAAGGAATTTGCTCTTACCAAAATTTGTGGGAAGTGTTTAGCCGATGATGTCACATAGCAAGTAGTCTCAGGGAATGGAAGAAGAAAACATATTCTTCTAACTCGGGCAGCCTTGTTTTCTCACAGGCTCAAGCAAGCGTGTTTCATGGAGTAAATACAGCAATTATGAGCACCAAAGAATGTATTCTGCTAAACCGTTAGGTCTGATTGTGCATGAATGATGCATCACAAATTGAATGATCTCATGCAGGGGAGGAAAGCACATCATTAGGCATGAAACTCTTCCCACAGTGAACACAGCAGCTATGAGCACTAATGAACATGTGATTATTAATCAATTTGTTCTCATAGAAGGGAAGAAAAATGTCACTTCCCTCCCCAAAGACACAAAAGATGCTACGTGTATAAGCATGGAATAATGTGCTTATTAATCATTTTGTATTGGTCTGGGTTAAAGAAGCACAAAACAGTAAATTATCTTCCACTCCAGGTTCAGGGAACTAGCGCCTGTGGAATGTTTGCGCTTAAGTGAAACATTTCTATCACACCTCCTTCTGGCAAGTCTTAGGAGTCATCGTAGAGGAGGGTTCAGAAAGATTGTAAGAGCCACAGTTGGTGGAAGACCGCATGGAAATATGTAGTGAGCCACATCATTCGCCATTACAAGATGGCGCTGACTTCCACTGCCCATCTGATAACAAGTTGTTTGCCACCTTGAGGCAGACATGCGCGGTCCTATACAGTAATGACTCAGCATAAGTCCTCTTTGCCCAGCCTTATGTTAATGAGGTGATTCCTGCTTTAGCCTATCTCGTGGAGGCAGTAAGGCACAGAGCACCCAGTCAGTGAACACTCCACTATATAGGGGGGGCCTCGTTAGTCCATGGGCATCCCCGTAGCATCATGCAAGGAGTTCCTGAATAAAGTGCTGTTGAGAAGGATCTTCAGTGGTGCGTCGACCTTGCTGATCAAGGCCAGTAGCGACAGAAATAGTAGTTTCTGGACACATCAGGGCAGTTGCATGTATGAAATGAACAGTATAACAGCATACATAAGACTCATGCAGTCCCCAACTAGAGAACAAAAGCTACAGCATAGAGGGGAGATGGGCATAACGTTACAGGCTTATCCGAGGAGCTATTGACAGTTGATAGGTGCTAGCACAGGGAGAATTAGTTTTCTTTAAGTAGTTAACCTCTGGTAGATCATTCTATACTCTAGTGGATGGTCACTCACTCAACAGCACAGGGGCAGCACAAATTAGACTGGATCGAGTTTTAAAAATTGAGGATGCAAAGTCAGCTAGGTATGGAATGGCAGTTGTGAACCTGGGGTGAGTTTGGATAGGGAAGTGAGAATGGTCAAATATATATTTTATGAAATTCTTAAAGAAGAAATTCTCAAGGAATTGCAAATGTTTCTAAGCTTTGAAAATGCTTGACTTTTAAAAAGAGGGCCCTGGAACTGGCGAGATGGCTCAGTGGGTAAGAGCACTGACTGCTGTTCCAAAGGTCCTGAGTTCAAATCCCGGCAACCACTTGGTTGCTCACAACCACCCGTAATGAGATCTGAAGCCCTCTTCTGATGTGTCTGAAGTCAGCCACAGTGTACTTATGTATAATAAAAAATAAATCTTTGGGCCAGAGCAAGCAGGGACTGAGCCAGCAGACTTGAGTGGAATGAGTGGGACTGGAGTGAACCGGGCTGAACCTGGAGTGAGTGGGACTGACCAGAGCAAGAAGGGTTGATCGGAGTGAGCAGAGGTCCTAAAAACTCAATTCACAACAACCACATGAAGGCTCACAACCATCTGTACAGCTACAGTGTACTCACATACATTAAATAAATAAATAAATAAATAAATCTTAAAAATATAAGGGCCCCCTCCATCATATGTTTACAACCATTAAGGGACAGGTATTTACAAAATAGTTATAGTCAATGCTCAGTGAAAAACAAAGTTGTCTCCTGGGAGGGAAGAATAAATCATGTTAGTCCACCCAGTAGTATTTTTATTGAAAGACACAAAGAACCTGTTATTTACAACGTGAATATAACGTTTTGGGACAGTAAAAATTGGCATTGTAAGTCTGTAAGTGTTGATGCTCAATGAAATTCACATCTCATGCTAAATTGTCACTTTGTAGAAAGAGAAAATTATGTTTCCAGGAGTCTAAGAACTTCTCTGTCAAGCACCCAGAGGAGCGTCTTTTCACACAGAGAATATGGAACATTCTTGTGAATATTAAGGCATGTGCGCTTTTAAAATCATTTGCACTAATTCTAAGGTGAAGATGAATAACATGCTAAGCGATCTCATGAGACAGAAGAAAATGCATTCAAAGGTTCAATGGTTCTGAATAACCTTGCTTTTCCAAACGCCCACATAAGCACTTTACACACCATATACAGTGCTTATTAGTCTCAAGAACTGCGTCTTTATAAAATGCTGCTGCACTTGCATTAAAGATGCAACGACCTCGATGTGATGTCATGGAAGGGAAAAATAGCACACATCGTCCGGGGGGTGGTTGATATTCATTGATCTTGATGGATTTAGGGTCTCTGTGGAAGCACCTCTGAGTACACCTAAGAAAATGCTTCCAGAAACACTTAATAGAGTCAGGAAAATTGACCCTGGGTGTGGGTAACCACACTGTGGGTCACCAGGCTTTTTGGTTTTGAGAAAGTGAGCACCAGCATTCATCTCTGTCTGCTTCCTGTCCGCAGATACAACGTGATCATCTACCTCACACCCTTTCCCCTACCGTAATGGACAGTATCCTTGAACTGTGGGCCAAGATAAGTCTTTCCTACCTTGATGTGTATATCTGTGCATGTGTGTGAGTGGCATTTTGTATGAATACATGTGTTTGCAAGTACATGATTATGGAATGTTTTCAAATGTGAACATGTACATCTAAACGTATGCATTCATGTTAATGTATATATACATACAGGCATGTTTTGTGTATGTGTATTTGTATATGTGTTTGAGTATGTGTCTGTGTGAGTACAAATACATTTTCCTGCATGTGTGGGTATACATACACGTGTGTATGCCTGTATTCATGTGCATGTATGTATCTTTATTTGTGTAATTATTTTATCATGTGCTTGTCCATGAATATGCATAAAAATGTATTTGTATACATGTTTGTCTGCGTGTATTTATACTTTTGCACACATGTACAGGTAATAGAGTGTTTGCATATTTATGTGCACACATGTATATTTGTGTTTAGGAGCAAATATACATGTATATATGTGTGGCAAGTGTGTATAGTTTTTAGTGTGTATGTGTACAAAAGTATGCACATTCATACTTGCACATGTCTCTCTATAATGCATATATGTAAGCATATATGTGTAAGCCCATGTATATGTGTTCATATACTTCAACTTGTGTTCACTGCAATGTTTGTGTATATGTACACATGTGTTTATATTCAAATGCATGCACTCAGGCCTGTGCCTATGTTTTTGTGTGTGTTGCAATAGTGTGAATGCATACATGTATCCAAATATGTCTTTCATATATATACATATATGCATATATATATATGTACAACTTCTGCTTCTGTGTTTGTGTGTCCCTTAAGTTTGGGTATGTTGTGGCTTCATTTTCATTAAACTCTAGAAAGTCTTCAATCTCTTTCTTTATTTCTTCCGTGACCAAGTTATCATTGAGTAGAGTGTTGTTCAGTTTCAATATGAACGTTGGCTTTCTATTATTTATTTTGTTATTGACGATCAGCCTTAGTTCATGGTGATCTCAGGATGCATTCAATTTCAGTATTTTTGTATCTGTTGAGGACTGTTTTGTGACCAATCATATGGTCAATTTTGGAGAAGGTATCATGAGGTGCTGAGAAGAATTTATATCCTTTTGTTTTAGGATAAAATATTCTGTAGATCTGTTAAATCCATTTGTTTCATAAGTTCTGTTAGTTTCACTGGGTCTCTGTTTCGTTTCTGTTTCCAGGATCTATCCATTGATGAGAGTGGGTTGTTGAAGTCTCCCACTATTATTGTGTGAGGTGAAATTTTTGCTTTGACCTTTATTAGAGTTTCCTTAATGAATGTGGATGCCCTTGCATTTGGAGCACAAATATTCAGAATTGAGAGTTCATCTTGGTAGATTTTACCTTTGATGAGTATGACGTGCCCCTTCTTGTCTTTTTTGATAACTTCGGGTTGGAAGTCCATTTTAATGGATGTAGAATGGTTACTCCAGCTTGTTTCTTTGGACTATTTTTTTTTTTTTTTTGGAAAATTGTTTTCCAGCCTTTTACTCTGAGGTTGTGTCTGTCTTTGGCCCTGAGGTGGGTTTCCTGTATGCAGCCAAATGTTGGGTCCTGTTTATGTAGCCAGTCTGTTAGTTTATGTCTTTTTATTGGAGAATTGATTTCATTGATATTAAGGAAAAGTAATTGTTGCTTCCTGTTATTTTTGTTGTTATAGTCGGATTCTATTCTTGCAGCTATCTTCTTTTAGGTTTGTTGAAGGATTACTTTCTTGCTTTTTCTAGGGCATAATTTCCCTTCTTGTGTTCAAGTTTTCCTTTTATTATCCTTTGAAGACCTGAATTCATGGAAAGATATTATGTGAATTTGGTTTTATCATGGATTACTTTGGTTTCTCCATCTATGGTAATTGAGAGTTTTGTTGGGTATAGTAGCCTAGGCTGGCATTTGTGTTCTCTTAGGGTCTGTATAACATCTGTCCAGGATCTTCTGGCTTTCATAGTCTCTGGTGAGAAGTCTGGTGTAATTCTAATAGTCTGCCTTTATGCATTATTTGGACTTTTTCTCTTACTGCTTTTAATATTATATCCTTATTTAGTGCATTTGTTGTTCTGATTATTATGTGTTGGGAAGAATTTCTTTTCTGGTCCAGTCAATTTGGAGTTCTGTATGCTTCTTGTTTGTTCATGGGCATCTCTTTCTTTAGGTTTGGGAAGTTTTCTTCTATAATTTTGTTGACGATATTTTCTGGCCCTTTAAGTTGAAAATCTTCATTCTCATCTAGTATTATCCTTAGGTTTGATCTTCTCATTGTGTCTTGAATTTCCTGGATGTTTTGAGTTAGGATCTTTTTGCATTTTGCCTTTTCTTTGATTGTTGTTTCCATGTTTTCTATGGAATCTTCTGCACCTGAGATTCTCTCTTCCATCTTTTGTATTCTGTTGCTGATGCTCACATCTATTGTTCCCAGTTTCTTTCTTAGGGTTTCTATCTCCAGAGTTGTCTCCCTTTGGGTTTTCTTTATTGTTTCTACTTCCATTTTTAGAACTTGGATGGTTTTCTTCAATTCCATCACCTATTTGGTTGTGTTTTCCTGTAATTCTTTAACAGATTTTTTGTGTTTCCTCTTTAAGGACTTCTACCTGTTTAGCAGTATTTTCCTGTAATTCTTTGAGGGATTTTTGCACTTCCTCTTTAAGGGCTTCTACCTGTTTAGCAGTGTTCTCCTGTATTTCTTTAAGTGAGTTATTAATGCCCTTCTTAAAATCCTCGACCAGCATCATGATATATGATTTTAAATCCAAATCTTGCTTTTTGGATGTGTTGGGGTATCCAGGACTTGATGTACTGGGTGTACTGGGTTCTGATGTTGCTGAATGGTCTTGGATTTTGTTAGTAAGATTCTTTTATTTGCCTTTTGCCATCTGGTAATCTCTGGTGTTAGATGTTCTAACTGTCTCTGGCTGGAGCTTGTTCCTCCTGTGATTCTGTTAGCCTCTGTCAGCAGTCCTGGGAGTCCAGCTCTCTCCTGGGTCTCAATGGCAGAGTACTCTCTGCAGGCAAGCTCTCCTCTTGCAGGGAAGATGCACAGAAGTCTGGAGCTCAGATCTACCTCTTGGCTGAAGATGAAGTCCTGAAGTGACTCTATCCAAGAAGCTGTGTTGCTTCTGTGGATCATGAGCTCTCCTGGGCAGAATGGTCTCTGAAAGAACGGGGATACAATATGGAGCTCTCACCTGATTCCCAGGATCAGAGCCCTCTCTGGAGGCCGACTCTCCTCAGTGATCCTAAGATCCTGGGTGTTGGTAGGGCGCCTGTGACATGGATATTCCTCAGGGGACCCTCCCATCGAGTTCTCGACCAAGGTGGCATGGGGCTGGTGCCGACCAGAATGAATCCCAGCTGCTGGTCGGGCGGGTTTCCCATGTCCCTGTTCCTGCTGGTCCGAGGCCCTCTGTGTGGTTTTGGAACAGATATTGAGTTACACTCACCAGTGATCCCAAGATCCTGGGTGTGCTAGGGCACCTGCAGTGTGGAGAGTCCTCTGGGGACCTTTGGAACACTCACATTCTTGAAAGCTAATTCCTCAATGTTGCAATATGCAGAGGCGGGCCTCCAGGGAGGTGTTTGAATCATAGAGGCAGATCATTCCTAACAAGATAATGACTTTCTCATTTGAATAGATTAGTTAGCACAGCTGTTTGTCTCACTTTTCTTTCTATGTGTACCCTTCTCCCTGTGATCTGGTGATTAGCATGAGGCCTTCAGCAGCCATGGATGCCTGATCCAGGTATTCCCAGCTTCTGGAGTCATGAGCTCAAATACACTTTTTTCCTTGACTACCCAGTCTCAGGTATTCTGTTATAGCAAGAGAAGACAGATGTAAGACCTATCCCTGGTTATGTAGCCAGTGCCTTTCCACATCATCTGCTGGGCATTTTAAGCACATTGGTGTTGGTCACCTTGACACCACTCAAAGCATTTTTTTTTTTTTTTTTTGCTTTATTTGGATAGAAACCATGGTCAGCAAGCACTTCCAACACTAGTTTCTAGTCTGATCTCAGTGAGTGGCAGCAGTAGGCAGGTAGGGGCCATGGCAAGTGACACTCTAATGTAACAGCCCTTTGCTAACCTTGAGTGTCAAGGTCTGGGCTTCTAGTGCGACACATGTTACAGTCCCAAGCAGGCCTTAGGCAATAGGTATTGGTACACTGAGCCCTTGGCACTCAGCTTACAGCTCTTAGTCTGCTTTCTCCAGCTTGGAGGCTTGAGAGGGCTCCGTGACTCTTCTGGAGAGCATAGCCAGTAGGCCATCCTCTTCCACTCTCTAGTCTTACATCTCTGCTTCCTCTTCCTCTTTTCCTTCCCTGGACACGCTCAAACTGTTCAGATTGGAGGGTGGTTCAGGAATGGCCACTGGGTTCAGGCATCCCTTTCCACCTCAAGGCTGAGTCACCGCAGGCATGCAGATGGGATTGAGATTTCCTGGTAGAACTAGCTGGCAGCCTGAGGGCTTGTGCTCTGCAGATTCTACTTGCTAGGTTCACACCTGTAGACATTACCATTGGCTGAATCTGAGCCTTCCACAGGCCACTTATTCAGCTGGCAAGTGGCTGTGGCCAAAGCTTACCCTTTGTGGCTTCTTCACAAGACAGGTGGTGGTTACTTGTAGTTGGCCATGAAATGGAAGGGTTTATGACTCTGAAAGAGGGAATTAGTTACTAAGGGGGCTGTCCTGGAGTCAGAATGACAGGTATGGGAAATCAGAACCAGGCTCTGGGACTTCCTGCAGCTGTAAAGCTGTGGCAGTAGTCTGTGGGAAGCTCAGGAACACACATCAGGAAAAGGAAGCTGAATCTAGGCATGACATGGAATTTAGTGGTGTCATAGAGTATCTTGCCCAGTAGGAGCCTGGATTCCTATGTGCTTGTAGATCTTCTGCTGTCTAGGCAGCACCTGAAAAATCAGGCTCTGGGGACACTCTCAAGATCAAGCAATTGCCAGAGGGAGCATGACACTTTAGGAGGTCAGAGCTTATTCAGCTGCTGTGCATCCCCAGCCACCATCATAGTGGCTAATCTGTACTTTTCTCTTGCCTTTATGTTCTTTATTCACCACACTACTGAAATTAGGCAAGAATGCCACGCCCACTCCAACGAAGTCTGGAGTGACAGGCCTAAAATCCTGGAAGCAGTCCCGAGGCAAAGAGTTTCACAGAAACTTAGCCTTCTGGAACCTCGGCATTCCCATAGCACGTATGCTCCAAACCTGTCCCCACATTAGTCTGGTGTATGGATCTGTGTGCTTTCTTTCAGTATTGTTTTATTATAAGTGCCTTTAAGGATTGATTTTGACACATAGATAAATTAGATTAGCCTCCACCAGTGTTCCAATGTCCTGGGCAGTCCTTGAGCTGACCCTGTGCCTAGAATTTTGTAGGAATGTCATTCATCCAGACAAAATGCCTCAGTGTTGACAGTTAATAATCAAGTATCTCAGTTTGCTGGAAAGAAATCTCAGGGCAAGCTTAGCAAAGTATACTTAAAATCTTCATTACAGTCAGATATGGCAGACTACATTGCATATTAGAAGAAAGTTGGTAAGTTCTTCTGACAAATGGAGATTCCCTACAGATACTTAAAAGAGCAGCCAAGTTACTCCCATATGCAAGAATTTACCATGGCCTAGGAAAAAGGAGGGTTGTGGTTTAAGGAGGAACTACAGTATTGCATTATTCATGAAAAGGTCTGCTAGAGCAGAACCCCCTGGTGCAAGGCTCAAAGGAATAGCATACATTGTGACTAGGTGTGAAGGCTTACACTGTAGCAATGAAGGTACAGAAACTCAGCGCCAATTTTAAAAACACCTGTGAGAATGAAAATCGTTCTCAGGGGAATGAAGCTACATGTTTCAGTTGTGGAAAATCGTGACACCCGAGAAAGGATTGTAAAAATCCCTCGGAAACAGGAAGAGCCTTGTTCAGAAATCTGTCTTGGTCTCATTTCTTCTTTCACAATTTCCTCTCTTACAGCTCCAGCCTCCCACTCAGGAACGGAGTTCATGTGGCTACGGGCAGCTACACAAGAAAAACCCACTTTGGTGCAGTTTTTACTTGTCTTGATGCCATATCACCAGAGGAGATGACACATGAGAGAGTGCATTCCAGTGGACTCACTTATGTATGCAGCACAAGAAGGGTTGCTTGAACCACTCACAGACATTCATTTGGTTAATCACACAGCCTTGACGAAAGCCCCATTCATAGTCATTGGGGCTTTGATTTACATCAAGTATGGCCTTGCTACCAGTAGAAGGACTCCTCATTTGGAGGAGGTAGAAATGTTTTGAGGTGTGTGGTTACAAAATGACTTGTACAAATGCCTCAAGATGGGGCTGTACCTTCGGTAGCCAGGGAAATCAACCACAATCTTTTGTACAGTCATCTTAAGATGTCCATGGGGTTTAAGATGGCTGGCACAGCCATGAGGGTCATCTTGCTGGCTTCTCAAGACAGCCCAGTCACTGAAAGAGTTCACTTGCAGCTAATTAGGGAGTCCACTCACTTCATCTTCCATGTCTTATTTACTGGAAAATGAAAGCAAGCAGATGGTGAACTCCCCATATAAACTTCTAGAACTTACCATTAACACTGATAGTTATTTGAAAGCATTTTGACAGCACATTAACAATGCTTTACAACTACCCAGTGGAGAGGGAGACACAACCACCCCCCTTGTTTATCTCCAGCTTAATTATTGGCCATATCCTCCAAAATCAGCACTTTTGCATAATGAGTGTCCCATTAAAAGACAAAGCTTTGCTACCATCTAGGAAATAGAACACAGGCACTCTGAGAGCCATTCTACCCACCATAGTGGTGATGGTTAGGCTCTTGTTATTGCTCTAAGAAATGACTGAAAACGTGGTGCCTTAGCCAGCAGAAAGGTATTGTTTTCCAATCTAGAATCCAAGGATCAGAAATCTGACTGAACCTTGCTCCTTTGCAGAGCTATAGAGAGCCATCCATGCCTGATTTTTCCAGCTCTTCATGGCTTTCTTGGCATTTGTAAGCTTGTGGCTGTGTCTCTCCATATTTGGCCTCTATCTTTATATGGTATTTTTCATATATCTGTCTTGATCTTGTGAATCCAGTAGTCCTCTGCCTCTCTCTTTTAAGGGCACATGTGAGATATACTAAGACAAGTCAGGCTAACATTTCTGCTCTAGGTTCTTAACTTAATCACATCTATTACATAGAAAGTCATGTTTATAGTTAAGGCAGCAGGCAGAAAATGTGTCTGCTCCCATAAACATGTCTCCAAATGATCCATGAAACATCATTATCACAAATATATGGCCTCAGAACACTCTAAAAAAGCAAATGTGTATTTTGGTCACACACATTTCACCGTACTCTCAGGAAGAAAAGGTGTGTGTACTATGTAATATTCACTCTCTTTGCCTTGTGGGGAGAGTTACAAAAATAACTAAGCACTCCCAAAGAGCACATGGCAAATACAGAGTGTCTGGATGTGCTGTTTTCTTTCATTCTGGATTCATATAGACACCATGCACCTTAGACCATCTTAAGGCATGCATGGGTTTAGGATGGCTAGCACAGGCATGAGAGTCATCTGGCTGGCTGCTCAAGTCACCCCAGGCATCAAGAGTTTACTCACAGTTAATGAGGGAGTCCACTCTCTTCATCTCCTGTGTCTCCTTTACATGAAAATGAACAGCATTTTGTTCATTTATGGAGAACAGAGATATAAGCATACCTTTAAAAGGTTTTTGTTTTGCGATTTTAATATAGTGAGAAATTAATAGGCATCTGGAAGAACAGTGCTGGACCCATAATTTCAGTGTTCAGGAAATCAGGGTGTCACGGTGCAGTTGATAAGATGGACACAAGAGGGCACTATTGTAGCAAGAAGAGGAAATGAAACCTTCGAGGCTTAGAAATCCCGGAGCAATTGCCTAAGCTGATGTTAGAAGCAAATTATAGCTAACACTTACCAAATGCTTACCAGGCACTGTGCCCACTGCTTAAATGCATCCTCTTACCCCCTCCTTCCTCCCCTATTTCTATTTCATCAGCACAAAAGCTTTCTGGAGAGCATTCGTTAATACCCACACTTTATAATGTAGAACACTGAATCTCAGCAATTACAAGTAACTTGCTCAAGGCCTCAGTGGGTATGTTACAAACTGAGATGAAATTCAAGGACCAGAGTTAGTCAGAAACATTCTCTGGTGTATTCTGAGCACTGACATTTTAGCCATAGGAAGGCACTTAACCCTCGAGGCATCTTCTAGCACTCCTTGAGTGAGTGTGCTTTGTGGCTAGACGTCTCTCCTTTTCTTCCTTTACTTAGCAGTTAGAATCCTATGCAAAGGCCATATCAGGGCAAAGCCTGGCAGCTTCCAGATTTTTTCTGCCTCCTAGAGGAAGGAGATAGAACTGCACAAATTGACCCCCAGCTTTACACCCTAATGCATGTCCCCTGAAAGATGGAGACCCACATTGGTGAAGGTTTCATGATCTGGTTAGTACTCAGGATTCTTCTGGGCAGTGTGGAGAGTGGGTGTGGTGGGCATGGGCAAGTGATTTCGCATGTTTTTTGCATGGTCTCTTCAGTTTATCCTTCCTCTAGTCCTGTACTTTTCTCAGCTACAGCCAGACATGGACAGCAGTGCAAAGTCCAGCACAGGCCTGGGGGTTTCTTTAAGGTAAGCCACCAACAGTTGCTCTTTCAGGAGTGTAGGGGAGAATGGAGAGGAGCATCTCCAGGAAGGTGTTGCAGGTGGTGGACATTCAGTGGCCATTTGATTATTCCTTGGTCACATGACATATGAAGACTTAGACGATATCAGCGGGACACACATCTCTTTGACCTGCCCCCCCCACACACACTTGGCTAATTAGAATCCCTCAAGCTCCCTTGTTTCGTTTCTGAAAAATGGAGCACAGTTGATTTTGTGCACACAGTCATTTAATATTTTACCAGAGTGGGAGATGGTCTCCTGAATTGGAGACTTCTGTTTTCTTTGGAAAGTCAAGTTATGTTAAATGATGTTTTGCTGGGGCACACAAGTGAAAGGATGTTTTGGTATGGCGGATATGTGGAAGGACATGTGACATTTGGAAAGGATATAACCATGACCCCACAGAGAGTGGGCGCTTGAGAACTGGTTTGTCTTGTTCTGCCTTGCTAGTCTTCGCTGATGAGACACATGTATTGGTTCACCTTATACTGCATTGCTGAGCTTTGGTCATAGTGACTTCATAGAGAGAAACCAAAGAACTTCCTGTCAGATTCCCGAGACTCCTTGCCATTTCTGTGGACTTGAGCTGGTTGGGGAGCCTCACAGTTTCTTCTGGATTGAACTGCCCTTGCTGATTCATTTGTGGTGTCTGCTGGGTGTACTGGACTGTAGTTGCTGATTCATGTTCTGTGTTTGCTAGTGGACTGGATTGAAAACAACAAAGACTGTAATTTGTTTCCCAAAGAACTATTTCTGAACAGGTACACTATTCCCGAATCCTAATAACCTTTCTTTCTACCACCTCTGGTGGGTGGGTGGGCTAGAGGGGAGGTTGAACCCTTATTAAAGTAGGCTGTGAAAAATCTATGTCAACGGTTTCCAATGGTTGCCAGCATCTGTCTCCAGGGCAGCGATCTGTCTCAGGATTATTTTGATTTTTCTCTTCCCAAATACACTTGCTGTTTTGTCTCTTGAGATTCATTCCAGTTTCCATTTTTACAAGCACTTTTGCACTCCTCTTTCCTCACTACTTCTGGTGCACCATTGAAGGGAAGGAAACTGAGGCTCATTAAGCTCTGTTGCAGAAAGAGCCATGAACTATCAATCCAATGCATGAGGATGCTAGAGAGGTGAATGTTACTGAGATGTTAGTGTCCAAAAGAAAACACAAATCCTGAAAGTTTTGCCTGAGCTCTTCCCATCAATCTCTATCTCCTTGGAACTCAGTCTTTTAGTACAGAATCAGGGTCTCCATAGTTCTTCTATGTCTCCTTTTCTGTCTTCTCTTTTAGGCCACCCATCTCCATCCTTTCTGACTCACTGCTGCCCCACAGAACTGCTTTCCACCAGGAACCCCACATTCTCCACAATTGGCTAGGTCTTAGCCATTCATTTTAGCCTATCTCCACTTCTTAGTGACTCCCTTTTGACCAATAGAACTGCTCCCTATGAGGGAAACCACAGCTGCCATACTCATCTAGGATCCACATGATGGTAACAGCATTCAAAACCCTGAACACTCACCTATCAAAGGTGACACTAGACATCCACACCAGGAAATATGTCAAATGTCAAATACTCCCGATGCCTAGATCCCAGTGCAAAAGCACAAACATAAACAACCAAGATAATATGCTTACTTCAGAAACCAGCAACACTATTATAATAAGCTTTGAGAAAATCAATTTGGCTGAAGTCAAAGACAAGGAGTTCAAACTGGCAATTAAAATATGTTCAAGGACCTTGAAAAGGATATGAATAAATGCTTTAATAAGACTGTGAAAACATACATAGTTGAATGGAATAATGAAAACAATTCAAGACATGAAAGTAGAATTTAACTAAAAGCTGTATTAGTAAAGGAAAAAAACTGAAATAAAAAATGAAATGCAAAACTCAGTCAAACAAAGAGCCCAGAGATAAGGTTCAACAATAGGTTAAAGGACAGGGAAGACCAAGGTCCTAAAAGACAAAGGCTGCTCACATGTTCTTGTTCATTGGGGGAGCTCTTAGCTCCAAATAACCAGATGTGAGTATATAGCCTGTGGTAACTACATAAACCAGGAAAGTAAAATGGGACTATTGACAGAATAGGGGCATTAGAGAACAATAGAGGAGGGAATAGTAAGATACAAGTGATCTGATCAGGGAAATGGAAAAGGAGAAGGTCTTTAGAGAGAGGGGGAGGTAAATACAGAAGGATGTGGGAAGAGGGTAAAGGGGAATAACAGGATACAGTGATCATATAGTAAACATTGGAAAATTGGAGGCCTTTTGGGGAAGGTAGAAGGATGACAAATACAGAAGAGGAGAAAGGGAGGTAAAATAACAATAAGAATGTCTGAAAGAACCACAGGAATCATACTATTAACTGTGTGCTTAAATTAACCATCTATAGTACATTTATTTCAATTTATAAGTATACATAAATAGTTTTAATGAACTTTTCTTTTGGGCAGATGTGGCTCCCCTTAAGAGCCAAAGAGCATCTAACAAAATCCCCAATACATGAGAACCCTTCTTTTGAGTTGTTGGCCAAGACTATTCAAGAGGCTCCCAAATTATATAGGCTACTGCTGTCACACTTGGTTGGGCTCCAGAGGTGGAAGGTAAGTCCCTTTTGCTGAAGACAGCATGTACTTCAGAAACAGGACCCTTTCCTGATCCCAAAAGACTCCCCACAAGCTTCCAAAAGAGGAAAGAAATAACAGTGCTCTTCAACTATGACACCCACGAACCACCACAACCAGCATGGTACATAACCCTAAAGGTGCAGTGGAGTCACACTTACTTTGGCAGTAACTAACAGCTTTCCAATTGGACGTAAGACCTGTTCAACAAGAGGGAGACCATTCCTAGAACTGGTAACCTAGCTTACTATTTAATGGTAGTGAAGTCATACTTATTAGAGGAAAAGATACAAGCACTAGTTTACTAAACCACTATAATCCCTAATGACAATCTTTTATCCTTATACCAACAAATAAGAATAGTTTCATTCTCACCAAGGAAACTTCTCTTTGCAACAGATGGAGACAACTACAGAAAATTACAGCCAATCAAAATACCAGGATATGCATCCTACTTCAAGATATGCATCTACAAAACACTCCTGCACCTAAGGCTCAGGGAACATTGCGGAAGAATGGGTGGACATGTTATATGTTCCAGAGGACTAGAGAGTATTCTGTGTGATTGTATCTCCCAGTAATACTAGAAACCACACCCATAAAGGCTCACCAACATGACTTCCCAAATTTGAGTTGAATAAAGACAGCACCAATGGACACTCCAAAGAAGATGGCCTCAAACTGACACAAAGAACTATAAGCAACTGAGAAGAGCTAGCAGTAGGAGGAAAGGTATTCTCCAAGGAAAAGCACACAAATTAGTTGTCCAGTGCCAAGCAGGCAGCCCTGAAAATATACGTACATGTACATGCATCGCTATCCAGACCAAACAGGTTATATTTAGGGATAGATATGTATATGCACATATGCATACAACAACAACTAGTGAGAAAAAGAAGCCATAAATTTGAAGGCGAACACAGAGGTATGAAGGGAGGAAAGCAGGAATGCCTTAATTATATTATACTCTCAGAAAGTTAAAAATAAATCTTAGTTAAAAAGGGACATGTCAGGGAAGTTTACAGGTCTTGAAGTCGAGGCAGAAGAAATGGATAGCTCACTGAAAGAAATTGTTAAATCTAAAAAAATTTGCAGGCACAAAACATTTAGAGAATCTGGGGCATAATGACAAGACAAAAGCCATGAATAGTATGTATAAAAAGAGAAGGTGCCCAGGCCAAAGGTATAGAAAACATTTTTAATCAAAGAAGAAAAATAATTCCTAATTTAAAGGAAGTGATGCCTAACTGATTCGATCAGAGAAGAAAGACCCCCAACACATAATAATCTGAATACCACATATGCAGAATATAGAAAGGAAATTAAAAGCTTCAAAGGAAGAATACAAAGTTGAATGTAAAGGTAGACCCATTAGAACAGCACCCCACTTTTCAATGGAGACACTGAAAAACAGAAGGGCCTGGATAAATGACCTACAAGCATCGAGTGACAACAGAAACCTTCTCAGACTAATATAATCAGCAAAATTAGCAATCACAGTTGATAGAGAAAATAAAGTATTTCATGGGAAAAGTAAATTTAAGCAATTTTTACCTACCAATCTATCTCTGTAGAAGGCACTAGAAGAAAAATTTCAGTCTGAAATCTTTATCTTAGTCAGTGCTCTATTGCTGTGAGTAAAAACCATGTTCATGGCAATTTCTATAAAAGAAAAGCATTTAATTGGTGCTTGCTTATGATTTCAGAGGTTTAGTTCATTGTCTTCATGGTGGGGAGCATGGTGGCACACAGGAAGATATAGTAGTTTTATATATAGACTATAGACAACAGGAAAATTGAAATGTTTCTGGCCTTGCTTGGTCTTCTAAAATCCCAAAGCCTACTCCCAGTGATATACTTTCTCTAACAAGGTCACAGCTACACCAACAAGGGTACTTAAGTTTATTAAAAAAAAAAACCTACTACATTAAAATCACATACTGTCCTTCCCACAACTAGTTTACTTCAACACTCCATACTTGCCAATAGCTGTCATCCAGACAAAAACCAAAGAGAGGAAAGCTGGAATTAAATAATTTCATGCATCAAATAGACTTAATAGATATCAAAAGAACACATCACTCAACAGCTTACAAGAATGTCTCCAATATTGACCACATATAGTGATACAAAAAAGACTCAACAAATACAGGAAAGTTAAAATAACACCCTGCATTCTTTCTGACCATCACGGATTAAAGTTAGATATAAACAAATGGAAATGGAAGAAAGTATACAAGATGAACAATTCACTACTGAATGAAAATTGAGTAAATAAATTAAAAACATTTTAGAACTGAATTAAAGTGACAGCATAGAATACTTTAATTGCTGAGATGCAACAAAGGCAGTTCTAAGAAGCAAGATCATAACACTAAGTTCCATAATAAGAGACTGTAAAGGTACAATAAAACTTAATAACACACTTGAAAGCATTACAAACCAACAAGAGATAATATTTTAAAAGAGTATGAAGTAAAACATAAAATCAGTGCTAAAATCAATAAAACAGAATTAAAAACCTAATAATAAAGAGAATCAATGAGATGAAAAGTTGGTTCTTTGGGGAAATCAAAGAGATTGACAAACCTTTAGCCAAAGTAATCAAAAGACACACATCAAGAGAAGATCTAAATTAATAAAATTATAGATGAAAAGGAAAGCCATTACAACAGATGCCAAGAAAATTTAGGGAATCATGAGGATATGCTTTAAAAATTTATGTATCACAAACTGTAAATTCTAAAAGAAGTGGATAAATCTCACGGTAAATATAGCCCACTAACACTAAATAAAGATGAAATAAAATAAACAATCTAAATAAACACCAAAGTTCTAGTGGAACAGACCACCACTAAATAAAATATCAGCATCAGATTCATTAAGCACATAATTCTCCCATGCCTTCAAAGAAGAACAAACACTAATATGTTTCAAATTACACTGCTAAATAGAAAATGAAAGAACACTGTCTACTTTTTTATGAGAACACTATAATCCTGATACCAAAATATATACAAATATCCAACCAAAAATTATAGACAATATCCCCTATGGACATATATAAAACATTTGCAATGAAAGAATTCAATGAAAATGAAAACACAACATTCCCAAACTTATGGAACACAGTGAAAACAATGCTAAGAAAGTTCATAGCACTAAGTGCCTTCATAAAGAGATTGGAGAGATCTTATACTAGCAACTTAGCAGCAAATCTGAAAGGTCTAGAACAAAAATAAGAAAAACACCTCCAAGAGAAGTGGACAGAAGAAAATAATCAAACTCAGGACTGAAATAAATAAGAAACAAAGAAAACAATACAAAGAATGAATGAAAACAAGAACTGGTTCTTCAAGAAAATCAACAAGATAGACAAAAATCTTAGCCAAACTAACTAAAAGACAGAGAGACACTACCAGAATTAATAATATCATAAATAAAAGGGGGAACATAACAACAGACACTCAGGAAGTCCAAAGAATCATAAGGTCTTACTTCAAAAGCCTGTGCTCCACAAAATTGAAAAAATATAAATAAAATGAATGACATGGTCTAGACAGAGACCATGTACAAGAGATAAACTATGATCAGGTAAACAATCTAAATAGACTATAACCCCCAAAGAAATAAAAGCAGTCTGAAAGGACTCCCAAGGGCAGCTGGTTTTAGTACAAAATTGTACCAGACTTTCAAAGAAGAGCTCATACCAATACTCCTCAAATTATTCTACAAAATAGAAACAGAAGAAACATTGCCAAACTCATTCTATGAGACCACAGGCACCCTGATACATAAACCACAGAAAGACTCAACAACAAAAGAGAATTTCAGACCAATTTCCATTATGAACATTGATGCAAATATACTCAATAAAATACTTGCAAACTATCCAAGAACACATCAAAAAACATTATTCACCATGATCAAGTAAGCTTTATCCCAGGGATGTAGAGGTGGCTCAATATATAAAAATTTATCAATGTAACCCACCATATAAACAAACTGAAAGAAAAAACCACAATAATCTCATTAGATGTTGAAAAAGCCTTTGACAAAATCCATCACCCCTTGTGATTGTATAGGCTTGACATAGAAAGTGGCACTATTAGGAGGTGTGGCCTTGTTGAAGTAGGTGTGTTACTGTGGTCATGGACTTAAGACCCTCATCCTAGCTGCCTGGAAGTCACTAGTAGACTTCAGATGAAGATGCAGAACTTTCAGCTCTGCCTACACCATACCTGCCTGAGTGCTGCCATTCTCTTGCTTTGATGATTAGGGACTGAACCTCTGAACTTGTCATCCAGCTCCAATTGAATGTCATCCTTATAGGAGTTGCCTTGGTCATGGTGTCTGTTCACAGCTGTAAAAGCTCAAATAAAACGGAAGTTTGTACCAGGGACTGGGGTATTGCTGTGATAATGGCCTGATAATGCTTTTGTTTGGAAGAATGTGGATTTTGAGACTTTGGATTTGGAAAGCATTGGGATGCTTTAAGTAGGGCTTAATAAGCTATCCTAGCAGGAATAGGGAAGACTTTGTTGTGAGAGTGATTTGAACTTTGCAGACCTGACTGAAGATGTTTCAGTGGAGAAGAATTTCAGTACGTGGCCTAGAGAGTTTTTGTGGTATTTTGGTGAAGAATGTGGCTGCTTTTTGCCCTTGTCTGAAGAGTCTGCCTGAGGCTATAGCAAAGAGATTTATATTAATTGCATTGACAACAGAAGTCTCAAAAAAGCCTAACAGAGACTTGGTTCTCTCATTAAGTCACATGAAGAGCATTTTGAACAAGTGCGGCTATCTTAGCAAAGAGAAATATAAGATGTGTGGTTGAAGTAATAATAAAGGAGCACCAGCAAATAAAATGTAGCTAAATCCTATGTTCGAGGAGGTAAAGAGATTAAGGGAGTAGTGATTTTAGGGCAAGATACCACCCAGCTATGCTTATTGAACAAAGAATACTTTGGACTCTTTATCTGGAATGAACTACAGTCCAGAAATGGAGGGCACACCTGTGATCCAGATCACCATGAGGCTGGACAACACAGGATTTTGATCTGGATCTTGAGGAACAGTAGTGATGAAAAACTTCGGTCCAGGCAAGGTCGTACCTTGAATCCGAGGAGACTGAGGTAATAGATCTCTGAGTTCAAGACCAGCAGGGATGGAGCAAGTCATAGGTGGGCAAAAGTTTAAGTCTAGGCTTTTTAAGCTTAAGCACATGCCTTTAATCTCAACATTCAGAAGACAGAGCCACACAGACCTCTGAATTCAAGGTCAATCCACAGAGCAAGTTCCAAGGCAGCCAAGTTTAGGCAGTGATGAAATTGGAAAACAGAAAGCTGGTCATAGAATAAGTGGGGGTAGGGGTGGGTGGGTGGGGAGGGGGATGTTCCAGACCCAGCAAGCAGCAGATTATGGTAGCTTTGTATTTGTGGCTCTAGCTCTACGGTGAAAAAACGGAAGTGATCATTGGGTAATTGATGATGGTTAGATGGAGCTAAGAAATTAGTAATAATTAAGAAGAGACCAGAATTACTGAGGTGAAATCTTCTGGGAAGCATTTTCCGAGAGCACAAAGAAACTATGTTCTAGAGATAGCCAAGGTTGTACCTCAGGCTGTGGCTGGACTTGGTAATGTGTAAGAGTCACCCAGGTGGTAGTGGTTTTGAAGACATGAAGAATAGCTGAGGTTTGACACTGTGAGAGGCTATAGGTGAAGTTGCAGCATCAGTTTAAGTTGGCAGCCCAGGACTGAAGGGGTCATGCAAAGGATTTGAGGCTTGGCACCATGAAGTAAGCCTATGAGAGGCTATTGGTGAAGCTATGTTTCAGTGGAAGACCACAGTGTATTGGAGATGCCAGTATCATGGATGACCACCAAGAACAGCAGTGTCAGTGGAATGGATCAACCTGAGCTTAGAGTGCTACAGAGGGTAGAGCTGGAGAAGTGATGCCAGCACTTTGGAGAAGGCTAGAAGATCATGTGTGGATCCAAGACATTGGAACAAGAAGCTATAACATTGAAATTTACTTGGAGACCCCAAGATGTTCAAGATGCCAGAGTCATAGGATATCTCTTGAGAAAAGTTGCTAACTTGTTCAACCATTCTGGAAATTGATTTTGTGGTTTAATCAGAAAATTAGGAATAGTTCTACCTCAAAATCTAGCTACACCGCTCCTGAGAATATACCCAAAAGATGCCCCATAATACCACAAGGACACTTACTCAACTATGTTCATAGCAGCTTTATTCACAATATCCAGAAATTGGAAGCAACCCAGATGTCCCTCAACCAAAAATGGAAAAAGAAATGTGGTTCACTTACACAGTGGAATACTACTCAGCTATTAAAAAATAAGAACATCATGAAATTTAGAGACACAGCTATAGTTTGTTTTGAACTGTTACACATGGCAGTGAATGAGGTTGGTAGACTTAGGGGTTATCTGACTTAAATCCAGAAGCCTCATTTACTTCTTCCCATCATTTGCCTAAAAATTATTTCTCTGAATTTTCTGTTTTCTCAAATCTGTTACCTATTTACCTGGACTCTCTTAACCCAGGAAGGAAAAAGTCTTGAAATCCTCTAGATTTAAATTGCTTTCCCTGATCTTGGTTACCCTTGATTACCTTTTTTCATGCCTTGGTCCAAACAGATCCATGCCCTATCACTAATGAGACAAAACAGAGGATTGAGTCTGCCTTCACTGTCTCCTCATGCTTGGCTGACTCATGACTAAACTCATACCAAACTTGTCATTTCACTGATTGGCACTGTGTGGCAGGCCAAATGAGTCCGGATTACTAACATCTCACCATCTGGCCACCTTGCTCTGGGCTCTGTGGATGTATCATCCTAATTACAATGCTGGAACACAACGGGATGTTACAGCACTCACTACCAAGAAACCATGTACATTCTCCACCCACATCATAGGGTGAGCCACTGACACCTTCTAGGAGAGAGCATGCTCAGGAGACTTCTCGGGGACACAACCTGCTTCTGCATCTGGCACTGGATGCTCTTCAGCTGTCTACCTGCGTTCAGTGTTCAGTGATGGCTCCTTACTGCCACAACTGCTCCTTTTCCTCCATGCACACCCAATCTGTTTTCCACACTGCGATTTCTTGACAGAAGGACAGAGGACCCAGAGGGAGAAGATTATAGAGCCCTGAACTCAAGATAGTAGGTCAGATTCCTGCTACATATTTTTAACTTCACAAATGTTCACAGCTTTGTTCTATAACTAATCCCAAAACACAAATAGGGTTTTAAGGGTTGAGCAAGAAAACCGTTGTTCTCCAGCACCAGAGCAGTGGATGGCAGTGGTAGATTATTCACCCTTTAGAGCTGATGCACCCCACCTCCTAAGCATTCATGGAACAGCTGAATACCACCAGGGAATGCTCCAAATTCATCACCATAGCCTGTCCTTCCTCTAGGACTCACATACAGTTCAAGGCTTGGATAATTAGCTATATGATCTCTAATGATACCAGTAAGACAGATGAAGGGACCTTCCTTTAGGCAATCATTAAACACTGTTAAAAATCTGTTAAAAAATAACTGTTAGTATTGATGAAAAGTTCCTTTATGTTGTAAGTATGCCTACTACTGTTCATTTTACTCTAAATTAGAAGATATTTATAATGGGAAAATGAGACTTCAAATTAGCAGTTAGAGAACTCCCATGGTTCCTGGGTTTGACCAGAGAAAAATAATTAACAAAATAATAATTAGCAAGACTATCCTTATCCCAGTACACGACACAGACATAGTGAAACACTGGCAAAAGATTGTAGCTGATTTCCTGGGCTCTAGAAGGCACAGAGTCAGGAGTTTTAAACAGTTTTACCAAACATTTTGCCATCACAACCCTCCATGAATGATTGGCCACCTTGGCTCTCGCCGTGGTAGAAATCTTGGAGGTATGACCCACCCTGCTGGGGGGATTGCTTTGACTGCTGACTCTTCAACAGAGTTCCCATTCCTCTTAAAATAAAAAGAAAGCTCTGAAACCTTCTAGATTTAAATTGCTTTACCTGATCTCAGTTATCTCTGCTCACCTTTTCCCACGCCTTAGTCAAGGAGCATCCATGCCCTATCACCAGTGAGACAGAACCGAGGCTTGGGTTTGCCTTCACTGTATCCTACTGCTTGGCTGCCTCATGAATGAACTCTTACCAAACTTGTCATTTCGTTGGTTGGCACACTGTGTGGCAGGCCAAATGAGACTGGTTCACTAATATCTTACCATCTGGACACCTTAGTCTAGTCCAAGTGCATGTATGTTCATTTGTCCAGTTATAATTCTGGAATACAATGTGATTCTACAGCACTTACCAACAAGAAACTGCTAGTGTTAAGAGGCAATGTCCAGAACACAAGTCTGTGGTTGATGCTCACTGAAATGATTGGTCCAAACACTCCTTATTGGGTTATATAAGCAGATGTTTAGGTGCACTCAGGGAATTTCCTGGGACACCCTCTCATGTGCTACTTACTACCCCTGGTGTGACAACGTAAGGTCCAATGAGGTTCTTTTCTAGTGTTGTTTTATATATATATCTGCATATAATAATATATAATATATTATTATATTATATTATTCATATAATATAATAAACCCCCAATATAATATATATCAATTTCATATATATTTCATATATCTATATTTTTATATATGAAAAAGAAAAAAGCTATTATATAGCCTTTATCAAAATGAAAGAAAAAGAGTCAGGGAGCATGGGAGAAGTTGAAAGGAGGATAGGCAAAGGATAAAGTGATGTAACTTTATTACAATTAAAAATATAGTTTAAAAGATTAAAGTGAATCAGGAACAAGACAGGGCAACCATTATCTCTGATTCTATTTAATATAGTATTTGAAGTCTTAGCTACAGAATTAAGACAGGAAAAGAAAACAAAATGATACAAACAAGAGAAGTCTTAATGTCCCTGTTTAAAGATATCATGATGCCTTAACACAAGAGACCCTAAAGAATCCACCAAAAAAACCAAAACAAAACAAAACAAAAAAACCAAGAATGGAACAACACTTTTAGCAATGAAGCAGGACACAAAAATCAACACATTAAAAACAGTAATCTTGATCTTGGTTCCAGTGCACTGCCGGGGAGAGGGCGGACTGGAGAAGAGTCACAGCTTCTGGGAAGGAACCCGTGTCTGGTTCCAGTCATCCAGCGCCTTTCCCCCGCCCAAGGAGGGGTGTTCGACCGGGACCAGTCCTCAGGTCTGACTAGGCTTCTGGCGCCTTTCCCCGCCCGCCTGAGGAGAGGTGGAGAGGTGTTCGCTGGGGAGTCCCGAGGCCTGATCCCGCATCCAGCTCCTTTCACCTCCCAAGGAGGGGTGTTCACCCGGGTCCAGTCCCCAGGCTTGATCCGGCATCCGGTGTCTTTACC
>NC_034599.1:20884614-20889582 GCF_900095145.1 Mus pahari
AAGTAGTGGGAGTGGGTGGGTAGGGGAGAAGAGGTGGGGGGAGGGGTATAGGAAACTTTCGGGATAGCATTTGAAATGTAAATAAAGAAAATAAAAAAAACAAACACAAAAAAAGAAAAATAAAAAAATTCTAAAACAAACAAACAAAAAACAGTAATCTTGTTATATAAAAATGATACATTGAGAAAGAAAGCAGGCAAGCAGTCCCATTTAAAAAGGTTTCTTTTTTTTTTTTTTTTTTGGTATGTAGGACACAGACTTTATTTCAGGTGGTGGCAGAAAACAACAACAGCAACAACAACAACAACAACAACAACAACAGAGTCTAACCAAGTGAAGCACCCAGAAGAGAGAGGGCTGTGATGGAAGTGGCCACTGCTCAGATTTACAGTAGAAAGCAGGCTTTCAAGTGCTTCTCAGCCCTTTAGTACTCCTCAGTTGTGAATTCTTTGTTTACCTTTGTACCCCATTTTTTTAAATATGGTTTCAAAACAACAACGTAACAGAAAAAATACCAGAAAACAAAACCAAAACCAATAACAAAACCAAACCAACTAATCAACCATATAAAAAAACCTAACTAAGGAAATGAATGATGTCTACAGTCAACATTTTAAAACTGATAAAGAAATCAAGGAAGATACTAGAAAGAGGGAAAGAGCCCTTATGCTCATGGATTGGTAGAACTGATTTTGTAACAATTGCCATTCTACTAAAAAGCAATTTAAAGAAACAGTTTAATAGAAATTATAATGGATTTTTTCCCCAAATCTGAATAGTCCAACAAACTGCAAGAGAAAAGAATAATAATGAAGATATTACTACAACCAAATCTAAAGTTACATGAGAGAGCCTCAGGATTAAAAATGGCACAATATTGGTAAGAACAAAACAAACCCCACAGATGCAGATCAGTGGGATAGAAGATCCAGCTTTAAGTCCTTGCAGTCACAGTCACCTGACTTTTCTCAAAGGCACTACAAACACACAGTAGAGGAAAGAAAGCATCTTCAACAAATGGTGCTGGAAAAACTGGATGTGACTATATATACAAATGGAGCTGAACCCTTATCTCTTGAATTGAATCAACTCCAAATGGATCAAAGACCTCAACATAAAACAAAAAAACTCAGAAACTGATGAAAGAAGAAGTAGGGAATATGGTACAGCATAGATGCATAGGTAAGGACTTTCTAAATAGGACCCTGGTTGCTTAGCAAAGAATACATATCACTTGATAAATGGGATATCATGAAATTAAAAGGGTTATACATCAAAGGAAACACTGAATCAAATGAAGAGCCAACTTACAAAATGGGAGAAAATCTTTACCAGTTATATTTCAAATGGAAGATTAATATCTACAACATACAAAAAAGTGAAAAATAACCAAACCAAAGAATCAAGAAAACAAATGACCAATAAAAAATGGACTACAGATCTTCAGAAGAAATCTCAAAAGAAGCAAATATGTGTAATAAACTGTTTAAAATGTGTTTAACACTGTTAGCCATCCAGGAAATGCAATTTTAAACTACTTTGAGATATCTTAGCCTTGCCGTAATGGCAATCATCAAAAAAGCAATTGACAACAAATCTTGTAGAGAAAATAAAAAAGAGAAACACTTGCTCACTTACTCACTATTGGTAGAAGCAAAGAGTTGTGCTACCAGAGTGGAAATCGGTGTGGAGTTTCTTCAAATATATAGAAACAGGGCTATCATGTGATGTGCTCATTCCATTCCTGGGCATACACTCAAAGGACTACAGATCCTATTACCCAGGTTCACATTTGTTGCCATTTAATTTATAATACCCAGGATGTGGAATGGCCTAGATGCCCATGAACTGATAAATGGATAGTGCAAATTTGGTACATTTACACAATGGAAATTTGACAGCTGAAAAAGAAATAAATTATGAAATTTGCAGGGAAATGTATAAAATTGGCAGAAACTATACTGAGTGAGGTAACCCAGACAAAGCACATACAAAGTCTAACTGTGCTTCCTTCTATGTGGGTCCTAGGTTTGAATATCTAATTTTGTATGCTACACTTAGAGTTCCTGTAAAGGCTTGAAATCTAGAAAAGGGGCATATTTCTGATAACACCTTAAGGGAGGATGAGTAGAAGAATGGTGGTAATATGAAAGTAGAGAACTGTTTCTGCAGTTACAGATGCTTATTTAGGGAGATGGTTGTCAGATAGAGGAAATGAAGGGGTTGGGGGAGAGGGGTTAACTGAAACAAAGGTATATGAAAAAGACACATGTAAACGACACATGTAAACCTAGGATTTTGTAACCAAACTAAGTTGAAAAGAAGTCTCTGCAAGGCTGGACAAAGTTCTTTCTAGAAACTGTAGGTTATTAAACAAAAACTCAAGTTCCAGGTAAGACCTGCCTTGTTATGAATCATTGATCAGGGAGGTGTTAGAGGCCCCCAGTAATACAAAATTCTGCAACTCCTCTTACCAGTGATAAGTGATAACATCCTATGGTAGAAAGACCACAACTTGTTGGCAGGAAATGGAGAAATTCAGCTAGTTTATATGGTGCTGGAATAGGTTATGCAGGCTTCTTGGAAAGGAAAGATGTTAATGGTCTCACCCAGTTATGAACACTACAGACTATGATACCAACTTGGCAGGCAAGATGTCCCCACTTGCACAATAGTGGCATGGCCATTATGGAAATAACCATTTGCTCTTTTATTGCATTTGGAGTCAATTACACAGGAGGAAATCTATAGCTGCTACTGTAAACTTGCTCAAAAGTCCATGACAGTGGAGATAATGGGCCTTTGGGGATAACTTAAGTTTATTGTTTAGCTAACTTGATATAGCACAAGGTTACCTTCTATTTATATATGTTATACCCATAGATAATTATCTCTCTCTGCCTTAATCAGAGAAATATCTTTCCAGTAAAATTCAGTCAATATTAAAACTCATGGCAGCACATGGTTCTCATAATAAATGATGGTAGAATATTCAGCTTTAAAGAAGTTAAGAGCCAGAAGATAGAAGAGGTGTAAGGAGTAGATGCTATCCATTAGGCAATACACAATCACTGTATTTACAAAGTTTCAACAGCTACATATGACTGTGCTAGAATGGATCCATCAATAGACAGGCATGAATGGAGGAGGGGTCCATGAAGACTTCTCTCTCTCTCTCCCTCTCTCTCTCTCTCTCTCTCTCTCTCTCTCTCTCTCTCTCTCTCTCTNGAATGGAGGAGGGGTCCATGAAGACTTCTCTCTCTCAAGACTTCTCTCTCTCTCTCTCTCTCTCTCTCTCTCTCTCTCTCTCTCTGCCTTAGTATTTTCTCTAATTCTTCCTTTGATCAAACAAATTTCACTTTGGTTATTAAAGGTAATCTGTTTATTTAAAGTCTGATGTTTTAAATAGAAGAATTACTGAAGCTTTTAGGATTTTGTTGTACATTTGGAAAATTAGTGTTAAAATATTATTTAAAAACTGTGTTAATACACAACATAGTGGTCTTTACAACCACAATGAAATGTAATCCTTTTACACAGTTATCAAAAACATATCATGAAAACCTAAACATTGGGTCTGACAAGAACAGTAATTTTTAGAAATGGGATACTCTTTTTCTTTTAAATAGTTTTTAAAATAAATGATCATTTGTGTTTCAATTAACTACACTAGGGCAAAACTGTTAAAATGTAGCTGAGCTTAACTGAGCCATTTGTTTGTATAATAGAGTACTTGAAATAAGTCTTAAAGTAAAGATTTAAAATCGTTCCATTAGACTAGATTCTGTCTAGTGTTTTATAGTCCTTTCAACAGAAACAGTGCTCCCTCCTTCAGCAGTCAGCATTTTAACAATACCATATTTGTAAATTTTTTTCTTCATCTATATTACCATTCCTTACATAGTCCTGCCTGATCTGAATGATATGCTCCTCATGGAGGGGACCCTTTGGCGCAGTCCATGTTGAGACTTATTACCTCTGGTGTGTAATTGAGATCAAGGGGCAGAATAAAATAGTGCACTTATAGCAATTAGGAACAAATAAACAAAAATGTTTGTATAACCTTCCCCATAAATTTTAAATAGGCAATCCATATTTGTCACAGAAATGAACCGTTGTATCACCTTGTTGACCTAATGTATTTATCTTAAAGCCTCAAACACATTGGTTAGAATGTCTTCAACTTATTTTTCAAACAATTTACCCCCTTTGATTTCTATACCAATCTTCATTATTATTAAATCCTTCTTTTCTGTTGGTGGATTCTTAGCAGGTACCAAGTCAATAGTCTTTTAATTCTGAGATGAGAATTTGCTTTGGTTGTTAGTTTAAGGATGAGTTTTATAGGAATTATTCTGTAATATCCAAACAATCCAAGAGAAAAAGCCCTGTTAGTGTCAGGGAACTCATTGTCAGTATGTCCCTATGTAGAGAGAATTGCTTATGTATTGTGTGGAACTATAACATGTAAGTAAAAAGATGATGTCCTATGAGTTGAGGCAGGATTTGAGGGTGGAACATCTGGGAGAGAGAAAGGAGCTCTGGGAAAGAATCTTCTCTGAGGAAGTCAGATGCATGAAACTGAGAAGTAACTAAGTGTATGGCAGTCATAGACTAGAATAAACAGGCTATGCAAGTTATGAACTAGTTGGGGATGAGCCAAAGCTTACAGCCTAGGCATTTATTCATAGAAAACCAAGTCTCAGAATCATTATCCTGGGAACAAAGAGGCCAGGTAGAAAAGCTCATGGCTACATCCCATGATGTAGGAAATAGTGAAGAGCAGAAGTGAACCATATGAGACCCCCCCAGACAGCTACACTTCTTTTGCTTTCTTTCCATGCCTTCAATAGTCTAGTGCTAGCCAAATATCGGGTCATATACTCTAGCCAAATTAAAACATGGAATTAACCATCACACACACACACACACACACACACACACACACACACACACACACACACACAC
>NC_034599.1:20890477-20911331 GCF_900095145.1 Mus pahari
AGAGAGAGAGAGAGAGAGAGAGAGAGAGAGAGAGAGAGAGAGAGAGAGAGAGAGAACTTTGTCTTAATGAAGTGTTTAATCTACAGACAGATTTAGAGTCTAAATAGGCTATTGAACGGTGGTAGGAGGTGGGGCTTTGTTGAGGGAAGTATGTAACTGGTGTCCCAGAGCCCTCTTGTTATAAATCTAGTCTGCTTTCTATCCACCATGATGTTGGCTGCTTCTTCTCAATATCATCATTTCTGGCAATGAAATGAGTAGCCTCATCCTCCACACATGTTCCTGATGCCGTGATGATGCTCAAGTGTTTTGAAACAAGTTACCATGCACTGAGCCCTCTGAATCAATGAACCCAAATATGTACTCCTTTAAGTTGCTCTCTGGAGTGTTTTGATCACAAATATTAAGAGCTAAATAACAATTATTTATTCTTTTGGGACATAGATTTTAGGTTTTCTGACTTTCCAATCATATGTAAATATCCTACATAAAGATTATATTTCATTTGTTTGTAGCATAAGCTTAAAAGAGGAACATATGATGGGAGAATGAAGCAGGACTGTGCCACATACCTGGAAAAAGGTATTTCCTGAATAAGGTCCAAAGAAGTACATAGCAAATCTTACAGACAATATTACCAGGGGAATCTTAAATTATGTTCTTCAAGATAATCACTACTGCAGTCCTGCTGGTCAGCCCTTGGAACATGGTTGCTTGGAATTGAGGTATTTTCTTTTTGTTGTTGTTGTTGTTAGTTTTCTTTTCTGTTTTTATATTTTTATTAGATATTTTCTTTATTTACATTTCAAATGTTATTCCCTTTCCTAGTTTCCCCTCTGAAAATCCCCTATCTCTTCCCCTTTCACCCTGCTCCCCAACCCACCCACTGCAATTCCCAGTCCTGGCATTCTCCTATACTGGGGCATAGAACCTTCACAGGACCTAGGGCCTTTCCTCGCATTGATGACTGACTAGGCCATCCTCTGCTACATATAGAGCAAGTTCCACCATGTGATTCCTTTGATTGGTGGTTTAGTTCCAAGGATCTCTGGGGGGGTACTGGTTAGTTTATATTGATGTTCCTCCTATGGGGCTTCAAACCCCGTCAGCTCCTTAGGTACTTTCTCTAGCTCCGTCGTTGGGCACCTTGTGCTCTGTCCAATGGAAAATTGTGAGCATCCATTTCTGTATTTTCTAGTCACTGGAAGAGGCCCTCATGGGACAGCTATATCAAGCTCCTGTCATCAGGTTCTTGTTGGCATCTACCATAGTCTCTGGGTTTGGTGGTTGTTTATGGGATGGATCCCCAAGTGGGGCAGTCTCTGAATGGTTGTTCCTTCAGCCTCTGCTCTGAACTTGTCTCTGTAACTCCTTCCATGGGTATTTTGTTTTCCTTTCTAAGAAGGATTCTGAGCTTCTGGGTTAATATCCACTTATCAGTGAGTGCATATCATGTGTGTTCTTTTGTGATTGGGTTACCTCACTCAAGATGATATCCTCTAGATGCCTCCACTTGTGTAAGAATTTCAGAAATTCATTGCTTTTAATAGCTGAGTAATACTCCATTGTGTAAATGTACCACATTTTCTGTATCCATTCCTTTTTTGAGGGACATCTGGATTCTTTCCAGCTTCTGGCCATTATAAATAAGGATGCTATGAACATAGTGGATCAGAGGAAGGACAGGCACTAGTCAGACATAGCCAGGGCAGGTAGCACTAGAGATAGTCAGATGGCAGGAGGCAAGCATAAGAACACAAGACACAGAAACAAAGGTTACTTGGCATCATGAGAACCCAATTCTCCCACCATAGGAAGTCCTGGACACACCATGACACTGGAAAAGCAAGATTTGGGTCTGAAACCACTTCTCATGATGATGATAGAGGATTTTAAGAAGAAGATAAATAACTCCCTTAAAGAAATGCAGGAGAACAGATATAAACAGCTAGAAGTCCTTAAAGAGGAAACACAAAAATCCCTTAAAGAATTACAGGAAAACACAATAAAACAGGCAAAGGAAATGAACAAAACCATCCAAGATCTAAAACTGGAAATAGAAACAATAAAGAAATCACAAAAAGAGACAACCCTGGAGTTAGAAAACCTAGGAAAGAGATCAGAAGAGATCAGGAGTCATAGATACAAGCATCACCAACAGAACACAAGAGACAGAAGAGAGAATCTCAGGTGCAGAAGACAGCATAGAAGCCATTGACACAACAGTGAAAGAAAATGCAAAAAGCAAAAAACTCCTAACCCAAAACATCCAGGATATCCAGGACACAATGAGAAGACCAAACCTGAGGATAATAGGTATAGAAGAGAGAGAAGAGTCCCAACTTATAGGGCAAGTAAATATCTTCAACAAAATTATAGAACAAAACTTCCCTAATCTAAAGAAAGAGATGCCCATGAACATACAAGAATCCTACAGAACTCCAAATAGATTGCACTAGAAAAGAAATTCCTCCAACACATAATAATCAAAACACCAAATGCACAAACAAACAAATAATATTAAAAGCAGTAAGGGAAAAAGTCAAGTAACATATAAAGGCAGACCTATCAGAATTACACCAGACTTCTCACCAGAGACTATGAAAACTAGAAGATCCTGGGCAGATGTCATGCAGACCCTAAGAGAACACAAATGACAGCCTAGGCTACTACATCCTGCAAAATTCTCAATCACCATAGAGGGAAAAAAACAAGACATTCCATGACAGAACCAAATTTACACAATAACTTTCCATAAATCTAGCCCTCCAATAATAGATAGAAAACACCATCACAAGGAGGGAAACTACACCCTAGAACAAAGCGAGAAAGTCATCTTTCAACAAATCCAAAAGAAGGTAGCCAAACAAACATAATTCCGCCTCTAAGAACAAAAATTACAGGAATTAACAATCACTTTTCCTTAATAGCTCTTAATATCGTTGGACTCAATTTTCCAATAAAAAGACATACATTGACAGACTGGGTACATAAACAGGACTCAGCATTTTGCTGCATACTGGATACCCACCCCAGTGAGAAAGACAGACACTGCCTCAGAATACAAGGTTGGAAAACAATTTTCCATGCAAATGGTCCCAAGAAACAATCTGGAGTAGCCATTTTAATATAGAATAAAATCAACTTTCAACCAAAAGTTATCAAAAAAGAAAAGGAAGGACACATCATAGTGGTCAAAGAAAAAAAATCTACCAACATGAACTCTCAATTTTGAACATCTATGATCCAAATGCAAGGGAACCCACATTCATAAAATAAACTTTACTAAAGCTTGAGGCACATATCACACCCCACACAATAATAGTGGGAGACTTCAACACCCCACTCTTAGCAATGGACAGATCCTGGAAACATAAACTAAACAGTGACACATTGAAACTAAAGAAGTTATGAACCAAGTGGATCTAACAGATATTTATAGAACATTTCATCCTAAAGCAAAAGATTATGCTTTCTTCTCAGCACCTCATGGTACCTTCTCCAAAATTGACCATATAATTGGTCACAAAACAGGCCTCAACAGATACAAGAATATTGAAATAATCCCATGTAACCTATCAGATCAGCACTGACTAAGGCTGGTCTTAACCACCAACAGAAACAATGGAAAGCACACATACACATGGAAGCTGAACAACGCTCTACTTGATAACTTGGCCCAGGAAGAAATAAAGAAAAAACATTTAAAAGGTTTTCAGAATTTAATGAAAATGAAGACACACCATACCAAAACTTCTGGGACACAATGAAAGCAGAGGTAAGAGGGAAACTCATAGCTTTAAGCAAAAAGAAACTGGTGAGAGCTTACACTAGCAGCTGAAAGCTTTAGAACAAAAACAAGCAAACCTGAAAGCTTTAGAACAAAAACAAGCAAATACACCCAAGAGGAGTAGATGGCAGGAAATAATCAAACTCGGGGCTGAAATCANCCAAATAGAAACAAAAGGAACTATACAAAGAATCAACAAAATCAGGAACTGGTTCTTTGAGAAANTCAATAAGATAGATAAACCCTTAGGCAGACTAACTAGAGGGTTCAAAGACAGTATCCAAATTAATAAAATCAGAAATGAAAAGGGAGACATAATGAAATATATCTTAAAAATAATTATTCTGTTTGTTGAATATTAACAGTTGAAAACATTAAAATCATATTCTACAAAAAAATAAATAAATTGGAAGCCCATCATCATGTGCCAGAAGAGAGATCCTGCTAACATCAAATGTGGTGAATATGTTGTATTTTACCGCATAACTGTAGCCATAGAAGTCTTCAATTCATCTGTCCATTTTATCTATTATCCATCCACCCATTCATCCATGCATGCATCCATCCATCCATCCATTCTTCCATCTATCCATCAACTGAGTTAACCATCCATCTACCCAATCAAGCATTTATTGATATATATCTTCACCCATGCATACATTTTCCAAACACAGTATCCATCTATTCATTTAGTTATGTATCCACTAAATGTATCCTTAGCCTTATAATGTAATAGAAAAGAATGCTGTACTGAATTTCACATTTGCTAGGTTATAAACATCTCAAAAGAAGGAAGAGGAGGAGGAGGAGGAGGAGGAAGAGGAAGAGGAAGAGGAAGAGGAAGAGGAAGAGGAAGAAGAGGGAAGGAAGCAGTGAAGGCAGCTACAGAGGAGGTAGTTGATACTAAAGGAAAGGTACATTAAGTCTTCTTTCCCTTCCATGTTTCTTCTGTGAATCATCTTGACAATATTTTTGGTTAGACAGTCTTGTAACTTTCTCAACTGGTGCAGATATTTGTGGTTTCACATCGTCACCAGAGGTTCTTCCAGTTATAAATGTACCTAGTAGAGTGTAAAAGCAGTATTCGATTATGGAGGCTTAAAGACGTATACATTCTACTTTCTCTGCAGCTGCTTGGGTTTGGTTGAAATGTCAATTTCAGTGTCATTTTAATTTGATTGTCCTTCTTTCTTGCATGTGTGCTTGTGTTTATAAGATGGCAACTGTAGCTCCAGAATGTTGACTTACATTCACAGAAGGAGTAAGGTAGTAAGGAGTGAAGGTTTCTATTACAACTTTGTCATTTGTTAGGAAAAGAATGAAAAGGAGCCTTGATATTTTATTCTGATTATTAAATGAAAGGGAATAAAATATACCTGAGAATCTCTTTTGGGATATTCTGCTCTCAGAATAGTAGAATATGGGAATGAAACCTCAGGACATTGCACATTGTGATTCTCAAAAATCATCCTGCTATGATGTTAGTGGCCTGTTCTCTGAAGTAGTGTTCTACTACTCTATAAAAATTGTAATCTGTGGAACAAAACTTACCTGTATATGAGACTGCTATGAACTTTAGGTGTAATTACATTATTGAAAGCATTGTGGCTACATACAATTGCAGCATCTAGTGAATCATGAGACCCAGCTTTAGGTCATATTTGGATGCAATTTTTGTGGTTTTCTTTTATGTCTTAGGTTTTACAATAGAGTTGGAGTAATTATCCCTACTGTTCTTACCACATAGGGTTTTGTGGGATGCACATTGCGCTAATCTAGAAGGACACATGTGAGCTACATTGGCTGGAATAATATTCAATACTAACACAATGGTGCAAATATGTGGGTATCATTCAAAGTACATTTAACCAGCCATGTATGATGATGCACATCACTGACCTGGAATGCTGAGCTTGGAGGAGAGCTGCGTGTTGGAGGTCAGTCAGTCTGAACTATCTAAAGAGACCTGTATTAACCAGAGGGTGATTTTATAATTACTGTCAGTTTATCACAGTAGGAAATTATCTTAGAGTTAGGTTGCCTTAGCATTTTTAGAAATTCCTTCTCTATGTTTAAATAACTTTAGAGTTATGCATGTGTTTGCATGTACACACTTTTGCACTAGTCTGGACCCCACAGACTACATTCTCACAGAACTTCCCATTATCATTACCTTTTCTTTCTGTGTTACATCCTCAAGTCTCAGCTGATAAAGAATAATATTCACTTTTTTATGGACAGAAAAGTTCTTCTACCAGAAAGTATAAAACTCAGATGAGGAACTGTGGTTCCTCCTCATCAGTCCTGCCTCAGTCTGAGACCATCAGCTCCACAGCAGTAGCTCTAACATCAGGTTCTGGTGAAGGGACTGTTTTCTCACAGCAGTGGCACATGGGGGCGCCCCTGCCTAGTAGAAAGCAGATTTGCCAGCATACAAGCCTTATCTGACCCACCTAATCAGGCTCACTAATGTCTCTGGTGCTTTCCCAGGGTGTGGGGGGTGTGTCTATTTGTTGGAACAGTTGAGTCACAGAAGATGATGGCAAGCTATCAACATGCTCAGCCTCGAGGAATTTGGGAGACATGAGTGTGCAGAAGAGGGTATAGGAACAGGACTTTTTTGAATAGTATGGCAGAATCTGTGACAGATCATGATGAATAGAAAATCTGTAGAAAACTTTAGTGATAATACTTTTAAAAGCACATTATTCAGTTCATAGCATAGAAACTAAAATGTTTACAAAGACTGCTCCCATTCTTAACTCAGTCCTTGGTGTCCTTCAGTTCTGCTTCTATGGACTAAATCAATTGATGATTGAAAATACTGAGGGAAAATTGCATCTGTTTTGTATATCTTTGTTTCTTTCCTAAACAACGTGCCATAACAACTATTTTCATAGTATTTGCATCATATCATATTATAATTTGGAGGATGAATTTTTATGTAAGAAACCATGCACATGTTGTATGTGAATACTGAATACTTTCATATATGGAACTTGAGCATCCATAGATTTTGGTGTGTAGGAAGTTCTGGATTCTATCTCCCACAGATACTAAGAGACATTATATATTATTAGCAATATGGGATACCACCAAGTAAATATTTGTTCTAATGACAATATAGTATCATAATGACAATATATTTTAACCCAGGGGATTGTGATTGGAATGTACCAGAAATAAAAGCAATGGTATGCCTCATAGAAATGCAAGAGAGAACCACTGCAACATGTGGCAAGACCAATTATTTTGGCAAGGAGCAGAGGTTGTGGAATTGGGGGCTGTCTAACATGCTCATAGTTAGCATGATTGGCACTTCTCCTTGGTGGCATATTTTGACACAGCAAGGCATGGAAATTATGGCTTTATTATGATTAAGACTGCAAGCAAGCAATATGGACTATGTTTATTTTCTAGAAAAGTAAACAACTAGTTTGGTCTAATTTGGTCTGTTAAAATAAAAAAAGGGGGGGGAAATCCCTCTCTTCTCTCTTTTATTAGAAAGCCCCACATCCTGGCCTCTTTTATTGCACTTGTTCATAGATTAACAATGCACTGGTAATTCCTTTTTGAATGTGTGTTCAAGCTGATAGAATTTATAGATTCATAAACATGTATAATTGATTTAATTTGCTTCTGCCTACATTTTTTTGGTGAGTCAAACCAAGGGCTTTGGAGCAAGGACATGCTCTGTTTTCTTCCCTTTATCCCCTTCTTTCTTTAGCTCTCATGACCTTTCCCTGACTCCCCCACAGTCTTGATCCCTTTTATTCTCCCTTCCTCTCATACACAAAGAATCCAGCGGCTTCTGTTTCCTTGCTGCCAAGTGCGAGTGCTGTGTTTGAGACTTGTGATATCTGAGACTGTTCAAAATGTCTCAAACACATGCGACAATCGTGAGGGAAACACTCATTCTATAAAGACCTCTTTTGAACCCATATAATGCCAGAATTATTTTTTTTCAGTGCTGATTGTGTCTGAAGGAGTAAAAGACGGAGTAACTGTACCAGATACCCAGCAGTGACATCTCAGGCAGCACTGGGAGTGACACAATGCTACCATTTCATCGATTCTGAAACTTTGTTCTGTTTTGTTATTATTGTTTTGTTGTTGCTGTTATTTATAATGCGGCAGTATTTGTGAGTCCAACTAAAAATTAAGTGCTAATATTAATTTTTTTATTGCTCCATGAAGACACCTCATAACTATTTGAATTTCTCTGGCAGTCAGCCTCTAAGCTGACCCTCACTGACTCTTCTGTCTGGTATCCATACCTTTGTATAGTATTTTCCCTAACAGTGCTCAGTTCTGTGACAAACATTGTGAAAATGATTTTGGGGGCTAGTTCGTACAATGGTACTACATACACCACCTTCTTTTATATTCATCTTTCAGCAGAGCTGAGGTACTCAAACAGTCAATGGAAGGACCAAGTAGGGAGGAATCAACTTGCCAGGCTAAACCACATTGGAAGTAGATCCTTTATCTCTTCTTTGAACAAAAGTTTCTACCACAGAACACATACCAAAACAGAATGCCTCAAGGAGTAGCAGATTCTTGAGACCAACCAATTCAGAATCCATTCTCATTTGCAAGTGTAAATCTCAAGAGACCGTGTATTGCCTTGGTTTTAGTCCAGGGCCCTTCGGGGTATAGTTGTTTCTCTATAGCAAATAAATATTTATCCATCGAGCATACATTTTTTGAACCCATATTAGGTACCAGAGGGTCAAAGCAAAGGTGATTGCTCACATTGTAGAAATAAGAGTCTAGTGACAGAAACGAACTGCATATAATTGACTAAAGGCCTAATTGCTGTAAAGCAAGGCTTATCTGTGCTTACAAGAACAAATATCTAGAGTATAGTTAAAGATTATGATGTTTCCAAGTACAGGAGAGGTTGTAGGTGCTCTTTCATGATCTATGACTTCACTAGCCCTGAGTAGTTGGCTAGGTTTCCAGTCCAAGGCAGAGCAGGACAACTAATCAAAACATAGAGCTGTGGAGGCCATTTCCACATCTAAGATTCAGGGAACATGGTGGAAGAGGGCAAGGAAAGATAGTGAGATCCAGAGGATCAGTGCATTTGCTATAAGATTATCTGCTAGCAATATCTGGACCACAACAGAATGGCCTTCCTACCAACTAATTAAGCTGAAATAACCAAGGAGGCACAAAAATTTATGGACTTTGTCAAAGAGTTATGACAATATTTTCAGGTAAGTCATAAACTTAGGTAAGTCATAAGACTTTCAGTCCCAGAACACCTGGGAAAAGTCTACAGGTACAATGTATTAATGTCATTCTCTCTGAGTGACAGTAGTATGGTTAATTTCTATTGTTGCATTCTTATCTATAGTGCATTTATCTTCTGTTATATTACATTTGTAATAAGTACAGAATAAAACCCCTCTTGTTTCTTATAGTGGGGAGAGTTTGTGAGATAGTGGCATGCCCATGGGGAAAAGTTGAAGGCTTAAGCCATAGGACTTCAGTCTGAGTGAAGGTCTGGTAGGTGGAGGGACTAGTGTGGTTTTAGCAGTTTCTAACTCCTCACAACAGGTTTCAACTGCCATGTGCAAGGATGGCCAAGGGAGTGCTTAGGACCTCTGATCACTACTGTGCTTCTAGTCAAGGAACATTTTCTAAGTTCAAGAGGTACAGTTCACAGCTCAGTTCTTATGGCTGGACTTATCTTGGCATTTTATACCTTAATGAGAGCTAAAATTCCCAGCCCCAACTTGGAAAACCTACAGCTACAGAATCATAGATTTGCATAATGGTTGCTATGAATTAAATGTGCATTCTCATAAAATTCATATGCTATGCTCCTAATTTGGAGATAGACCCTTCAGTACTAGGACAGGGTTAGGTAAGGTCATGAGAGTGGGCCTCATGGCATCCTTGCAAATGGAGAAGAGATACGCAAGTTCTTGTTTCCAAATGGAGACATGGGGCTTGCCAGGAAGCAGATCTTCACCAGGAACTAAATGCCTTAATCCCAAATTCCCTGGCCTCCAAGAATTCAAGAAATAAATGTCTCAGTATAAAAACATTCTCTTCATCAACTCTCCCCTTTCCCATCCTCTCAGTCCTTCTATTTCTTCCCAAATAGCTGTGATATTACATTTTTTCTTTCTTTTTCCTTCATGGAGCCCATTTATGTTGCTTAGCTAATCTTGGTATTGGAGCCCACTCTAGTGTATGATCAGATTTTCAGAAGTCATATCATTAAGAAAACTGACTGTCCCTCTCCCAGAAGTCAACTCATGCTAATTCCTCCTCAGCTAGTGGTGTTATCACATATCTAACTTCTTGCTCTCTATGCTGGGATTTTGCATAGCTGGAGCTTGAACAAGTCAATTTTTAAAATTTTTACTTTTTAGTTTATATAGTATTTTGTTTCTATAGGGTTTTTCCATAATTCCTATTTGGTTGACAGTCTTCCTCAACCTCCTGCTTCCCACTGTTGCCCCTATCCTCATTTTAACCCCACTGATCTGATATCTAGTTCCCTCTACTTTTATATCACTGTATTACTTGTTTCCTCATTCTCAAGAGTCCTACATCCCTGGCTTATCTCTTATGGATACCATTTTTCTTTCCATCCTTTACAAGTACTCATTACAACTCATAAAACGTAAATTTGAACCCTTCAACATTAGTATCTTCATAAGAGAGAGAGCATAGCACATTTGTCTTTCTGGCTGCATTATCCTCCGTAGTGTGTTTTCAAGTTCTTTTCATTTCCCAGAAAATTTCATGATTTATTGAAAAAAATCCTTAACACTACATAGAATTCAATTGTGTACACGTACCACATTTTCATTATCCACTTATCTTTTGATGGACATCCAGGCTGATTCCATTTGCTAGTTATTGTGAATAGAACAGCAATGACCATGGATGAGTTACTGTCTCTCCTTTAGGTAAATGCATACAAATAGTATAGCCATGTGATATCATAGTTCTATTTCAGCTTTTTATAAAATCTCCATACTGATTTCCACTATATCTGTACCAGTTCACACACCCCTTTCCCCACATCCTCTCAGCATTTCTATTTTGCTTCATTGTAGGCATTCTGACAAGGATGAGGTAGAATCCCAAAGTAGTTTTAATTTGCATTTTCCTGCACGCTTAATGGTGCTAAACATTTTTAAAACGTGTTTATTGTATATAAGCTTAATTGATATATTAATCATACATATTTATGGGATGCATTTTAATAAATGTATATAACATAATGATCAGATCAGGGTAATTGGCCTCTCACTTCAAACATCATTTGTGTTGGTAACATTCAAAATCATGCCTTCCAGCTCTTTCAAAATATACATTAGTATGAGCTAATTACCCTCTCATGCTCTAGAGTACTATAAATGCTTCCTTCTATCCAACTGCAGCAGGGCTTCCACTCACCATTTTCTCTCCTATACTATTCCATCCTTCATAGACTCTGGTAAACTCCACTCCACTTATTTGGAAGGCACAGTGACTCTGCAAACTCTGTTACAAATTTCTTTTATTCTCCTTTCACTTGGTCAAATTAGGGTTCACATCAACTCATTCTTGATATAGCCTGCCAGCCGGGAAGACCCATCCTGGATTTATATGTGATGAAGTCCAGAAAATGAGCTCAGTACCTCTCATAAGTTTGGTAGCTCACAGGATATCGATTATAGACCATACCAAAGCCTAAGCAATAGAAAGGGTCTTTTCTCCATTTGGATGCACCTCAGTCTATAGATCATCCCAAGGTAATCGGATTCCTATTAGTCTTTCTCCTCTATGTTCATCCCAAGGAAAGCAACATAAGTGCCTGGAACCTTCATGAATTCAGTGATCTGAATGTTAACTCCGCCTATTTGTTGAGTGTAGTTTTTCTTCCAATTCTTTTTTTGAAACTTTTATTGATTCCAAACATAAAAATTCATAAACAGCATATTACTCTGGCAATTGAGAGTTCCTTAACATCAGAGAGATCCTTAAACCTCAAGCAAGGTTCAGAAGATTGAGTAGATATGAATAAAATTAATTTGAAGATAACTCAAATTAAAGAATGACAGTTCAAAAACTAATAATAAATCATACAGCTAACAATACATATTAAAGAAAACTAGTGTTACTAGAACTGTAATTCTTTTTTAATTAGATATTTTCTTTATTTACATTTCAAATGCTATCCAGAAAGTTCCATATACCCCCCCCTCGCACCCCTGCTACCCTACCCACCCACTCCCACTTCTTGGCCCTGGCATTCCCCTGTACTGGGGCATATATAGTTTGCAAGACCAAGGGGCCTCTCTTCCAAGTGATGGCTGAATAGGCCATCTTCTGCTACATATGCAGCTAGAGACACGAGCTCTGGGGGTCCTGGTTGGTTCCTATTGTTGTTCCACCTATAGGGTTGCAGANCCCTTCAGCTCCTTGGGTACGTTCTCTAGCTCCTCCATTGGGGCCCCTGTGTTCCATCCAATAGCTGACTGTGTGCATCTACTTCTGTGTTTGACAGACACTGGCATAGCCTCACAAAAGACCACTTTATCAGGGTTCTTTCAGTAAAATCTTGCTGGCGTGTGCAATAGTGTCTGGGTTTGGTGGCTGATGATGGGATGGATCCCTGGGTGGGGTAGTCTCTGGATAGTCCATTCTTTTGTCTTAGCTCCAAATTTGGTCTCTGTAACTCCTTTCATAGGTATTTTGTTCCCTATTCTAAGGAGGAATGAAATAGCCACATGTTGGTCTTCCTTCTTCTTGGTTTTCTTATCTTTTTCAAATTGTATCTTGGATATTCTAAGTTTCTGGACTAATATCCGCTTATCAGTCAGTGCATATCTAGTGACTTCTTTTGTGATTGGGTTACCTCACTAAGGATGATATCCTCCAGATACATCCATTTGCCCAAGAATTTCATAAATTCATTGTTTTTAATAGCTGAGTAGTACTCCATTGTGTAAATGTACCACAGTTTCTGTATCCATTCCTCTGTTGAGGGACAACTGGGTTCTTTCCAGCTTCTGGCTATTATAAATAAAGCTGCTATGAACATAGTGGAGTATGTGTCCTTATTACCAGTTGGAAGATCTTCTGGGTATATGTCCAGGAGAGGTATTGCTGGATCTTCCGGTAGTACTATGTCCAATTTTCTGAGGAACCACCAGACTGTTTTCCAAAGTGGTTGTACAAGCTTGCAATCCTACCAGCAATGGAGGAGTGTTCCTATTTCTCCACATCCTCACCAGCATCTGCTGTCACCTGAATTTTTGATCTTAGCCATTCTGACTGGTGTGAGGTGGAATCTCAAGGTTGTTTTGATTTGCATTTCCCTGATGATTAAGGATGTTAAACATTTTTTTAGGTGTTTCTCAGCCATTCGGTATTCCTCAGTTGAGAATTCTTTGTTTAGCTCTGTACCCCATTTTTAATGGTGTTATTTGAATTTCTGAGTCCAGCTTCTTGAGCTCTTTGTATATATTATATGTTATTCCTCTATCAGATTTAGGATTGGTAAAAAATCCTTTCCCAATCTGTGGCCTTTTTGTCATGTTGACAGTGTCTTTTGCCTTATAGAAGTTTTGCAATTTTGTGAGGTCCCATTTGTCAATTCTTGATTTTACAGCACAAGCCATTGCTGTTCTGTTTAGAAATTTTTTCCCTGTGCCCATATCTTCGAGGATTTTCCCCACTTTCTCCTCTATATATTTCAGTGTCTCTGGTTTTATGGGGGAGGACTTTGATCCACTTAGACTTGAGCTTTGTACAAGGAGATAAGAATGGACCAATTCTCATTCCTCTACATAACTGCCACTTGTGCCAGCACCATTTGTTGAAAATGCTGTCATTTTTCCACGGGATGGTTTTAGCTCCCTTGTCAAAGATCAAGTGACCATAGGTGTGCAGGTTCATTTCTGGGTCTTCAATTTTATTCCATTGATATACCTGTCTGTTGCTGTACCAGTACCATGCAGTTTTTATCACAATTGCTCTGTAGTACAGCTTAAGGTCAGGTATGGTGATTCCAACAGAGGTTCTTTTATTGTTGAGAATGTTTTTTGCTATCCTAGGTTTTTTGTTATTCCAGATGAATTTGCAAATTTCCCTTTCTAACTCAGTGAATAATTGAGTTGGAATTTTGATAGGTATTGCATTGAATCTTTAGATTGCTTTCGGCAGGATGGCCATTTTGTCTATGTTAATCCTGTCAATCTATGAGCATGGGAGATCTTTCCATCTTCTGAGATCTCCAATTTCTTTCTTTTGAGACTTAAGTAGAACTGTAATTATTTTTTCAGAACTATTTTTCATTATATTCAACACAATATATATTTTTATATCAATCATAAAAATGGTAGACATGGTATTTAATGAACATAAATAGATAAAGTTTTTATTTGTTTGTTTTCTTTTTAGTAGAGCTTTAAAATCTTAGCTTTTACTGTCGTACAAACCCAAAATAAGAACAACATTTAGATATTGGAGTTCATTGTAATAATGCTATACTTCAATGTTCCTCACATCACCAAAGCATTTTTACCTCCATAGTAGCTAAACTAAGAGTTGACAGTTCTGCTGGGCCAAGGAATGAATTGTTGGCACGATTATTTGGATATGTATTTTCTGCCATGGTCAAAGCTATTTGAGTTGAGTGATTATCATTCTCATCCCACAGGGAACAGGTTACATTCATTTAAGAAATGGTGTGTGTATTCACATGGTCTCTCCATGAGGTCATTCATCAACTGTTTCAATGATCAATGTTTCTGCTTGGAGGGTGGCACAGACATCAGGTGAGGGTAAGATTCTGGTTCATTGGTTGTGATGATTTTGAAAAGCATTCATCTCAGAAAAAGAGTAATTTATAATGTCCTCTTCTTCAAAATTGATACAATAATTATAAAAATCAAGCAAAACTTCAGTCTCACCTTTTGTATTTCTTTTACAAGCCAAATTAATTGTATGTGTTTCTTTTGGCTGTAAAAATTCTTTTGAAAATGTAAGCTGCTCTGAAAACCATAATATAGTATAAAAAATCAAATAAACAATCCTACTAATAGAAAGGCTGAGATAGGGGAAGCGTGATTTTAAGACCATTATGTGGTACACAGCAAGACATTTTGATGTACAAACAAGCAAAAACTGTATATAGATTGTACAAATTTGGACCTCTTTCTCCAAATACTAAATAAGAGAGACTACTGAATGATAGTCAACAAATTTCTAATTCTCCATATTTTTGAATTTCAATTGACTTGGATATGTTGGTAATATTGATTTTCACATTAAGAGATATTAAGGAAAAGTGATTGTTATGCCCTGTTATTTTTGTTGTTAGAGATGGAATTATGTTTGTGTGGGTTTATTGACAGATTACTTTCTTTCTTTTTCTATGGTGTAGTTTCCTTTCTTGTATTGGTGTTTTCCATCTATTATCCTTTGTGGGGCTGGGTTTGTGGAAAGATATTGTGAAAATTTGGTTTTGTTTTGGAATATCTTGTTTTCTATGTCTATGGTAATTGAGAGTTTTGCTGGGTATAGTAGCCTGGCCTGACATTTGCGTTCTCTTAGGGTGTGTGTGACATCTGCCCAAGATCTTCTAGATTTCATAGTCTCTGTAGAGAAGTCTGGTGTAATTCTAATAGGTCTGCCTTTATATGTTACTTGATCTTTTTCCCTTACTGCTTTTAAAATTCTTTAATTTTTTAGTACATTTGGTGTTTTGATTATTATGTGACAGAAGGAGTTTCTTTTCTGGTGCAGTCTATTTGGAGTTCTGTAGGCTTCTTTTATGTTCAGGGGCATCTCTTTGTTTAGTTTAGGGAAGTTTTCTTCTGTAGTTTTGTTGAAGATATTTACTGGCCCTTTAAGTTGGGAATCTTTCTTCTATACCTATTATCCTTAGGTTTGGTCTTCTCATTGTGTCCTGAATTTCCTGGATGTCTTCAGTTAGGAGCTTTTTGCCTTTTGTGTTTTCTTTGACTGTTGTAACAATGTTTTCTATGATTACTTCTGTACCTGAGATTCTCTCTTCTATCTCTTGTATTCTGTTGGTGATACTTGCATCTATAATTCCTGATCTCTTTCCTAGGTTTTCTATCTCCAGAATTTTCTCCCCTTGTGTTTTCTTTATTGTTTCTAGTTCCATTTTTAGACCTATGATGGTTTTTGCCCTAGCTGCCCCGTGATCTTATATGATTGCTGTATGATTCTTATTCCAAAGCATGGCAGAAAGGTCCCTCTCTCTTTCCTTGTGGGACCTAGAAGTCCCACCTTCCCACCTGTATCTTTTGTCCAGAAATTGCCACCCTTTTTTTGAAGCAATAAAGAAGAAATTGGGGAAGAAGATCTTAGCAACAGAACCTGCCCTTACACCCATTCATCTTTTAAAACTTTATCTTCCAAATTGGATAGTCTTAGGAAATGAAGACTTTTGCATGTGATGAAATTGTGGATGTAGAGTAATCATGAATGGATCTTGAGGCCTTACTTATCCCTGTTGAACTATTGAAAGTTAAGGGTGGGGTGCCATTTTCTTCAGTGGTGTGATATCTCTGATCAGTTCCTCATACTCCTGTAAGTAAGATTTGACCCATGATCATTCTCCTAGGAATGTCAGAAACTGCACTCAAAAGGACTTGTCACTCTAACTGTTCCAACATGAGCTGAGGAAGGACTATACCAATGTACAAGCCAAAGAGGACAGGGAAAAGACGGGCTTCAGGCCCTACACAAAGAACTATAGGCAACTGAGGCTGTGTCTTCCCTCAGGAAAAGCACATCCACTATCTCATACAAATCCAAATCGTTAGACCTGGAAACAAACATACAAATTGCATCATATGAATCAAGCAGTTTATAATATATATATATGCAATATCAGTTAATAAAGAATCCCTGAATTTGAAGAAGAGTGGGACAGGGTATATGGGAGGATTTCAATGGAGGAAACCTAAGTGAGAAATTTTTATAAGTTGTATTTTTATATTCTCAAAAGTAAAAATGAATCTCAGAAGATATGACTCTTGAACATTATTATGGTCACTCTAGTTATCATGCATTTTGAAACATGATGTCATATGTCTTTGTTGTCATGATGAAATTCCCTCCACCTAAAACAAACAAACAAACAAACAAACAAAACTGAACCAAAAAACCAAAAAGCCAAACCTAGACCAACCAAACAACAACAACAAAAAATAAAAACAAAAGCAAAAAATACAATCCTGAGAAACCAATTATTTTCCATTTTGTCTCTGTCTCAGGCTTTCAAGGAAAGTACTTTGAAATGAAGAATTTATATTTTATTTTGTTTGTGCTTTTTGCTTTCTCTCCTTGTCTGTCTATAAAACAAATCACCTCTCCTCAGCCTTTTGGAACACTTAGGTTGTTTCAAGGGCTAAAGAGTTGTTTGACTTTAGGATTGAAAATAAAGTCAATTAAGAGTTTTAAACTAAGTTTTTATTATCTCAACCTTGCAGTGCTTTCCACAAGCTTCATGTACAGTGAAGAAGAAAACGCAAAACATCAGGAGTAGGAATGGCATGGACTTATCACCCAGTGACCAGTAATGGTCCCAGTGACCAGTAATGGTCTCACACCAACCCTGAGCAACAGATTCTTATAAGCTGTCTAAAACCATGCTTATATGTGCTGTACTTTGCAATTGTTACAACCACTCTTTGAGGTAGGTGAGATTTTCATTCTCCTCTTATAATTGACAAAGCCAAGCTATTACTGAAATCTACTCCTCTGTGCCTTCCCCACTTAGCCTGGCAGGCTTGTGTTCACCGTTGAAAGAATTCAGATGAGACACCCTGAGTTTAGTTTGGAAGGCATAATTTGTGATAGAGTAAATTGGAATACAGTTGACAGGTGAGAGTGGGCAATACTAAAGGGACCATTACAGAGCTGAACACTCCCAAGGGCTGAAGTGAGCAATGGGCAGAGTGACCATTTAGTGAACTTAATCTTAGGTTAACTTTACACTATTTTTTAACTTTCTTAGGACAGAAAGCTTCCATGAGGGTATTTTCTTGCCTAACAGGTAGATAGGCCTATTTACATTAACTCCTTAGAGGATAATATAGGTCTTTGTTATTGTTGTTATAGTAGTTGTTGTTTTTTAAATCAGAAATATTGACTAGGCAGTAACCTTAGACAATGTAGAATGTTGTGTATCTATACAGTAGCAGAGACAGGTTATATATCCCATTGTTTTGACTGCTTATCAAAATCCTATAATTTTAAGTGCATACTTTTACAAGTTGCTAACTACGAAGGAGCATTGGTCTATCCTTCATGACCTTCAATACTGCTCAAATTTGGCTGGTTTCTCAGCAAAGTAACCCTAAGGATCCAGGTTTACCCAAACATAGAACTGACTCCAGCACAACCATTACCCTTCATCTGTTATAATTAGCAAGTCTTCATCTTTATGCTATAGCTATGGTGTGTGTGTGTGTGTGTGTGTGTGTGTGTGTGTGTGTGTGTGTGTATGTGTGTGTGTGTGTGTGTGTGTGTGTGTGTGTGTGTGNTGTGTGTGTGTGTGTGTGTGTGTGTGTGTGTGTGTGTGCATGTGTAGCCAGAAAGTAGGCTGGGCAGAGGACTGACTGTCTTCTATCACTGGTATCTTAAGTATGAGGTACTAAAATGGTGGCTAAGATAAATGCAAGCAGCTTCAATGTGTGTTGTAACAACCAGGACATCTGAGCATGATGCTTCAAGAAGTTGATAATCAGGGGAACATTGTCTCTAAGATGATAGACAGGTAGGTTCTCAACACCTAGTGGAAGGTGAAGGAAGCCAGAGAAAGGGCCTGTTACATTGTTTTGGAGACAAGCTATTCTACAAGTACTTAGAAATGGATTAGTTCACAGAAATTTCCAGGCTGAAACTAGTGGAATAGTCACCTGCTGTCTATCCACAAGTGGAGAGTGTATGACAAAAATTACTGCAGGCTGAGGTAGTTGTAAAAATGTGGAGAGGAAGGAACAGTAGATTCAGTTTGACATGACTCATCTGTCTTGGGACATAACTACCGTTGTTCCTAAATATCCTTGACTGGTATTTAATGCACAATTTCTCATCCAATTACAGACACACATACAAACAAACAAATAAACAAATATGCAGTCCACAGAATCACAGTGGAGCTTTACTCTCAGAGAACTGTCCCTCTGATATTAGGTTAAGATAAACTAAGTACATTCCAGTCAGGATGAAGTCACGTTTGCTCTACTTCAGGTAGTGATCTTGTTCTTGCCTCAACTTCTGGCATCCAATAGCTCTTTCTTTCCCCTGTATCCCACTGAATGATCTGCAGTCTCTTTCCTAGGGTTGTTCAGTTGTCTTTGGTTTCATGACCTTGCTGTCAAGCTTCTTCTGCTTGGATTGGGTGGTTTGGAAACAATACCAAGTCATGGATAGTGATACACAAGAGTTTTGTCCATTCAGAAGATGATGCCGGCAACTTCCAGCCCAGTTTTTCTCATCTGGCAAACAGGAGTAACAACACTGGTCTCATAAGGCTGTTGGGAGGGAGAAATATGCTCAAACATGCAAACTGTTCATTTGTCCGTGCTGGAGTGTGTGATAGATTCATGGGAGCAATTTCCCTTGATCAGTCTGGAAACCAGAGTTGCTCTACACAGTACTCATGAAAGGCACGGCAGACATTGGTGGGTGGGGTGAAAGCTCTGTGAATGGTGACTACAGAACATACCTGGTGAGGAATGCTTTGAGCCAGGCATAGCTCTCCCCTCATCTGCCACCTAGGCAGTGGTGTTCTGAAGCAGGCGGAACCTCCCTGATGCTCTAATACTGAGTGGAAGCTGAAAGATCTTAGTGGGAAAGCAGGTATGTAACAGTGCTAGTCTACACAGGTAGATCTGGGGCAAGGTGGGCTGCCTATCTCACTGCTGCCCAACGGTCTATGCCATTTATCCTCCGAAACAAGCAGCACTCTATTTTGTGATGCGAATGTTAAATGCAAAGCAAAACGAAAGCACAAAAATGCCTAGTGGCAGCAAGAATGGTGACATTCTGAAACATTGTAAAACTAAAGAAATTGCCTCACCAGGGCAAAGTAGAACCAGGCTAAATACATAAAACTGAACTTCCTTTTGGGTGACGGATAGTAAGTTAAGGAGGAGAGAACATATGCTTTATGGATTTATTCCCCAAAGAATATCAATGGAAGGGAAAAGAACAAGCCCATGGCCAGTTGCCATTTTACTCTTTATGTGCTCATGAAGCACCTCAAGCACATACAATGTGTCTAATCCATAGTCACATTTGCTGTCACTAAAAAGTCCCAATAAACTTCTTTATTAGTGTCTAATTGTAAAGAAAAGCTTTAAATAGAAACTTGATAAATTAGTTTGGAAATACACATTCTATTCTGTTGAGCTACATTTATCTTTGAAATTAGCTTAAGAATTTATTTCTTCCAGAGAAACCGGAAAGCAGGCACCATCATTTTTATTAGTTTTATGCCCAGTGTGTAAGTGTGGGGCATACAGGGAAGTGATCCAGTTCTGGGTTATTATATGGGCGAAGTTGATAAAAGGAAGCAAGAGCTCACATGGATACAACTTCCTATACTCCACAAATAAAACACACACACACAGAACACACACACAGAGCACACATACACAGAGACAAACACACATATACCCAGATTCACACAGGCACACATACACAGACACACACATACTCACACACACATTCATACATACACACACTCTAACATACACATGTACAAAGACACTCTCACATACATACATACACATGCACACAGGCACAAACACAAATGTACATGCACACATATACAGACACACACAGACACAAACATATATACATATACAAACACATAGAAAAACACAGAGACACACATATACACACAGAGACACACACATACACAGGCACATACATAGACACATGCATACACATACATACACAGGCACATACAGACACACACATAACATAATACACATACACACACACACACACACACACATATATATATATATATATATATATATATATATATATATATGTACA
>NC_034599.1:20911342-20927900 GCF_900095145.1 Mus pahari
AAAAAAAAAAAAAAAAAGAATGCCTTCCTGTGTTCCAGCTATGGACTAGACTAAGGACTTTCACCTGCGTGGGAACCTCTCTCCTTCTGCCCTCTCTCCTGTATCTCTGGGGTCGAGGGTGTCACTTTGGGGCCCCTGGTATTGGGGGCTGCCCCTTGTCCACCCCCTGTTGAGTGGGGTCCAGTGGCTTCACACAGACAGATGCCCACCAACAACTGAGTGGAAAGCATCCAGCAGTCCTCCCGCATCCACCTGCCTAGAGCACAGGAACTCTAGCCAGACTGGGGTTCTCTCCCTTCGCTCTCCTTCCCCTACACCCCAAGAGCCCCACACTTAAGATCTTTTATTTTAATTTTAAATGTTGTTGTTCATTTATCCATTAATTTGTGTGAATGTTCATGTGTGTGCATGTGCGCACATGTGGAGGTCAGAGGACAGACACTCTGTGACATTAAGGTTTTTCATACTACAATGTTGGTCCCAGTGATCAAATTTAGGCTTTCATTATTTTCCAGCTCTTATTTCATTGACTTTTATTCTTCTTTACCTTTCAAGTTCTGCACATGCTAGGCAAGTGCTCTACCAAAGAAAGGCAGCCCAGCTCCATCAGTTATTATATTATTTAACTTAACATCTATTTATTTATTTTTGAATTAGTGTGTGTTGCGGAGGGGTGTGCACAGATACACACATCTGTGGAGGTCAGAGGTGTTGTTCCTCATTTCCCCGGCACTTTCCCCCTTTTTATTATTCTGGTACTCACCAAGTTGGCTCCTCTTGCTGGCCAGGAATACCCAAGAATCTTCCTGACTCCACATCCCTCCCAGGGTTGGGACTACAAGTGCATATCACTGTGTGCCTAACCTCTTTTTCAGTATGGCCCTCCATTTAGTTCTCAGGCCTCCAAAAGCCATTTTCTTTTCTGGAAGACCTTGAGGAGGCCTTGTAAGTTCTGAACTCTGAGGTCAAGAAAGCAAAAAGTTTATGGGATATCATGATGTTAAAAAGAACATAAAGAGATAAGATATGCTTTATTCACAGACACTCAGGATCCTAGATGGATAGACACTGGTAGGCACCCAGACATACACTGGAACATACTGGCTACACACAGGCAGGCACAGTCATACATGTAGATCAGCATAAATGGCACAGATAAGACATATGCAGGCTCACATAGATCAGCTAGCCAAAAGGCAAAAGACAAAAGACAAAAGGCCTTTACCTCTGGCCTCAAGTCTCTATGCTGAATCACACAAAAGCCATATTTGCCAGAAACTGCTATAGAACAGATTACCTTCCTGTTTATTTTGGGGTTCCCCAAGGTATCCAGTGTCAGATATTTTTGCTTAGTACCCTCAATGTCCAACCTCAGCTATCTTGGCCTGTGCGATTTATGTTGTTGAAACATACATAAATTGGCCTACATGGCCTTATGTCCCATTCAACCACTCTTACACAGTAGTCGCTTCATGAGGACAGGTCTCCAGGGATGCTTCCCGAGACCGTCTTCCACAGTAACAGTCTATATAACAACACTGTGCTCTGTAGATGCTCAGAGAGTAGGTTTTCTAGGTGATCAGATCTTGTAGGTTCTCAAGTCCTTTAAGCTATGTGTATTCTCAGTCCGTAGATTCCATGAGGAGCTCTCAGGCTCTAGGTCTCTAGGTCCCTAGGCTCTGCTGCCTTAGGTGTTGGAAGCTCACAGGCTCACTTTAGTCATCAGGGGAATTCTCTCATAGGTTCTCACAGAGGCTTGTGTCCTAGCCCCCAATCCTGTGTACATGTTGAGTTGGGGAGCATTCAAGTCTTATTGCTAGGCATATAAACTAATTTATCTTAATTATCATTGATCTAGTTCACCAGCTACTTTGACAAATTTGGTTTCATCAAAATACCATCAGTAGACAGTCACACACACTGTCACCTCATTTTATGTGACTTGTGGCCCTCTCCTGGATCTGTCAGTATATAGGCAGGAGATAGCAGAGCCCCTTTTCTATAGGGGCTTGGTTTCATGGAACACATCTTTGCTGGGGGGGTGGTTATATATTGTATTAACACATAAATTTCACAGGTCACAAGGCTTCTATAACCCATTTGTTAGGGAAACACTAATGTCTTCTCCTGATTTGATCTAAACAGACAAAGATCCTTGCATTTTGGAGCTGGTTATCATCTATGTTATGAATTTACAGCAGCTCTCAGACTCAAAGTCACAGATTCACAATCTGCATGAGAATATGAGGTTAGCATAACATCTTCAATATAATGGTGCAGTGACTACCTTGGCACACTTTCAGAATCCCAACTGAGGGCAAATGAGGTTCCAACAAAACCACAGTCAATGTCCACTGTTGACTGTCCCAGGTATAAATAAGTGTTCTTGTTCCACTGCATAGTGGAACAGAACAAAGCCAAAGTCCACCAGTTCATCAGGACCATGGTGAGTGGCACAGGTACATCCAGCCTGGTGGTCTCAGCAACTCACAGTCACATTTTAAAATTATTTTTAAAAATTTAGATATAACATCATCTCCTCCTTCCTTTTCCTCCATCCAAACATTCTCATATATCATTGCTTGCTCTCTTTCAAAATTGCATTCTCTTGTTTTCATTAGGTGGTTTGTTTGTTTGTTTATTATTTATTTATTTGTTATTAATTTATTCTCTAAAATATTCCATTCCAACCTAAGTTTCCCCTCCCTCCTCTCCTTCCAATCCCTTCCTCTCTATTCACTACTCCTTGCTTCCCTTCAGAAAAAGGTAGGCCTCCCAGGGATACCAACCAAACATGGACTATCAGAGGGAGCAGGTACCATTTCTGACTCTTTTGCCTGCTTTTGGGACCTTTGTGTTCCTACTAGGTTGCCTTGTCCAGCCTTCTACGAGGAGAAGTTCCTGATCTTAGTCGCTGTTTTTAAAGTGCAATTCTATTTCTGCACGTGCCACATGGGCGACATTTTAAGGATCTATGTTGTCTCCAAAGCAACTGACACTGGTACATGTGGACCATCCCTTGAGGTTGGCAGCACTTGCCAGGTGATGGTGAAGGCAGCCTTTAACACTGGCTTTATATTACTCACAATCTGAATTTGTAGGACTTGATTTGGAGGGCCATCAGGCCTCACAAGATATCTAGTCCTAGGATTTACTCAGCCACTGAGAGGCATGTATAACAGCAGCATGGTAGAAGCCCTGCATCCCGAGGCCCAAACTTGCTTCCATGGGAGAATTCTCTATTCCCAAGAGGCCTGGGGCCTCCTGGTAGCTTTAGTGCTATCCACTGAAGCCACTGTTTCTGGCATAGAATGTGTTCTGCTTCCCAATCATGCTGCTTGGGAGAATTATTTACACTTTAAGGGCCTGCCATAGTTTTTACTTTGGAACATCTGTATTAAGTTCATGTGGGAGGTGAATTTACCTCCCAAGACATCAGTATTGGACCATAACAGATACGCTTTGCCTACTACCCATGTCATTATCTAGTGTTCTCCTGGTTTTGATGGCCTTAGGACCCCCAGGAACTGTTTTAAAGACAGGCATGTGGTAGTAGAGGTGAATCTCCGTATATCCTCCATCATCAATGAGAGCCTATCCTCGGTAAAGCTTTGTCAGCTTTGTGATTCTGGCATAGTATAAGGAGTGTAGGCTCTGCAGTTGTCCTCTGTCTATAAACATGACCATTTGGACTCGAGGTCTGTTTTCTCTCTTTTACTGACCTGATACACAGCACAGGCTAGTGACTCTGATTGTTGGTCTCATTTTTGATAAAGGGGTTTTGATGAACTCATCATCTCAAACACATCCCTGAGCTTTCAATTACTACCTCCATTCTCATCCCCTGTCCCCAACATGTTGGCTTGCCATGCCCCATGTCCTCAGTCAGCCTTTAGCACAGTCAGTACCAGCCAGTTTATCTTAGCTACTCTACTCCTCTCCTGGTAAGGTGGGCACTGGACACTGGGATTTTTCCTATCAATCCAGGGATCCTCTCGACTTATTCTAGACTATCATCCTATAGTTGTATCTTTCTGACTATGTCAGATGTGACATCTGAGCCTCCAGTAGGAAAGGAGAGAAAGTCATGGGAGATCACAAGGCATAAGGGAACCTGAGGGGTTATAGGCAGATAAGACATGTTTTATTTATGGACACACAGGCTGCTAAGCAGGCAGACCTTGGCAGGTACCTAGGCATGTGTCAGCAAATATAAATCATACACAGGCTGACACGAGCACACATGCAGATCAGCACGCATGCTTCAGGCAGGCCACACAGGTCTATACAAACTGACTGGCAAAGGCAGAAGACAAACGACACTCACCTCTGACCTCAAGGCTGTATTTATACGGAATTACTTAAAAATGACATTTTGCCATGAATAGTTACAGCAGAGATCCCATCATTGTTTATTTTTGGGTGCCCCAGATATCTGGTGTCAGCCATTTTTTTTTTCTGACTTGTAACCCCCGGGATATCCAACATTAGTCATTTTGACCCATATGGGTATTAGTCTTGGCGCTGGGCTGTCTATGCCTAAGTGGTCTTGTATGAATTTTCATTCCCTTCAGTCCCAACCTGGATTCACTAAAAATGAATGGATGTGGATTTCCGTGTCACTTTTTTTGTATACTTCCTTTGTCTCGAGGTCAACTTCTTTGCAAGTTGAGCACATATATTACATTCCTGTGTGCTTTCATTCCTCAGGAAGATGGATGTGATCTTTGAGTTCCTATAACAAAAGTATTGTACTGGCTTATAAACAACAGCCATTTTTCTTATAGTCCTGAGAGTAGGGAAATTCAAGGTCATAGTAATAGAAGCTTCAGTGTCTAGCTCTACTTTTATGCTTACCTTTGCATGATGAAAGAAGGCAGTGAATGGATTTTTTGATGTCTTGTTATTCTCCTTAACCCCACTGGTAAGGTTTTTGCCCTTTTGATCTAACCACTTCTGAAAGGCTTCACCTTTTAATAACTGCGTACTGGTTTCGGCATGTGACTTCTAGAACAGACAACACATAGAATTAAGCAATTGACATTTTTTAATCTGAGCCATGGCGTAGCAGGCTGACTAATACAACCCCTAACCTCAGGAGCCAATAATCCTAGAATGGGTGAATATGTTCTTTGATGAGCACAGGGATTAAGGTTATAGATGGAATTAGGGCTAATAATTAGGTGACTTTAAAGATATTATCCTGCATTATCCAAGTAGAACCAATGAAATAAAGGATCCTCCCATGCTCAGAAGCAGAAGATGATCTTCCAGGAAATTTAAAAACACTGCAATATTAGCCTTAAGGATGAAGTTGGGTCACAACCAGGGAAAAAATTTATACAGGGAGGCCAAAGGAGAGAAAGACAGCCTCTTAGAGCCTTTGCCAGGAACAAAACATTTCTGACTCCTTGATTTTTTTTAACCATCCCAGATATCTGACTTCTTCAGGAAATAATGGCTGGAAGATAACATGCTTCTGTTATTTCCAGTCACAGCACTGATCTTTTATTATGGCAGCAGTCCAGAACTAACACACACTCCTGGGAATACACCCATTTTGAAATGCTTGTGTGCTTCACTCCTCTTGAGAACCTCAGACCTGTTCTATCCACTTTTCAATGCATGGAAGCATTTCCATGGTTCCAAATACTGGCTCCGGTTCGTAGTGGCTTGCAGTGAGAATGTCAAGGAATAATTGCACCAGACAAGAAAGCAGGCAAGGAAGATTATATTCAAGAGTACTCCAATAGGAAAGATATGTAGAGCTCAGCTGCACAAACCGAAGACAAGAGGATGAGAAGGGAATATCACCATTCTTTCTGTTATTTATAAATGTACTGTATTTTATTTTAACTGACACATGGAATGTAAATGATTGCGTGTAGCCATGGGATGATATGTGATATAAATGTATGTAAAATGTTCAAATCAAGACACAGTTATACATCTTGTCAATCACTCATCAGTTTATTTGTGGTAAAACATTCAATATTTATTATTCTTCCTCCTAGCTCTCATAGAGACCTAGTACACTGTTACTCTCTCTCTAGTAACTGTAAAGCAGTAGTTCTTGACCTATGGTTCATAACTCCTTTGGAGGTCAAATAATCCTTTTAAAGGGATCACTCAATGCCATTGGAAAACACTGATATTTACATTACAATTCATTATAGTTAAGGTTTCTAGTGCTGTGAGGCAGCACCATGACCAAGGCAACTCTTATAAAGGAAAACGTTTAGTTGGGACGAGCTTACAGTTTCAGAGGATCAGTTCATTATCATCATGGTGGGAAGCATGTCAGTGTAGAGGCAGACATGGTGCTGGAGGAGCTAAGAATTCTCCAGGAGGGGACTCACTTCTGTAGGCAGCCAGGAGAAGACTCTCTTCAACACTGGGCAGAGCTTGAACATTTGGAGATTTCAAAGCATGCCTACGCAATGACATATGTCCTCCAACAAGGCCACTTTTATTCCAGCAAAGCCATGCCTCCTAATAGGCATACTGAAGTCACCACACTTCATAATAGTAGCAAAATTACAGTTGTGAAGTAGCAATGAAAATGATTTTATGTTTGGTATGGTCACCACAATCTGAAAAACCATTAAATTGTTGCAGCATTAGGAAGGTAGGGAACCACTGCTCTACACAATAATAGCACATATAAATTATTTCCTATATAACTGCAGCTTAATATTCATTGGTTAATGTTTTCTCTATGTCATTTCCTCCCACTTTCCCAAGCATATGGTAATCACCGTTCTTCCCTCAATTTTTATGTGATTGCCTTTTAGTATCTGACATACATATGATTGAGCTCTTGTACCATTTGTCTTCATTCACCTAGCTTATTTCATATAACATACTCTCCAGTTTTATTCTAGTTACCACAGATAGTAGGATCTAATCCTTTTGATGACTAAATAATATTCCATTGTAAACAAACACCACATTTCCCTTATTTACCAGATTAGGAACACTAATGTTGATTGGATATCTTAGCAACAGGGACTAGTAATATAATAGACATTAAAGTGTGTTTCTTTGACATACTTATTTCATTTCCTTTGGATGATGACTCAATAGGTGTGATAGCTCATCTGCATTGTCACTTGATGGGATTTGGAGTTGCCATAGAGGCAAATATTCAGGTCTATCTGTGAGGGATTATCTAGATTAGGTCAGTTGGAATACAAGTTAGGGAAGATCATTCTTGGATGTGGATTGTAGCTCTACCCTTCCAGGGACTGGGGTCCAGGACTGTATAAAATGTAGAGAGCAAACAGTATAGTTATTCTTCACTCTCTGATATCTGACTGTGAACCAAATATACGCAACTGCTTGTTGCTGTAGATGCCATAGCCTGCCACAATGGTCTAATTGGTCTATTTTTGCTGGAACTGTTAAGCTAAATCCACCCTTGGTCCCTTAAGTTTCCTTTGTCAAGTATGTTTCTATAGCAAGCAGACAGATAACTAATACAATACTACAGATCTACCTTAGCATTCACTGTTCCATTTAGTCTGTTCACTAGCATTTTTCCACTTCATAGATAAGCAAACTATGAACAAGGGCGGACAAATGAATTTCCCAGGCTTGTGATGCTAGCAGTGATAGAGACAAAATATGGGGCCATTTCCAATCCTCAGGTGTCTCCACTGCACACAATGCTAACCACCCATCAGAGAGGCATTGTGTGCATGCTTATGGTCTATTACTCAAAGCAAAGTCAAGAACTATGGATTCAACTTAGGGGAGACTACAATTCTACTGCCCCTGTTGATGTTATTTGTCATTAAGACTTTGTGTGGAGTCCAATAATTGTGTGAAAAAGATGATCTAGAACCTAAGTATTTTAGTGAATCTAAGAAAAGTAGGTGTAAATAGTTTATAAATACATATGTGGTGCATGAAGTCTTCCTCTGTCATTGATGATTAACATTCATCCTTATAGTCAAGCTATTGTTGGAGACTTTAGAAACTCACCCTGTCCTTCAGGATGCTTTCTTCCCATTCTAAAGAGATGGGTTATCCTAGAGCCAATAAACAACAAAGCCATGATTGACCCTAGGTCACGGGAGGCCCCATAACTGATGGCCATTTAACTCCATGTGTGAAGCAACCATCACCGGCAGTGATGGCAGCTGGGCTAATCAACTCCAGCAGCTGTTGTAGAGATTGCCTCTTACCTGACTGAGGAACCCATCAGATATCTTAAGTTCCTCCCATTCCTCCCTAGGCAGCAGACCTGCAAGCTCATTGGCAGTTTTCACCTCTGATTGCTCCCCATTGTAAAACTCTCAGCACTCTTAGGTCTTGACCTCATCCTTCCTCTTGTTGTTGTTACTTGTGAGGATTGTAGACATGCCCAATTGCTGATATAACTAACACGCCAAGGTTCCTGCTCTTTGTGTCTCTTGCCATGCCCCCTGAAGTTGTCTTCTCAGTGGTTTGGGGATATCATAAGTTCCTCCCATTCCTCCCTAGGCAGCAGACCTGCAAGCTCATTGGCAGTTTTCACCTCTGACTGCTCCCCATTGTAAAACTCTCAGCACACTTAGGTCTTGTCCTCATTCTTCCTCTTGTTGTTACTTGTGAGGGTTGTAGACATGCCCAATTGCTGATATGACCTACTCATCAAGGTTCCTGCTCTTTGTGTCTCTTGCCATGCCCCATGAAGTTGTCTTCTCAGTGGTTTGGGGCACATTGGAGAGTGCCACATCAGGGGACTTTTCTCACCTGTATTATTCAGGTTCTCTAAAAGAAAATAAATGATAGAATGAATATCTATCTATCTATCTATCTATCTTCACATATATAATTGGAGTTAAATTACATATAATATCCAATAAATATTACACATATACATGATATATGCACATATATATGTATACACACATATGTGGGGTTTATTAGATTGGTCTACAAGATGTGATCTGGGTAGTCCAGAAATGTTTGTGTCACACTCTAAAGTCTGAGAATCCCGTACTTATTCAGTATATGAGGCTGGATATCTTAGAAATCCCAATCATAATCTGAAGGACTGAAGGATTTCTGGAGAGCTGCTGACCTTCACTCTACATTGGATCCCTGAAAAGGTTGGTTCTACTATCAGTAAAGGAATGCCATAGCAACAGAATAGATGTACTTGACAGCAAAAGTGAGGGCAAGCAGGCAAAAAGATAAGTTTTCTTCTGTGTTCTTTTATATGAGCTGCCACCATATGGTGCTACCCACATTTAGTGTGGGTCTTCCCACTTTAAATAATCTTATTAAGAACCTCCCTCATGCCGGGCATGGTGGCACATGCCTTTAATCCCAGCACTCGGGAGGCAGAGGCAGGCGGATTTCTGAGTTTGAGGCCAGCCTGGTCTACAGAGTGAGTTCCAGTACAGCCAGGGCTATACAGAGAAATCCTGTCTCAAAAAACAAAACAAAAAAAGAAAGAAAAAAAGAAAAGAAAAGAACCTCCCTCACAGGAGTGATGACAGCTTTGTTTTAGTTGATTTCAGATACAGTCAAGTTGTCAGCCAAAATTAGCCACCACACTGCCTCCTATAAGACTTCAGGCTACTTGAGGACAGAAGAAATGACTAGGCTGTCAGAACAGGGCTCCTAAATTTGAGAGATTATGCTTGCCACCACAAAACAAGGCCCACTGATTACTGCCCACATGCTACCTTCATCCCCACTCTCAATACTAACTGGGTACATGTTACTTAGTGATTTGAGGTCCTTAGTCTTCAATAGTTACTGAACTTCTACTTTGTAGTAGTTACAAATGAAGGAGACAAATTATAACATCATGATTCTGATTCTGATGTATCAGAATCATAGAATGATTTGCAATGCTTCTTTTGCAGGGAGAACAAAACATTAAAGAAACAGAAAGATTTCCAGGTAGCCATTGTTTCTGGATGTTTCATAGACCACAGTAATTGGTACTATTAAATTTGCACTGACAACCTATTATTTGGTGAGCTATTTGCTACCCACACTACTTCCCATACATAGTGGCCAAATAATAAAAGTGACAAATAGTTGGATCTTGGATCTAATCTTAAATCTTGAGTAGTTGTTGCATTCCTAACCTGGCACAGCTGCTTCAGGTGAAACAAGTGGAAAATCTCAAATAAGATGAACCATCTCAGAGCCTGGCCTGGTTTTACTCCCACATCCTGACAAGTGCATTTTCTCTGACATTCAAAGGCTGGGAGTAAGGAAGAATATGAAGTAATCAAAGTACTCCTGCAGGTGAATTCCATTTTTCTCCACAACTTGTGGAAATAAAAGGTGCTTTGCTGAAGATATCAGTTCAATTAAATGACATCAGGATGGGAAGATTGCTTCCAACTATCCAAGCAGCTCTAGTGTCATCACAGAGTTCTTAAAAATCAGACTAAGGAGGTATAATAGAGGAGGAATAGGACGGAGTTGTCTGAAGGTGTTGTGATACTGACACAGAAGATACAAGGAAGAGATGGAACAGAAGGATGAGTGTATTCTCAAAGCAATCAGACTTGCTCACACTATGATGTAGCACATTGAGCTACACTTGACATTGCTGGCATATGGAGCTCTTGTGTTTCTTTGAGCCACCACATTTGTGTGATATGCTACAGGAGTTGTAGCAATAAATAAAATATGTCATGCTAGTATGGGTAATATTGCAATTTCAAACAAAGCCGTTTTTTATTATTATTATTTTCTTTATTTACATTTCAAATGCTATCCCGAAAGTTCCCTATAACCCCCCGCCCCTGCTCCCCTACCCCACTCCCACTACTTGGCCCAGGCCTTGCCTTGTGCTGGGTCATATAAAGTTTGCAAGACCAAGGGGCCTCTATTCCCAATGATGGGCGATTAGGCCATCTTCTGCTACATATGCAGCTAGAGACACAAGCTCAGGGGGTACTGGTTAGTTCATATTGTTGTTCCACCTACAGAGTTGCAGCCCCCTTCAGNTCCTTGGGTACTTTCTCTAGCTCCTCCATTGGGGACCCTGTGTTCCATCCAATAGCTGNCTGTGAGNATCNACTTCNGTGTTTGCCAGGCACTGGCATAGCCTCACGAGAGGCTGCAATATCAGGGTCCCTTCAGCAGAATCTTGCTGGCATGAGCATTAGTATCTAGGTTTGGTGGCTGATGATGGGATGGATTCCCGAATGGGGTAGTCTCTGGATAGTCCATCACAGAGCCATTTTTGAATGATTCTGTGAAAAGGAGAAGCCTGGTGAGTTAATTTTCACTGTTTTCATTTGTGTGAAATTGTCCAGTCATGCCAAGTTTCAACTTTTACCAACAGAAATTCTGGAGTGTACACATTAAAACCATGATGAGTCAATAAAAACCATCACAACCACTCCCTGCCTCTCTTTCTTTTGAGGAAGTAAGACATAGGAGATGAGCAAAAGGACAAAAGCTGTTATTGAAGATCATTTAGCCAGGACTTCTGTACCTTCAGGACTATATACCTGACAGCAGGAGAAGTGGAGTCTCTATGTTTACCCTGTATGGCTTATTCTCTGAAACATCAGCCAGGGTGGAGAGAGAAAAGTTGGAGAAATAGAGAGGAAGGAAGTCTGGGGAAGAAGATGTACTGGAGTAAGTAGTGAAAGGTGAAAGAGCACCTCTATTTCTCATCATATTCCCAAGAATACTGAACCAAAAACGAAGGAGGGAGGTAACAGAGTGGAGAAGGGTTGGTAAGGAGAAGCTGAAATGTGATGACAGAAAACACAAAAATACTTAGACCCATAGCAGTTCAGGTCCTGGTGAAGTCTGGTGCTGATGAAGGACATGTAATGTTCTGTACCTCAGATCTGAACTTGTCCTTGAACTTGTCATAAGATGCTATGAAGAAGCTAAAAGAGCTGCTCTTTTAGCACCAAATTACTCCATCTCAAGTGATAGTCTACATTACCATGCCATGGGTATACTACAGGTCCTGGAGAACATTTCTTGACCAGTATTTTTACTGTTCCATAGCCTGTAACCACTACAAGCTTCTGAACACATCATATCATAGTATAAGGCCTGTCCAACTGTTTGTGAAGTTAGGATCTGGTTTTACTTGAAATTCATTCCACTTTTAAGCTGGGTTAAGTAGCTTCCAGGTGGTGTACATATGATCATTGCAGCCAATTTGAAAGTATCAAATAGCCGAAGACTTTGCCAAAGGATGATTGCAATGTGATTGAACAATAAAGTATTGGTTCTCTGGCCTTTGTTTCTGTGTTCTTTTGTAATCCTGATTTTGTAGCTGTGCCAGGAAAAGCATTGTTTGAATAGTGACACAGGATTAAATCCAAGAATGTGGGGCTATAATACAGGGTATAATGCTTCTTGGTTATTTGACCTAGAAATAATTTCTAGGTGAAAAAATCTAGAGAGCAAAAAATTACCAAGACTATAACTATAGAAATCTGGAGAGAATGCTGTTGGGGGTGGGATATTTGACTTTCACAGGGCAGATGGAGGCAGCCAGGACTGCCACGTGGTCACAGGATCAGAGAAGCTCTGGAGTAGATCTCACAGAGCAGAGCCTCAACGATCATGTGACCATGTGCTTTAGAGAGGTTGAGAAGTGTGTGGAGTGTTGTGGTCAGAGCAGAAGCAGGTGCTTTTCTGTGGGAGAAACCCATCCATCTAGTCAAGTACCCCAAATAAATACTGCCTTTGGTGTCTGCCCTTGGACACTGCAGTGGGATTCCTATAGAGTGCAACAGAAACTTCCTATAGGGTGTGAGTATCCAGTGAGATGATAATGTGCAGAGAATAGTTAGATGTTACAAGAGAGATGTTATCATAGGATAAAAGAATAGCTACTTGTGCTTTGCTGAGCTGAGCTGAGCTATGAAAGTTACTGTTTAGCAGTGAAATCTGTGGTAGGAATTAGAGCTAAAAATAGGTGGAATTAGAAAGACAGAAAGAATTGATCAATTCACATTCTTCTACATGATAACTGCCAGTTGTGCCAGCACCATTTATTGAAAATGCTGTCATTTTTCCACTGGATGGTTTTAGCTCCCTTGTCAAAGATCAAGTGACCATAGGTGTGTGGGTTCATTTCTGTGTCTTCAATTCTATTCCATTGATCTACCTGTCTGTCGCTGTACCAGTACTATGCAGTTTTTAATCAAAATTGCTCTGTAGTGCAGCTTGAGGTCAGGCATGGTGATTCCACCAAAGGTTCTTTTATCGTTGAGAATAGTTTTTGCTATCCTAGGTTTTTTATTATTCCAGATGAACTTGCAAATTGCCCTTTCTAACTCAGTGAAGAATTGAGTTGGAATTTCAATGGGACCCTGATATAGCTGTCTGGTGTGAGGTTATGCCAGTGGCTGGCAAATACAGAAGTGAATGCTCACAGTCATCTATAGGATGGAACACAGGGACCCCAATGGAGGAGCTAGAGAAAGTACCCAAGGAGTCGAAGGGCTCTGCAACCCTATAGGTGGAACAACAATATGAATTAACCAGTACCCCCAGAGCTCATGTCTCTAGCTGCATATGTAGGAGAAGATGGCCTAGTTGGCCATCATTGGGAAGAGAGGCCCCTAGGTCTTGCAGACTTTATATGCCCCAGTACAGGGGAATGCCAGGGCCAAGAGGTGGGAGTGGGGGTAGGGGAGCAGGGTGGGGGGAAGGTATAGGGAACTTTGGGGATAGCATTTGAAATGTAAATAAAGAAAATATCTAATAAAATTTAAAAAAAAGAAAGACATAAAGACATCTTCCTTCAGCCACCCCTAGCACAGGGAAGTATGTTCTTTAGTATGTATTGTGTGGATGCCTCGATCCAGGTACAAAATCCTGAGACCCAAGAACATCCATAAGGCTCCATGCAGCTACCACAATGTCTCCAATGTCTATCATTCAGAAATTTCAGAATCACAAAGCAGTGATAGCATCCAATGATCCACAACCTTTTCTTCATTAAAGATCTACCTGACATGTCTTTTAGATTACCATTATTGAGATCATAGTCCCTTAAGAAGAAAGACAAATCTCTTCTACTCTCCTATATGATCACAATGACAGAAATGAGTGTCACCTCAACTCATATTTTTCCATGTGCTGAATGATTCACTCTAACAGCACTTTATGTTTTATATAAGTGTAAGGACAGGGCTGGAGAGATGGCTTAGTGGTTAAGAGCACTCACTGTCTGATCCTTTAGAGGACCCGGGCTCAATTCCCAGGGTCCAAATTGTAGCATAAAGCTGTTTCTAACTGCAGTTCCAAAGGATTCACTGTACCAGGCATGCATGTAGAGCACATTTCTGTACATGCAGCCACAATACCCAAACACATAAAATAAAATAACAAAATAAATAACAAAATAACAAAATAAATAGATAAATAAATAATTTAAAATAAATATGAGGACAATCTCAAGAAAGATAGATAAAGAAATTCATATCTTCCCGTCCTCTTCTCCCCAACCTTCCTGCCCCACCTCTCTCTGTGGCGAGGAGTAGTGGGTGGTAATTGTGGGCCTTTATATGGCTGTTGGGAACATTTGGAAGTTAGTTTTCTCCTTCCACTGTCGGATCTGGGGATTGAGTCTAGGTTGTCAGGTGTGCATGGAAAGAGGCGTTGCTAAGCCATCTCACTGTCTTAGCCTATTTCTGATTTGAAGATAATGGAAGTGAGCATCACAATATGTCAGATGGGATTGTCTTAGTTATAAAATCCTAAGAAACCTTTCCCTATGCCTATTTAGCTTATTGTTTTCCTTCAGAGTTTTCTAAGGGTCTGAATCCTTTAGAAAGTCCAGTGTTGGCATAGAGAGTGAGCTACTCCTAGCTGCTGTATACTAGACACTTGACTCCCAGGTGCTGTGATGACGTCTATGTGATAATGACACCTATGGTGTCACAGATTCTGATTTGATGTGAATCCTAAGGATAAGTATGAAGTCTCAGAGTCATTGTTAGAAGTCCAGCCTTTCATGTCTCAGTTTCTCAGATGAGACAATACCTGGTCACCCTTCATGAACATTCTACTGGCTTCTGTTTGTGAGATTTCACAATCTTATAATTTCCTTTGATGTACTCCTTTGGTATAAATAAAATTATTGCATTTCTCTCCCTGTCTTAAACACACAGCATATGCCTGAATTCTGTTTTCAGTGTCTTCTGTGGACCAGGGTTGCCTACTTCTTACAGAGTAAAACCCTTTTCGTGGATAATGATATACAAGCCATCAATGCTGACTTCCTACATTCCACCTCATTGAATGCATATTTCTAGGGAACTAAATTCCATGTGTATCTAACCATTCTCACCCTACTCCATTTCATATTTTATAGGTCTAGGAGACAGAGTGCTGAGAGATCTTTAATAGTCAGCTTATGATTCTGACGCTTAGTTTTCTGAGCTACAAAAAAAAAAAACCTAGGTAACAATTACAATTTTATAGGGCTTCTATGAATATAAACAGGTATGAGTGTACGCAGATGTAATAGGATGAGGTACCATAGTATGGTCAGAGAGCTGCGGTATCTCCTCATGCACATAATACCTGATGCATATAATACCTCCTTTCAACCTGTATCCTGTGGCCAACCCTCCCATATACTGTGCCATGGTGTTGCCCATGCTGCAGTCTAGCAGAGGCTTCTCACCCGAGGACTTTTGGACCCTTCCTATCTGGTGATTGTTTCATGTGACAGCCTCTGGTTTATTTGGTAGGGTTTAATAAGTAGCTGAAATGAGCCTGCTTCTCATTTTCCTAGCCTTTCCCCATTTACTTAACCTCTCTTGGAGTCTGTAATGGACCTTTGATAGAGCACTCACACATCAGGCATTTGGAATGGAATGACACCACACATAAGCGGTCCTTTGGACCGAAACTCACACGTTTAATCTGTGAATGAAAACCCAGCCTTCTATGCCCATCCAGTTTCCAGTGACTATATGCAGACTCACCATCATACAACTACTTGATTTTCTTCTACAAAAAGGTTTGCCTTTCTAAGAGATGTCTTCATAGGACAACTTTAATTTCTAATGGCAAATAACCAGTCTTGATAGTAAGAATTCCTTTTGTCTCATTTATCTATCTATCTATCTATCTATCTATCTATCTATCTATCTATCTATCTATCTATCTATCTATCAATCTATTATTTATTTATTATTATTTATTTATTCTCTTGATAATCTGGTTATCTCTCCTGTCCTTCCCCATACCTTATCACTGCCCCACACCTGAGTCCCTCTTCCCACAGTTCCACCCCTATCCTCCTCTTCTCTTCTGAGAGGGTAGAGCACCTCCAAATATACCCCTATCCTGGCACATCAAGGCAGGGCTAGATGCATCCTCTCTCACTGAGGCCAGACAAGGCATCCCAGCTAGAAGAACATATCACATAGAATATAGACAGGCAAAAGCTTTAGGGATAGACTCTGCTCCGGCTTGTTCAGGACCCATATGAAGAGAGAGTTGGGTATCTATTCTCTGTCTCTGTCTCTGTCTCTGTCTCTGTCTCTGTCTCTGTCTCTGTCTCTCTCTCTCTCTCTCTCTCTCTCTCTCTGTGTGTGTGTGTGTG
>NC_034599.1:20927915-20933246 GCF_900095145.1 Mus pahari
TGTGTGTGTGTGTGTGTGTGTGTGTGTGTGTAAAGGTGGTGAGGGGTGTAGGTTCAGCCTGTGTATGCTCTGTAGTTCGTGGTTCAGTCTCTGAGAGCCTGCAAGGATCCAGGTTAGTTGAGACTGTTTGTTTTACTGTGGATTTCCTATCCCAGTCCTTCCCCAACTCTTCCATAGAAGTCCTCAAGCTCCATGCAGTGTTAGGCTATGGGTCTTTGCTTTCTTCTGAGTCAGCTGATGGATGAAGCCTCTCAGAGGACAGCCATAAAAGATTCCTGTCTGCAAGCATACAGAGTACAATTCATGATGTCAGGGACTGGTGCTCGTACATGGGATGGTTCTCTAGTTGGGCTGGTTATTGTTTGGCCATTACCACAGTCTCTGCTCCATCCCCTGTCCTTGTAACTCTTGTAGACAGAATAAATTTGGTGGTGAAAGTTTTGTGAGTGTGCTGCTGTCTGTATTGTTCCACTTTGATTTCTGCCCCACTCCCCTACCCCTACCAATTGCAGAATTCCATCCATTCTCATGGCCATTTGATCATCTCTACTGTCAAATAGCTATACTTTTAGTTCTTCCTTTCCATTTTGTATCTCCTTGATCACTTTTAATTGTCTTATTGCTTTGGCTAGCACTTTAAGAACTATATTAAATAGATAAGGAGAGAGTGGGCAATGTTATCTTGCCCTTGATTTTGGTGAGATTGCTTTATGTTTCTCTATATTGAGTTTGATACTGGCTGTTTATTGGCTTGCTGTATATTACTTTGATTACGTTTAGGTATGTGCCTTGTATCCCTGATTTCTCTAATACTTTTAACATAAAGAGGTATTGCATTTTGTCAAAGGATTTTTCAACATCTTATGAGATGATTATATGATTTTTCTTTCATTGTATTTACATGGTGGTTCATGGGTTTTTGTATATTAAATCATCCCTGCATCTCTGGGTTGAAGCCTACTTAACTCGATGGATGATGTTTTGATGTGTTCCTGCATTTGGTTTGCAAGTATTTTATTGAGTATTTTTGCATTAATATTTATAAGTGGAATTGGTCCAAAGTTCTATTTCTTTGTGGAGTCTTTGGGCAGTTTAGATATCATGGTGATTACAGCTTTATAGGATGAGTTTGACAGTACTCCTTTTGATTCTATTTGTGGGATAGTTTGAGGAGTGTTGGCATTAGATCTTCTTTGAAGGTCTGGTAGAAATCTGTACTAATGCCATTTTGCTCAGGGATTTTTTTTTAATAACTGCTTTTATTTCTTTAGGCGTTATGGCACTATTTAAATAGTTTACCTGATCTTGATTTTCATTTTGCACATGATATGTCCAGAAAATCATCCATTTCATCTAGATTTCCAGTTCTGTTGAGAAAGAGCTTTTGGAGTAAGACCTGCTGACTTTCTGAATTTCCTCAGTTTCTGTTGTTATATTTTCCTTTTCATTTCTGATTTTGTTAATTTGGATACGGTCTCTGTGCCTTGTAGTCAGTTTGGCTAAGGATGTACCTACCTTTTCTCAAAGAACCAATTCTTGATTTGTTTTGTTTTTGTTTTTTTTGTTGTTGTTGTTGATGATGATGTTTTGATTCTTGTATAGTTATTTTTGTTTGTAATTTGTTGGTTCCTGACCTAAGTTTGACTATTTACTGCCTCTTGGGTGTATTTTCTTCTTTTTGCTCTAGAGCTTCCAGGTGTGCTGTTAAGTTGCTACTATAGGATCTCTCAAATTTCTTTATGAAGGCAATTAGTGCTATGAATTTTCCTCTTAGCACTGCTTTCAGTAGTGTTCCATAAGTTTGAGTATGCTGTGTTTTCATATTCATTGAATACTAGAAAGTCTTAATTTCTTTCTTTCTTTTGTCCTTGATCTAGAGATCATTGAGCAGAGAGCTGTTCAGTTTCCATGAGTATGTGGGCTTTCTGTTGTTTCTGGTGTTGTTGAAGTCAAGTCTTAGTCTGAGGTGATCTGATAGAATGCAAGTTTTTTTTTTTCATTCTTCTAGTATCTGTTGAGGCTTGTTTTGTATTAGATTATATGATCAATTTTGGAGAAGGTTCTGTGAGATGCTGAGAACAACTTGTTTTGATGTGAAATGCTTATAGATATCAGTTGAATCCATTTGGCTCATAACTTCTTTTAGTCTCATTGTGTCTATGATCAGCTTGTTTTGATGACCTGTCTATTGGTGAGAGCGGGGTCCTGAAGTCTCACAATATTATTGTGTTGGGTTCAGTGTGTACTTTGTGCTTCAGCAAAGTTTCTTTTACGTATGTGGGTGTCCTACCATTCGGGGCATAGATGTTCAGAATTGAGATTTCATCTTGGTGGATTTTTCCTTTGATAAATATGAAGTGTTATTCCCCCCTTTTTGATGACTTTTGGTTGAAAGCCTATTTTATTGAATATTAGAATGGTTAATCCAGCTTGTTTCTTGGGACCATTTGCTTGGAAAACTTTTTTCTAGGCTTTCTGTCTGAGGTATTATCTGTCTTGTCACTGATGCGTTTCCTGTATGAACCAAAATGCTGGGTCCTGTTTATGTATCCAGTCTATTAACCTATGCCTTTAAAAAATTTTTATTGGTTATTTTATTTATTTACATTTCATATATTATCTCCCTTTCGAGTTTCCCCTCTGCAGTTCCCCTATTCCCTTTCCCCTCCTCCTGATTCTATGAGGGTGCTCACCCTCCCCACTCCCACCTTACCACTTGTTGGACATTGGGTGTGGAGGAATAAAGGGAGTGGGAGAAAACTCACATCCTGCCAGAGTTCTGGTGCTCTGGGCAGGTGGATGTGGGAGTACTGCGGTATGCTTTCCATATGGGTCTTTGACTGTGGGAAGCCATGGAACACAGCCTGACAGGGCGTGGACAAGGGGCAGTCCGAGGTCTCTGGGCCTCATGGAGGCCAGAGATAACAGGTTATTAGTCTCGGGCATCTCAGATGTCACTGAACACCAAGGAAGAGTTGAGAACAAAGTGGGGGCCTAGGGGGCAGCTCAGTCATCCCCAGGGCCAAAGGGAGGAGAGGGCAGGGAGAGAGGGGATGCTGTGTGGTTCCCATGCAGTTGAGAATCCTTGGTTTGGTACATGGCTGAAACACAGGAAGGCCTTCCAGCGGGAGGTTAGGTGCGGTTCTTTAGGGGAAAGCCTATTCCATTGTTCAAGCATGGTGGGCATTGATGAACAGAGGCAGTCTATGGTTTTAGAGCTTTATTGTAGAAAGGCAGAGAGAAAAAGAGAAGGTAAAAGAAAGAGACAGATTGGCCATGGCCATGTGGAGGAGAGAGAGAGAGAGAGAGGGAGAGAGAAGAAGAAGAAATGGAAGAGGAAGAGGATGCAGAGGAGGAGAAGGGGGAAGAAGAAAAGAAAGAAATCAAACAACACAGGAAAAGATGTGGGAAATGGGGAGCCCTCTTTCTCTGTTAGGGGAAGTGGATATTTGGATAGCCATTATGTAAATAAGTATGGAAGTTTTTCAAACAACTAAAAATAAAACTACCATATAACCCAGTAATTACACTTCTGGTCATATAGCCCAAATATTCTATATATTACTATAAAAAAACTTGTTTATCCCTGTTATCATTATGAAAAAGGAGAGATGGAATTTCAAAAAAAAATTAATTTCCCTTACATTTTCCTGTATTTTAATGCAAGAATCACTCTTGTGATTTAACTCATGGATCTGAAAATTTGGTTCTTCATTGTGTGCTGTTTGGAGAACTTATGGAACCCTCAGGAGGTATAACGTTTCTAGGGTAAGTACATCACTGGGGAGGGGTTTGAGAGTTTTTAGTCTCACCTGCTTTCAGTCCTCTCTCTGTTTTGTTTTTTGTGTTTGAAGATGTAATATCTCAACTTTCTGTTCTTCCTTCTTTCTGCCATGACTCCCCTGACACTATAGATTTTTTCTTTGAAATGGTAAGTCAAATAAACTTTTTTTTTTTTTTTTTTTTGGTTTTTTGAGACAAGGTTTTGCTGTGTACCCCTGGCTGTCCTGGAACTTGCTCTGTAGTCCAGACTGGCCTCAAACTGAGAAATCCGCCTGCCTCTTTCTCCCAAGTGCTGGGATTAAAGGCATGCGCCACCCTGCCCACCCAAATAAACTCTTTTATAAGTTACTTTTAGTTTTGGTGGTTTATAACAGCAACAAACAGTAATTACTACCAAAAAATGTTGATACTAAGAACAGGGATAGGGTTCTTGTTCTGAAGAACCTGATCATTTTTTATTTTTGAGGAATATAGAGGACTCTGATAATGTGGATGAGAAACTTTGTTGAATAATACAAGCATAGCTTAAACCAGAGTATCTTGTAGGAACTTGAAAGACCGTAATAGAGAGTAATGCAGACTGTGGCTGCCTTGCTTATAAGGTTTCAAAAGGGAAAAAAAGTCTCTAATAGCAACTGTGCTAGAAGCTACATTTTGGCAAAGAATCTGTTTTCTGCCCATGTCCTGACAATTTACATAACAGCATAACATTAACTCTGTTACATGATTATTAATGATAATACTTCTGCTGGTCTTCAATGAAAAAGAACAAATTGAGCAAAAAGGGACACAAAATGTCCAGTGCAGAGAGGAAAAGAGGACTGGGAAGCTTAATAATGCAGCCAGAGCATGGGCTATAAAAGAGATTGTAATTGGAACAAAATTAGTACCATTAAGGAGAGATAACTTTCTCTGCATTGAAATAGAAATAAGGGTACCTTCAGGGAAAGACACCTTTCTTGAGCTTCTAACTTATGAAAGAAGAAAGCCTAAGAGTTTTCTTATTTCTAGAAAGCAATTTTCAACACATAAAAGCTGCTATAAATGTGGTAGAAGTGCACAAGTGTCCATCTCAAGATGTCAGCTGAACTTGACGGTACTATCCTCATGAAACTGACTTTAGAGTTATGAAGGAAGGCTACAGGATTCAAATATTCTTCCTCCATCATGTCAGTGAGCTGTTGAATGCAGGCAGTGTGTGGCATGGAAGTCTCTGTGAGAAACCTATGATAGGCTATTGTATGAAACTATGAAAGTGAAGTGTGAGTTGTAATACAGACCCCAGAGCCAAGAGAGATCTGCCAAAGACGGCTGCGTATAGGGAGTAAAGCCAGCCCAAGAAAGAAATGATGTGGGTAGCAAAATAGAGGAGTGGATCTGTCTAATACCCATGAAACTAAGATCCTATATACCAGGGATGCCTACAATATTAATTGGTTTTGGTCTGATAGTTTTCTTCTTCTTCTTCTTCTTCTTCTTCTTCTTCTTCTTCTTCTTCTTCTTCTTCTTCTTCTTCTTCTTCTTCTTCTTCTTCTTCTTCTTCTTCTT
>NC_034599.1:20935841-20959608 GCF_900095145.1 Mus pahari
TGGATACAGAAAATGTGGTACACTTAGACAATGGAATACCACTCAGCTATTAAAAGCAATGAATTTATGAAATTCTTAGGCAAATAGATGGATCTGGAGGATATCGTCCTGAGTGAGGTAACCCAATAACAAAAGAACTCCCATTTTATGCAGTCACTGATAAGTGGATATTAGCAGGGAAACTTAGAATATCTAAGATATAATTTGCAAAACACATGAAAGTTATGAAAGAAGACCAAAGTGTAAATACTTCGTTCCTTCTTAGAATGTGGAACAAAATACCTATGGAAGGAGTTACACAGACAAAGTTTGGAGCTGAGACAGAAGGAAGGACCATCCAGAGACTGCCCCTCTGGCGTTCCATCCCATAAACAGCCACCAAACCCAGTCACCATTGCTTATGCCAGTAAGATTTCGCTGACAGGACCCTGATATATCTGTCTCTTGTGAGGCTATGCCAGTGCCTGGCAAATACAGAAGTGAATGCTCACAGTCATCTACTGGATGGAACACAGGACCCCCCCAATGGAAGAGCTAGAGAAAGTACCCAAGGAGATGACGGGGTCTGCAACCCTATAGGAGGAACAACAATATGAACTAACCAGTACCTCTAAAGCTCGTGTCTCTAGCTGCACATATAGCAGAAGGTGGCCTAGTCAGCCATCATTGGGATGAGAGGCCCTTGGTCTTGCGAGGATTATATGCCCCATTACAGGGGAATGCCAGGGCCAGGAAGTGGGACTGGGTGGGTTGGGGAGCAGGATAGGGGGAGGGTATAGGGGACTTTTGGGATAGCATTTGAAATGTAATTGAAGGAAATATCTAATAAAAATTGTTTTTGAAAAAAACTCTTCTAACTAAAAACCCTGCAACCTTCAACAGTGACCTGCCTATAAGATATACTGGTATAATAGTGACAGAAATGGTAGGGGAATGACCAACCACTTTCTGATTTGGTTTAAAGCTCACTCCATGAGAAAGAACACATATTTGACACTGTTAAAATGAGAAAGGCCTGAGACTAGATAAATCATGGGCGTAGGAGTAAAAACATTCTACTATTATTTTGCTAAAAGAACATAGTAATAAAATAATTTCTGAAACATACTGCTGTCCTCATAGATCAATGTCTTCCTCAACCATCATCAAAGATACTTCTTCTTATAGTAGATGTGATTTAACATAGAGACCTACAAATGGACAATGTACAGCGAGTGAGAGATTTGGGGGAATCTCAATGCTAAATGGGTTGTCTTCATAAAAGATTTCCTCTCAAGGTTTAGGATCTATTGGAAGAGGAACCAGGGAGATTTTAAGGTCCAGAGGTGATGGTGGATTTCAAGGAATTTGTATTTTCTGTACAACTGAAGCATTTATAAACTTACTGAGACTGTGGCAACACACAGAAAACCTGCATAGATTTATGTCAGATACAGTTCCAGCACTGAGAAGGAAAGGTGGGTATGAGCTCCCACTTCTGATCAAGACTCTATATGCAGTTGATATCCATTGGCAAAGGACAGCCAGGTTTTTTCTACTGGGTTCTTATCGGGTGTATTAACCATAACTCAAGGTAGTTCAGACGCCCTGGAGTAGCTATAAAAAAATGAACTTTACGGTATTTTTGTGTACTTTTTGTATCATTTTTCTTTGTTTGGGAATTTTTGTTTTATTGGTCTTTTGATTTCAGTTTTGTTGGTTTTTAATTTTTTTGTTTTTGTTGTTGGTTTGCTTTTGTCTTTTGTTAAGAGAGAGAAAGCATAGGTTGAATGAGTAGGGAGGTGGGGCAGGATCAGAGATGAACCAGTGGAGGAAGGAATAATTAAAACATACTGTATGAAAAAAATTCAATTAAAATAAGATATTTCCTCTAGTCTCTGAAGATACTTTGGGCTTTTAAATAACACCAAGCCTGTGAAAAGCTCTGGAGATTTTAAAGTTTGTACAAAATGTATTTTGTATTATATGTCCATGAGCCTATGGGGGGGGGGGTTAAGGATTTCAACACTTGGTTAGTCGTTGGTGGTACTGTTTGGGGAGGAAATAGAACCTTTAGCAAGTGTAGCATTGCAAAAGTAAGTAGGTTACTCAGAGAGACTGAGAAAGTTTAAAACCTTCTCTCTTTTCCATTCTCTGCTTTGTACTTGCTTGGTTGAAGATGTGGCCGTTCAGTTTTCTGCTATAGCCATTTGCTACATGTACCACTTGTCATTTTGAACTCCCTTTCTGTAACCACAAGTTAAAATGAACTCTTACCACATAAATTGATTCTTTAGTAGGTGTGTGTGTGTGTGTGTGTGTGTGTGTGTGTGTGTGTTTATGTATCATAGGAACAAAAATCCAACTAATAAAATTATAGCAGCATGCTTGTTTAAGTAAACAGACATTGCTGATCAACTTAACCTTTAACCTCTATTCTCTTCTTAAAGTAGTACAAGGAATTACTTGAAGTTCAGCCAGGTAATATTGACTTAGTATTTTGAGAAACCAAACACCATCCTGAAGCAACTTATGTGTTGCCCCAAATTAGTAAATTTCTAGTCTACAATACAGACTTAGCTCTTTGAACTTTCCAAGGATGATTGTAGAAATTACTTGGCAATTACATGCCAGGAAATGGAGACAATTACCTAATAAATATTTTACAGCATCACTAGTCCTAAAAGAAGCAATTCCGAGAAAGAAATAGAATGTATAAGTTTTAAACACTTGGAGTAAGAGATCTTATAAGGAGTATGTTTTCCTTCTTAATAGTTTTATTAATACAAGGTATTTTTTATTATAATCACCCTTTTACTCCCAACTATACCAAAATTCACCACCTTTTCAACCCACTCAACTTTGTGTTCGTTTCCCTTTCCGTTAAGAACAACTGTGCTGTCCAAATACTCTGACTATACAGCCTTCCTTCAGAGGGTGACTTAGGAATCTTTCTTTCAGGGTTTAAGCTGTATCGTAGAGGCAGTTGAGTCATTGATTTCTCATATCCGGCAGGCTTGGTGTACTTGCTTTGATGATATATTCCGTAATCCCAGGCACAATTAGGGGTTGTTTAATTTTTAGTCTCCAGATGAGTCCAGGATGACTGGTTGTCAGCGTCTATCACCATTGCAAAGCTAGGTGTGTTCCTCTTTGGTGGAGGTGAGGGAGTCTAGATGAGGACATTGTATACACTGGCAACATTAGGAATAAAGGAAACCCTTTTCTGGAGTGTTTCTTTTCAAATGTGTTCTAGAGATTGTATAATGACAGATTTCTCGAACCTTTCAGGCTTGGATTACTTCCTTTTATGGAGTATTTCTGGGTATTCTTCACACTTCACTCCAGGGTGAAGCCTTCATATGGAATGCATGAGTCTGTAAAGCAGGGCTTTTCTGTGTCTGATTGAAAGGGATGAACTGCTTTCACCATCTGTCTGGTGTATTGGGGGCTCTTCTTTTTGGTGTGGTTTTAATATGTCCATGTGTTCAGATGACCTCAGTTAACTGACAAATAAGGTGGTTTTAAGACTATATTGTATCTTTGATTGGTTGGTCCTGGGCAATTGATGGTTTTTATGTACAGCCATCATGTCCTCTCATCTGTATTCAAAATGGAACCAAATGCTTCTTTGTACAAAGACATCTAGGAGAAGGAACACCCTGAAAGCTGTTGTTTTACACAATGTGGAATGACAAAGCAGAGCATATCTAATTTTAGCAATGTCTGTCCTCTCTGTGGCCACGGTCTTTTGCTCTTGGATGATTAATGCCAGAAAACAACCAACTCATTATTTTTATCTATTTTTAAATACAGGAAGTTAAGTCTAGTATCAGTGACTATGCCATGCTAAGAGGTGACTTACTACGTGTGCACAGAAAGCATTGCAAAGGTTGGCAAGCACTCTTTGTAGTTCCAAATAAGGATGTGCATCAAGGGAAAAGTCAACTGCTTCTTACAGAGGATGTAGTTGTAGACAGATGATCTCTGCCATTCCATAGCTTATAAGCCACGTCAGCTATACTTCTTGGGCTACAGTCTATATTCCTTGATATCCATGTATACCCAAGTCTTAATAATCCTATTCTAAAATTAATTTTCACTCACATTCTTGTGGCTTGCCCATCACAGATTTTGGAACTGAGCCAATCTGTAGCATTTCAGAGAAGAATAGTATGTAAGCTCTCATAGAACCGGGGGCTCACAGGAGGTGGAGCTGACTATCCTAATGCCATAGATCACAATGGAGGCAGTGACAGGCAGGAGGAGACTCTGAACAGGGATCCTTGGTGGCTAAAGATGCTGCTGAGAAAAGGGCTCTTTGTAATCCATGCTCTCATCCTTATGCTGAGCCCATCAGCTCAGCCCAAGCTATTTTCTAGGTCCTTGGTGATCTCAGTCCTTGAAACCAAGTTCATCCATCTCTAAGTCCAGGGCTGTTGGGGTACTTTGACTGCAAGTTTTGTCCTTTGAAGGAAGCCACATTTGCCTCTTCTCCCTGAGCTACAAACTAATGAGAATGGGAGAGGCCATTTATCATTTTAATAAGATCTCTACATTCAGATATCAGAGGGCTCTACTTTATTGGTACATTGGGATAGAACACTAAGGAAATCACTACATCCTTTAGTTGATGTGTTCTGTTAAGGCTGTTCACGTAAGTCACAGAGAGCCTAAATCCATCATCCCTGGCACCCTCTCCCTCCTGGCAACTCTCCTTGCAGTTGTGATATACCTCTTGTCATATCCTCAGCACAGTCCCCTTAGCTGTGAATATTCTGATGTTTTAAAAGTATAAACGTTGTGTACACAGAAACTCAGGAGGTTGCATTATACATGCTCCCCCATTTTATAGACAATCTGGGATCTTTCTGTCCCATGATGCTGCAGCTAAAGAAATCAGCCCAAAGAACTAGGTAATGTGATCTTTACAAGTGTGACTGTTGGAAAGCTACCTCTACGTAATCAAGAGTCATAAGCTTCTAAAGTTTCCAAGACGGGCCTAGGGGACAAGGCATTGTGAGGGTAGTAGCTAATGTCCTCAGAACCTTAACCAAGATCAACTCGCTTTAAGAGATCTCTGACTCAGTAAGTGAGGTGACAGGGATTAAATGAAGTTCGGAAGTTGTATCCTAGTATCCATTTGGCCATATACCAGACATCTTCCTCCTCTATTACACTGTAGAGCATTTTTGCCTTGTTGACTCTGGTTTCTGCATTGGGACCCCTCAATTACTATTTCTTAACAAAAGGGCACTTGAATATTACACTAAGCGTCCTTCACGTCTCCCTCACTCAAACTCATGGTTCCAAGAATGTTCTTTGTACTGTAGTGTTTTCACTCTAAAATCTTTTTTGGTGTGATCACTTTGGCCTCCCAGGACTGACTAGTCCTGCCACTCTATACTGGAATGCATTCTAAACTCACTGTGTTCTTGATTCTCCAAAAAGCTAACTGGAAACTTAATTAACATACATAATATGATTCCCAGTTCAACTGACATGAAGACAAAACTGAGCATCACTGAAGGAGGACTTCCTGCTGCTTCTATGATGCATGATGTCACGCAAAGGAATTTGTTGTCTCAACTAATTCAAGCCTTGTAGTGGCTCTGCTCTTAGCCAATACCTTTGTTTTCACAGAGAAGGGACAAAGAGTGTCCTGTCTCCCAAGGTTTCTAAGTTAGTGGATGATGGAAAAAAGCTGCACTAGGTCATGTGACTCCAGGATTAGCACCTCATACTGCTCTGCTCTATGGAAAGAGCCTGGCTGCTTTCTGATCTGTTCTTGTTCTGATTGTTGCACTCCTTACTGGCATCCACTCTTGCCCCTGCTTGTTGGGAAGACGTTAGCTTTACTTTACACATGCTTGGGCCTTGAGTATGGTTTGACTCTTCAGATTCCCATCACTGTCACGCCCCACCTATAGACTTAGGCCAATACTCCACGCCTTAGTTTTATCCTTTGTTTGTTTGTTTGTTTGTTTGTTTTTGTTTTTTTAAGATTTATTTATTATATGTAAGTACACTGTAGCTGCCTTCAGACACTCCAGAAGAGGGAGTCAGATCTCGTTACGGATGGTTGTGAGCCACCATGTGGTTGCTGGGATTTGAACTCAGGAACTTTGGAAGAGCAATCGGGTGCTCTTACCCACTGAGCCATCTCACCAGCCCAGTTTTATCCTTTTAACTGGATCTTCCCAAAGACATTTCATTCAGAGGCCTCTCTCCAGAAAGGGTAATAGGATCATAAGTGCTACACTAGTAGCACCAGCAACAGACTTCTTGACCAAGCTCTAGTCAGACTTTTCAAATCTATTTTCAGGTAGGACTATATTTGGCCTTTTACCTTTTTTTGCCTGGCTCTTTTGGAAATCTTGATTAGTAATGAAGCCCTTCACCCTTGACTGGGTTAGTAAGAGTCCTGTATTAACCCATTTCTGGCCTGTGATGTATGTGTTCTAACAAATAGCTGAGAGAAATGAACACATAGACAGAAATGGGATGCATTGGCTCCCAGTTTTAGAGGTCTTATTTTATGTTAGATTGGTCCAATTGCTTTGCTTAGTGGGAAAACAGTCATCTGGAAGCAGAGGGTGGAACCTGGTGATAAAGGAAGGTAGAGTTGTTAACCGACAGTTCCCTTTGAGAGCATACAGCCAATAATCTGATGAGTTCACAGGAGTTTCCATCTCCGAAGATTTAAATGAACTTTCAAAATTGCTGCCTTAGGACTTTAATGTCTCCTTTTGAAGACACCTAAGATGTTTCATATTAATTAATTAACTAATTAATTAAATGTTTGACTTCTCTGCTGCACCTACACCCACATGCCAGAAGAGGGCAACAGATATCCTTATAGATGACCATAACCCACCATGTGGTTGCTGAGAAATCAACTCAGGACTTCTGGAAGAGCAGCCAGTGCTCTTAATGACTGAGCTATTCCAGCAGCATGATATCTAAGGTGTTAACTACAGTGGTTTTCACCATGACATAATTCCTCAGCCTTTGAATAATAATAATAATAATAATAATAATTCATTAGTGGTAATAATAGTTGTCATCATTGTATTTACATTTATTTATTTATTTATTTGTTTGTTTGTTTGTTTGTTTGTTTATTCAAACACTGTTCTCCCTTACCAAGTCGCTTCCCCACATCTTTCCTCCCCTTCTCCTTTGAGAGGATGAGAACCATCTGGGTATCACCCTGCCCACTGCAGCCACATCAGGTCTCTCCCAGATTAGGCACATCCTCTCCCATCAAGGCCAGACAGAACAGCTATGAAGATTGAGCTGCCTGTCTGCTACATATGTGCCTGAGGGTCTCCTTTCAGCTCGTGTGTGTTCTTGATTGGTAGCTCAAAATCTGAGAGCTCCCAGGGGTCCAGGTTTGTTGACTCTGTTAGTGTTCCTGTGGGGTGCCCATCTACTTCTGGGCCTTTGATCTTTCCAGCAACTCTTCTATAGGTGCCCCACCCTCCATCTACTGTTTGGCTGTGGGTATCTGCTTTTGTTTCAGTTCACTGCTAGTATAGCTGCTCAAAGAACAGTTATACTAGGCTCCTGTCTGCAAGAAATCAATCTGGTGGTTTCTCAGAAAATTGGAAATAGTTTTACCTGAAGACCCAGCTATACCACTCCTGGGCATATACCCCAAAGATGCCCACCATACCCTAAGGACACATGTTCTACTATGTTCATAGCAGACTTATTCATAATAGTCAGAAACTGAAAACAAGCCAGATGTCCCTCAACCAAAGAATGGATACAGAAAATGTGGTTCATTTACACCATAGAATACTATGCAGATTTTAAAAACAAAGAATTCATGAATTTTATAGGCGAAAATACATGGAACTAGAAAACATCATCTTGAGTGAGGTGACCCAAACCCAAAAGGATACACATGGTATGTATTCACATTCTTTGAGTTTTAATTGAATTTCCTAGTCATTTTCATCCACTGATCCCAATGTTTATTGTTTATAAGTCTTGCACTATCTTTGCTATCTTTATAGTTGAGCTGACTTTTATTCTGAAGTCTCTCTCCTGTTGCAATAGAGCCAATGAACTCTGAGTTGCCATTTTATATTACCAAACATTAAAAAGAACACAGTAACAGGGGATCTGATTTTTCACATCTTTTCATAAATTAAAACAACTTTCTTACATTACTTATTGATGCATAATAGTAAACGAATATCCACAGAACTTGGCTTTTTTTTTCCATGGGCTGAATATATATGCTCATCCAGAGCAAAATCAGAATGAAACTCGTATACTTCTCACTGTTGAATTGCTTTCAAGACCAAGAAATTCAACTTCAAGTGATAATCCAGATAGAAAGAAGGCCTCTCATAGAAACTAAACTAGTTTAACAAATCCTAGCTGTAGTGTTCCTGCCATCATAGAGTGAACTGCTTGTCCTGTTGTATATGGTTAATTGTTATGTCAGCAGCATGTTTAAGTAATTAGAAATAGAGGTCAGCTATCTTTATAAATTAACCAAATACTCCTTGTGATATTCCTATATTTAAATTACAAATGCTTTTTCATTAAAATGTTTGTCTTCTCCAGTAGTCTCTAAGGGCCAAGAAGAAAATGAACACTACACTTATCATTGCTATGAATGGAACAGGATCCCATGTCAGGCACTGGCCTAGTGATGACATATGTCACATAGTCAACTCTTCCCACTACACCATAAGTGTGGGCATATTTCATTGGATTATCTGAGTTAAAGGAATTTACTGTTGTTATACAACTAAGAGGGGTTTGGGTGAGCTCCAGAACCAGGTCTGACAATAAAATCAGCCATATTTAAAGTGAGCATCTCAGAAACAGAGCATTCTCCTAAAATATTATTTTCTGATAGAAATCAAACTAGGTTTTTCTAAGATGTGAGGATCATGATTCTTCTTGAAAATGCCTCCATATATTCTTTCTGGAAAGAGATATGGGTAGATGTTTGAGGGTTTGCAAGTATCTGAATAATTTGTGTCCCCTAAATTCATATTTTGAGATCTTTTACCTCAACTCAACAGTATTAGAAGACAGGAGCTTTGGAAGTTGATGTGCTCATGAAGTCAGGCCAAAGGATGGTGATTAGTTCTCTTCTGACAAAGGTCCTTAGATACCCACCCTTTTACCACAAAGAGCGGGAAGGTATCTTTTGTGTAACAGGCAAAGATCCTCATGAGAAATCAAATCTTGGGGCTCTGATCTTGAACTTCTACCCTTCAGGATGTGTTCATTATTACAGATGCTCACTTTATGGTACTCTGTCACATCATTTGGAATACACATGCGCACAGGTGGACACCCCATTCCACTCTATGGTTAATTTTTCAATAAAGATCCCAAAGCTTTAAAATCTTTTTCTATTTATTAATAAATTTCTTCTGAACGCACCAAACCAGTAACACAGGCACAGCAAAGGACTTCATGTAGTCTCCAGATATGACGCATGTCTCAGTTCTTATGAGAACCGATGGAGAAAGCCAGGATTGAAAGTCACCTTCATAGTTAGTGGCTGCCTTAGTGAATGTCTCTTAGACTGGCCTATTCAGAGATCCTCTATCAGGGCCCTTATTCATAAAAGACCACATTAATTGAGATCCTCTAAGCCATTGGTTCTATGCCTGCCATTAACTCAATTTGAATCAAAGATTCTGTGCGTGCGCACATTATTTAAGGGTTGAGAAACAAACTAGAAATTGGCACAATTTCAGTAGTGTAGGCTCCCTTAATTTAGAAGTTTAGTGCTTCAAAGGCTATTTTTATTTTTCTATTATATGTTTTAAAAAGATTTGCCAGATACGTTTAGAAAATAAATGATATAATAAGAGCCTTTCAACAGCTTAACAGAATGCCACCATTAAGTTTGTTAGGCATATGATTTTGCCTTGTCGAACACTTCTGTCTTCAATAGGCATCAGTAATCATTCTTCAGCATCCTTTGCTGGACAATATTTTATTTGCATGCTTAAAAGAAAATATATAGACACAGATTTTAAAAGTTAAGTAGAAAATTACATGAGATAATTGAGATAAGTATAATGACCAGAAAAGCCAATACCAGTACTTGAAGTAATCAATTTAGCATAGATTTCTGGATGTAAGTACCCTGGCAGTAATGAAGATATTCTGTCTTTCTCCTGTCGACTATCATACTAGTTAAAGAATGGTATCCATGAATTAGAATTTCCCTAGGAATGTCATGTTGAGAAAATACTGAGGCTCTCTTGCCAGCAAAGTTCAAGGGTTGGTTCCCTGAGAAATATTTCATATAGTTCTGTCAAACTGTCAGATCACTTTGCAGACACAGAGCCAGTGGTGGTGGGTACAGGCATACCCTGACCAGAAATATTTAGTTATGCACATTTCTAGATTTTTATTCAAATCTGAACTTCAGGATTCAGACAATTTACTCGATGGGTTACTGGTACCACTTTGTTCCTCCTCATTTATGGCAATAGTGGCACACACTTTAACCCCAGCACTTGGGAGGCAGAGACAAGCAGATCTCTGAGTGTGAGGCCAGCCTGTCTACAAAGTAAGTTTCTGGACAGCCAGGGCTATACAGAGAGAAGCCCTGTGGATTAAAAAAATAATAAAATATATTTTGAAAATTTCATATATGACTTCTATTTTCATAATCTTTACCTGTCTTTCTTTTTTCCAATTTCTCCTATGCCTCCTCCAGCTCACTTTAAAGTTAGTGACCTCTATACTTAATCTGTGGATATAATAAGGAAGTTGGAAATTGTGTAGGTTTAGAAAAATGGCAGTATCCCTTAGGGTCCATGATTTTACCTGCCATATATAACTGGCACTTTACAATGCCATATCTTTTGGTTCCTGCAAAGATGTAAGAGCCACTGTTGTATGGTATCACGCCGCTCATTTGTTGTACTTCTCAGGCTTTACATCCAGGTAGGACTGTTGATTGCTTTTTCCATTTGGCGGCTTGCACAGCACCTTCCGACATTATGGGAGCTAGTCCTTAGGGAAGGGAGGAGGCTGCCAAGGCAGTTCCAGCTCATTTACAAGTCCTAGTTCCAAATTATATAGTCTTCAGGAATGGAGAAGCAACCAAAAAAATAGCAATAGCCTATATTGCATTAGGAGTTTCATGAGAGGTTTTCCGTGCACGGAACGTAGGATTTTGTTAGTCTGTAGCTATTAACAGAAACAGCACTCCAAGTGGACTTCATTTTACTGTGTATATTTATGTATTAAGTGTGTACATTTAAACTGTATATATGTACATAAAACTCATACACATGAGTAAACACATAAGCACAACTTGCTCAGACTGTATGTTACTTGCATGTTATAAAGTTTCATTATCACACCTGCCTAAACATGACAACAGATATGTAAGTGGCACCCTGTACAAAGAACTTCAGGAATGCTGAGAGTGGGAGAAACGGTCTTTTCCAGGGAAAAGCACATCTATTTGTTATCCCTACCAAATGGTCAGCCCTATACTTTAAGAAACTGTAAACTCACACATTGTTCTCGGCCTTTTCAAGCATCCTCAGTGTTGTGTCTCTTTACTCTTGGCCACCCGTTCGTCCCTCTTTCCAGGGTCCAGCTTTCTTTTTCCCATTCTGTCATCCCCCTCACTAGAGCTCTTTCTACCCATCTTCCTATGGTTCCTTTTTACTTCCCTGGTATGTGGTCCCTTTTTACTTTAAGTGAAACAGTCATCTCTGGAGGTTTGGAACTAAGGTTAGCAAATAAAAGAGAACATGCACATTTTTCTTTCTGGGCCTGGGTTATCTCATTCATTATGTTTTGTATTTCCATCCATTTAACTGAAAATTTCATAATTACATTTTTCTTCACAGCCGAATAGAAATCCATTGTGAATATGTACCACATTTGTCATCCATTCATCTTTTGAAGGATATTAAGGTTGTTTCCATTATTGTGGATACAATGGGTTGAGTATGGCTGATCAATTATCTGTGGAATAGGATGTCAAGTCTTTTAGATCTATGCTCGGACATAGTATAGCTAAATCATAAGGTATATCTATTTCAGATCTTGAGAACTCTCCATATTAATTTTCAGAATGGCTGCAACAGGTTACAATCCCCACAACAGTAAATGGTGTTTCCCTTTCCCCACTCTATCCAACTTCACTGCAAGTTATTTTGTTGACCTTAGCTGTTCTGACTAGGGAAAGATAAGATAGCAAAAGACTTTTAATTTGCGTTTATCTAATTGCTAAGACTGTTGAACACTGTAAAGGAAATTTTTAAGAGTTTTTTTTTTTGAGACAGGGTTTCTCTGTGTAGCCCTGGCTGTCCTGGAACTCACTCTTTAGACCAGGCTGGCTTCGAACTCAGAAATCTGCCTGCCTCTGCCTCCCAAGTGCTGGGATTAAAGGCGTGTGCCACCACGCCCAGCTCTTTTAAGAGATTTTTAAATACTTTATTATTTTTTTTTACAAACTCTGCTGAGATCCATAGTCTACTTTTAATTAATTGTGCCATTTGTTTTCCCAACTCTTTGGTTTTTTTGTTTTTTGATTCTTGTATATCCTGGATATTAATTGTCTATCAGATATATAGCTGGAAAAGATTTTCTCCCATTCTTCTTTATATTGATTGCTTCCTTTGCTGTTACAGAAGCTTTTTAGTTTTATGAAACCCCATTTGTCAATTGTGAGCCTTAACTCCTGAGCTACTGGAGTTCTATACACAAAGTTCTTTGATAGACCTATTTCTTGCAGCATACAGTCTGTGTTTTATTTTATCAGTTTACTTCTTCTTGATATAGTGATGCTGAATACATATCCTTCCTCTCTTCTCATATTTACTTGTTTATTGGAGATGGGTGGCTGAGTTATGGGAAGAAAGGTCAGATAGGAACAGGTGGTCTGGTCATAGTATGATATCTCTCAACTTTGCTCTCTAAACCCAAGATAAAAGAATTATAAAAAAAAAAACCCCAAAACAACAATATCAAAAAAAAAAAAAAAAAAACCAAGATGAGTAATAGAAAAACAAGATTTATCTATGGAAGACCCTGTCCACAGAGAACATTTCATGAACCATTTCATACAATAGGATCCATAAGAATTAGTGACTTTTTCTAATAATTTAACTTGTTTGTCACTACCTGAACTTGTTTTTACTGACTCAAAGAAAACTCTTAGGTCTGGGATTTATATCTTTAGTGATGAAGTAAGTGTTCAAGGACCAGGGTAGTGAGGACATTAGGAAAGAGAAGCAGGGAGGAAATGGGTGGCCTCTCTGCAGTGGGCTTACTTGTCTGTGCTAAGGGCACATCTGTGTTCTAAGACACATATCACCGTCTTATAGAAGCGAAGTAGACAAGAAGAGAATTAACCCACTTGACCATCTCCTGTAGGTTATAAGGTTTCCCCCCTTGGCCTTTTATAGCATGGGAAAATTACAGACATATGCCAGTATGCCCAGTTCCACTAGGTCTTAAGTCCTTCTATAAGATGACTGTGAATTCAGGTGCTATCAGGAGTAGGTGCCCTTGAGAGGTGACTGATATTTTTGTAGAGAGACTGGGGTGGTTAAAATTATCTGGCAAATGTTTCAGAAGGTTTTTGAATGGCTCCTAGAAGGCATCTGAGTTCCATTGAGGAAGACCATAGCCTTGGTCCAGCTCAGTACCCAGAGGCCTTGACAACTGACTAGAGACTGACCCCACCCGGAGGGAGTGTGAGCAGGCCCTTTTGTGCAGGGATGTTCAGTGCACTGGTTAACATTGGGTATAATCATGACAGAATATAGACTCATCAAAGAAATAAAACTTCTATTTGAAGGATTATTTTGATTAGGTTAATTTAGATGGGGTAACCTACTCAAAATGTGGGCAGTGTCTTTCCTTATGTTGTCCTATTCAGAGTAAAATGGAGAAAGCTGTTGAGTCGGAACACCCATTTCCCTTTGTTTTCTGACAACAGATGCATTGTGCCTAGATGCATCAACAGCTAGCTGCATCAATTGTCTGACGAAACTACTTGCCATGATGGACTACAAGTCTAAATAAACCCCTTCTTTCTTAAGTTGTTTCTGATAAAAGTAACTAATACAATCAGCAGCCAAAGGAGGGGGCTTCATTCCCTTTCTACTATATACAGGGAAGTCATTCATAACCTGGAAATCCCAAAATTCAAATGCTCAAATTTCCGGTTGCTCAAATGGACTTTTGGGATGATTAAAGGGCTTTTCTAGCACATGTACCTACCTTCCAGTACCTTCCCCCAGTTGATTATTACAAGAAACATACAATCCTTTGAATGGGAGAGGAGATTGTTTACAGTAGAGAAAATTAAGAATTTTCTATGATAAGCAGCTAATCCATAGTTGACTGACTGTGAGCAAGGGATGGCTAAGTCTCTGGGAACAATGGCAGGGCTCTGCTTTTCATATGCTGGAAATAGCAAGAGCAAGTAAAAGAGGCTTGTTCCTGTCCATTGACATAGCTAAGAGGGTATAGACTTGCCAGGTTGAAAACCTTCTAAAACACATACCATCCCTGGATCCCTGGAGGCTGGATACCTGTCAGACCACAGTATCTTCTTATGACTGGTTGGTTGGCTAGGCCAAACTCTCATTTGATTTATGTTCACTTTCTGCCATTCATAATCTGATTTAAAATGAGATCTATCAAAGAGAGCTTATCCTAAAAATATCCATTCTCCAATACAACCATCTCTATCTTGTGAGATCACACTCATATCTCTGCTTAAAGGCAGGGGAAGTTATTGTCTTGCTTTGGCATCACCTTAGAGGGAACTGGGTTGGTGTTATTGATTTTCATGTCATAACTTGGTAGCCTCAACCTTCTTGATCACAGTATCCAAAATACCTCATTGCCCCACTTAGCTATCAGGAGAAGTAGCCCAAACCTTGTCAATTATTCTGTTCAAGGTCACACATCTGGGGTTTGGATTTTGGGTACAGTAGAGGTCTAACTGAGAGGTGGAGTGTAGGACTGCACAAGAACAAGATTTAACAGGATCTACCTTGAGATGTGAGAGCAGAGGCTGTTCTTTCTCCATACAGCTCCTCATTTTAGTCAGAGTCTTTAAGGGCATTTTGTAATTTTTTCCTTAGGTCAAAGCATTTTTGAGGTTAATGACTCACTGTGTGCTCTTACTGGGAGGTTTGTGGCTGTGCTGTTTCTCCATGACTATCTTCTTCTAAGTAGGATGCCCCTAATTTTCTATCAAAGCACACCCAGTATCACCTCTGCTGGTGCCCTTGGATGCTTGCCTCACTGCAGATGCTGGGTGAGGGTGAGGGAGGCCTTGGTATAGAAAAAGTGAGAGGACTGATGGGGGGTTTACTAAATCTGACACTTCTTATGTGTAGTTCTGGTGTGTGTGTGTGTGTGTGTGTGTGTGTGTGTGTGTGTGTGTGTGTGTATGCAAGGAATAGGGAGAGAGAGAAAGAGNGAGAGAGAGAGAGAGAGAGAGAGAGAGAGAGAGAGAGATTTCCTATTCAGTTCAAAGTTAATTTCTTTGTATCTGGCATCCAAATTGAGTGGTGCTTCTAGTATCCCATCTAGTTACTATAGGGAACCAAGAACCATGGCAATAGTTTTGTTGTTACTCTTATCTTTGAGCTCTCCCTGATCAATAACTCATAATCACTTTTTTTTACTGTCATCCACATTCTAGGTACAACTCCTCACAGTTTCAGGATTAGTGGTGTTCAATTATTCCCACTGCCTAGCTGGCTCATGGTCCAATCATGCCCTCCCTAGCTGACTCTGAACATTGTCTTCCATACTTCTTACATCCATATGTTGTCTGTGCAGTCAAACACTTCAATATGATGATATCTTCCTTCCATGGAGAATTTCAAGGGCTGTGTTCTGCACAAAGTCCATACTGGTTTTTTAGAGGGTTTGTGCTGCCTTAACTGGGATGGTACCACTACTGATTTGACATGAACTATTTCTCAATATGGGACACTAGTGGACTTAGTACAATGTGAAATGAGCAAATAAAATATAATAGTCAGAACATAATTTATATGTCAGATTCTATTTCAGTAGATTAGAGATACAAACCACAGTAGGAAAGCTATGCATGCTCTAAGGAAGTGCTTCTTTTACAGGGGTTACAAATTAATTATCTTGTATATAAGATATTTACATTACAATTCATAACAGTAGCAAGTTTATAGTTATAAAATAGCAACAAGATAATTTTTTGATTGAGGGTCAGTCACCACAACATGAGGAATTGTATTCAGGGTCTTAGCATTGGGAAGGTTGAGAACCACAGCTCTAGGATATACATGTGCCTAAATATTTGTGGTCCCTTGAGTACTTTGTCATACACATGTCAGTAGCTCTTCTGGGCAGATTCGGGAAAATAAGTATGAATACCCTAAGGAAAAAAATATATGTGACCTGACATAAAGGATAATGCGATCCCTACACAGCAGAGCTCCCCTTTCCAGACACTGGAGGGCATGGTCAGCTCTATTTTCTACTTCTGAGGATCAAGAATACCAGTACAGGGGAACACCAAGGCCAAGAAGGGGGAGTGGGGGGAGGGGAGTGGGGGGGTATAGGGGACTTTGGGGATAGCATTTAAAATGTAAATGAAGTCAATACCTAATAAAAATTGGGAAAAAAAGAATACTGAAATGTGAACTGATCTAGAGTTTTTATGTTACGTCTTCCACTCTCCATCACTGGGTGGCCTTTCAGTTTACCAGTTTCCCAGTCATAAAATTGTCCTAAAATCTCCATTTGCTACTAAGACAAAGAGTATCCGTTGTGTGTAGTACCTGAAAGTATGTAGGACAGTGAAAGGCAGTTTTTTTTTTTTCTGGTTGAGCTAAGACTAGAAACCCTGATGACCCTAAAGGAATGGCAGACATTGTGCCTGGTTCCTGGACACGAGGCTGCAGCCTTCCATACATTTGTGGCCATTAGTCATATGAGGGCAACACCCCAAGCCCCTCCACAGGTAGAGGACATGGCCTGTGGTCATGTAGACTCAAGACAGATCTCTATTTTAATGATGGACCTAAAATCCTGGAGGACTTAGCCAATAAACTCTCCTTCTCAGACACTCCTCCCTGCAAAAGTTATTTAACTTCAGGCCTACCCTGAGAAGTGGGGTACAGTTTTACTCATCGACTTTCTGCCATGACAATAAATGCCTTAAAATCATGGACTACCTCTTTTCACTGGGATCTGCTGTGGGGAGCAATGAAGAAGGCTTTTGCCTAGAAAGCCACGATCTAATCTCCCATAGAAGGCCTCTCTGCACTCTCCATTCAGGGCTGCAATCAAGCCAAGTCTAGGTCAACCAGACAAGCCAAGGGCTCTCATCCCCATGGGATCCAGCCGGAGCTCTCCCTTCATTTCCCCTTTGGCCCCAGGCTAGGTCCAGCCTGTGGATCCCCTCTCCATTCTCAGATCTTCCACAGCTCCCAGTGGTGCATGCATCTCCCAGAGCCTGGGAATCAGATGGCCCCAGCCCCTTTGCATGCCAAGGGACCCCTGAGCCAGCTCCTGCTCTCCCTCGGACCTCAGACTGCTCTTCATCACCCCCGGAGCAGTGTCCTGAGGCTTCCTTATAGCAGGATAGCAGCCCGGATAACGTGGGGATAAGCACAGTCAAACGTCCCGAGTCCTTCCTCCCCGAATGGCAGAGCCCTATGACAGAGCAGATATGGGACCCCATTAACCCTACAATAATAGACACATTTGTCCTCTCAGAGCATCTGTGATGGCTAGTTTTGGATATCAGTTTGATCAACCTAGTGTAAGGGAACCTGTCTTAGTCAGGGTTTCTATTCCTGTACAACATCATGACCAAGAAGCAAGTTGGGGAGGAAAGGGTTTATTTGGCTTACATTTCCATACTGCTGTTGATCACCAAAGGATGCAGGACTGGAACTCAAGTGGGTCAGGGAGCAGGAGCTGATGCAGAAGCCATGGAGGGATGTTCTTTACTGGCTTGCTCAGTCCACTCTCTTATAGAACCGGAGACTACCAGCCCAGAGATGGCACCACCCACAAGGGAACCTCCCCCCTTGATCACTAATTGAGAAAATGCCTTACAGCTGGATCTCATGGAGGCATTTCCCCAACTGAAGCTCCTTTCTCTGTGATAACTCCAGCTGTGTCAAGTTGACACAAAGCTATCCAGTACAGAACCTCAACTTAGGAGTTGCCTTTGTCAGATTGGCCTTTGGGTATGTTTATGGGGGCATTTTCATGGGTCCTAGGTGATGTAAGATGGCTACCATGGGTAGTTTAATCTTTAGGTTGGTGGGCCTGAGCTATACAGGAAAGATAACTGAATACATCTGGGAGAAAACCAGCAGGCAGGATGCATCAAAGTTCTTGGCTCTAGGTTCCTGCCTGAAGTAGAAGTACATGTCCTGAATTCCCTCAATGATGGGATGTTACATAAACATATTTCTCCCCAAATTTCTTTTGGTTATGATATTTACCATAGCCAAAGAAAGCAAACTAGAACTAAATCACAATCTAGGAGGAAGATGTTTTCTAAGAAACATTTGAAATGGAAAGTCTATAACCAGATGTCTATAACCAGACACATATTCTCCTCACTATTATCCAACCATGTGTGATGCATTGCTCTACTTGTTGTGTCTTGGGGAGCTTATTTAAAAATAAACAAAACCCCACCCCACCTGACAGTCTAGCTATGTTTTTAAAGTCAATCAATCATTACCATGAAAATAAAGAATACACAGTAGAGGAAATATTGCCAAGTTGAGATGCAAAAATTACACATTATATTGTGAAAATTGCCACATTTTAGTAATATATTCCTAATTTAGAATGTGAAAAAAATCAATAAGTATAATTCTCTTTATAAATTGAAACTTTGAAGAGATTTATAGCATCAATGTTGAAAAAACCATCTGATAAGATTTAAAATCAATTAGGAATAAAAACTGTGTAAATACAGAAACCAGGAAAATTTTTTTAACAGAATCACAATATCAGTTCAAGAGAGAGCGAGGAGAGAGAGAGAGAGTGAGAGGAGAGGAGAGGAGAGGAGAGCGGAGAGTAAGAGCAAGAGAGTGAGGTGGGGCCAAGCAGCCCCTCTTATGGTGGGCTGTTATGTATGGTGTTGCTAGGTAACTGGGAGGAGTTTAGCCTGAAGGTCAGAAGCTTGGGACATTGTCTACATGACTACAACCACGCTTCTCCTGTGGGAGCTGTGGGGGTGGTAACTTTGACAGGAGCCTAAGTTCCAGGAGACATGAGGGAACACCTACCATCCCATGTAGGTGAATTATCGTCACTCCAGGGTTCAGACTTCAGCTCGACTGGAGACTAGACTGTCTGTGTTTAGCCCAATGCCCCAAACAGGGTAAAACATTTAAATAACATACTCTAAGTCAGTTGCATAAAAAAAAACAAAAAACAAAAAACAAAAAAAACAAAAAACAAAAAAGCCCTGAAAGTTTGCTAAGGCTTGGGATCCATATTTCTGTTTTGAATGTTTCTCTAATGGGCTCCATTCCACCTTACCAGCATCAGAGACACTGAAACAGTATAAGACAGGTGAGTGTTGGGCCAGTGGAACTTTTTTGATGTGCAGATACCCGGGTGCTATGCTTTATTGAAAGAAGACAAAGGATATTGCATTTCCATGCTTCACCCATAGACCATGTTGCATCTATACACAACATTCTAAACTCAGTGCAAGGCTTTTTCCCATTGTTTGGGAAAGATGGATAGCAATTTCTGCCTCTTAATGTGACTGAATATTAATAAATCCTTTCATAAACTGATCAAAACCTGAAGACAAAGAGAAGTTATGGGAGGGAATAACCAGAATAGAAGGAGTTTTATCACTTCGGGTACTTTTTAAAGCCTGCAGCTTTGTTCTCTCAATGAGCATATCTTCCATTGTACTCCCCAGTGAGAGTTTTCTGTGACTAAATGAAGCAGAATTATTAGAAGGGCTAAAACTGTTTTAAAGCATTCTGCAACTAGGGAATAACTTTTCCCCATCAAATAAGCCAGAGATGGCAGGCCAGTGACACTGGGGATTAATAACTATCATTTCAAAGGAAGCTGCAATTAAAGGTGCTCTCCCAGCCCCAAAGGCAGATGGAAGATGTCTTCTGTGGGAATGGATTCTGGGAAGAAGAAGTGCAACAACCATTAAGGATAGGGGATTATGAGAAAGATTGTTAGGGAAAATGAATTCAGGGCTCCATGTTTAAGATTAGGAAATGCATATTGACTGATGTGTTTTAGAGGGCCAATAAGACAACTAAAGGAGATCAAAGGGACACAAATTGGAAAAGAAGAAGTCAAAATATTACTATTTGCAGATGATATGATAGTATACACACAAGATCACCAAAATTCTACCAGAGAATGCCTCAAGCTGATAAATACCATTAGCAAATTAGCTGGATAAAAAATTACCTAAAAGAAACATCAGTAGCCCTCCTTTATACAAATGATAACAGGCTGAAGAACAAGTTAGGGAAACAACACCCTTCAAAATAGCCACAAATAAAATAACATATCTTGGTGTAACTCTAACCAAGCCAGTGAAAGCCCTGTTTGACAAGGTATTCAATTAATAGGATTAACATAGCAAAATGGCAATCTTATCAAAAGCAATTTACAGATTCAATGTGATTTTCAACAAAATTCCAACACAATTATTTATGGACCTTGAAAGAGCAATTCTTAACTTCATATGGAAAAACAAGAAAACAGAATAGCTAAACTTTTGGAGGAAATACCATCTCCTATCTCAACCTGTACTACAGAGCAATGGTAATAAAAACTATATGGTATTGGCATAAAACAGCCAGGTTTATTAATATTATAAAATCAAAGACTGAGGAGTAAACCTACACACCTATGAACACCTGCTTTTTTTGACAAAGAAGCCAAAATCTATACAATGGAACAGAAACCGTCTTCAAAAATGGTGCTGAACTAATTTGATGTTTACAAGTAGAAGAATGCAAATAGATCTATATTTATCACCCTGCACAAAACTCAAGTCCAAGTGAATCAAAGACCTCCACATAAAACAAAACACATTAAATCTGATAGAAGAAAAAGTAGGGACTGGCCTTGAATGCATAGGTATAGGAGACAACTTCCTGAACAAAACACCAACATCTCAGGCTTTATGATTAAAAAAAAGTGTCTATAAGGCAAAGGACACCATCAATAGGATAAAATATCAATTTACAGAACAGGAAATGATCTTCACCAATCCTACATCTGACAGAGGGCTAATATTCAAAACATAAAGAACATGATAAATTAGACAGCATCAAACTAAACAAAATAAAACAAAATTAAAAATGAGGCAGTGAGCTAATCAGAGAACTCTCAAAAGAGAAATCTTTATAAACTGAGAAGCACTTAAAGAAATGTTCAACATCCTTAACTATCAGGGAAATACAAATAAAAATGCCTCTGAGATTCCATCTTATACACATCAGAATGCATTAGAAAAAAACTCAAGCAACATCTCATGCTAGTGAGGTTGCAGAGCAAGGGGAACACTTCCCTATTGCAAGTGGGAATGCAAACTTGTACAACCACTTTGGAAATCAATTGACAGATTTGAAGACGACTAGGTTGTACCTCGAGACCCAGCTAGAGTACTCCTGGCCACATTCCCAAAAGATGCTACACCATACCACAAGTACATTTGCTCAACTATGTTCATAGAAGCTTTATTTATAATAGTCAGAAACTGAAAACAACCTAAATGTCCCTCCACTGAACAATGTATGAAGAAAATGTGATACATTTATACAATGGAACAGTTCTCAGCTATTAAAAACAAGGACATCATGAAATTTGCAGGCAAGTAGAACTAGAAACAATGATCTAGAGGGAGGTAACCAAGACCCCAAATGACAAACATGCTATGCACTCACTTATAAGTGGATACTAGCCATAAATTACACAATAACCATGCTACAATACACAGACCCAATGAAGCCAAGGTACAATAGGGACCAAGGGAGGATGCATGAATCTCACTGAGAAGAGAAAATAAAATGGACATCTGAGGTGGATGAAGGGAGAGAACTGGGTGGGAAAGGGGTTTGGGAGAGGAACAGAAAGAATCAAGTATAGCGAGAACTGAGAGAAATGAAATCAGTGTGTGTGTGTGTGTGTGTGTGTGTGTGCATAGGGGGTATCTCTGGAACAAGTTAGAAATGTAGGATAATGTAACCTCCCAGTAATTTATGATGGTGACCCTAGGTAAGACTTCTTCAGTTGGGGATATAAAACATGAAACTATCACTTCCTGTTACCGGAGAGAACTTCCAATGGAGTTATGGAGATACCTCCTCAGCCACAAAACCCTTACTTACAATTATTCCTGCATATATGATGTGCAGGGATAAAGAGGGAGCAGAAAGTGAGGAAACGGCCAACCAATGACTGGCCCAACTTGAGTCCTATGCCATGAGAGAGATCTCACCCCTGATGTTCTGCTATTCTTGCAGACAGGAGGCTATCATAACAGTCACCTGAGTGACCTTTCACAACTGATAAAAGCATATGCAGAGACCTACAGCTAAACTTTAGGCAGAACTAGGGGAATCTTGTGGAAGAGGAGGGTAGGGAAAATCGAAAGATCTAGAGAGGTCAAGGACAACATAAGAAAACCTACAGAACCAACTAACCTTGACACATTGAGGCTTACAGAGACTGAACCACCAACTAGGGAGCATACATGGGATAGACCTATTCCCCCTACACATATGTAACAGATGCACTTCTTGGTCCTCATGTGGAGCTTCTAACAGTAGAAGCAGGGACTGTCTCTGACTCTGTTGCTTACCTTTGGGTCTCTTGGTCCTTACTAGACAGTATAGTCTAGCCCCAATAGAAGATGTGCCCAGTCCTACTATAACTTGATATGCCAAAGCAGATTGATAGCCATGGGATATCTCCCTTCTCTGTAAAGAAGTGGATGAGGGCAGAAGGAGATGGCTGAGGAGAGCGAGGGACTGGGAAAAAAGAATGGAGGACAAGCTCTGCTGGAGATGTAAAGTAAGTAAATAAATTAATGAATAAATTTAAATAAGTAAGCAAATAAATAAATACATTTGCATTCTCAACAAAAATGTATTTTAGAAACCTATGCATTGGGATTATTTATTTTATAATATTTTATGACCTTCTTGAAATTTTAATATAGATATACAATGTATCTTGATCAATCTACCCCAGTTCTCTTCCCCCAATTTCTACTAGTATCCCTAAACATCCTTCTCTTGAGTTCATTTTCTTTTAGATTTTTTTTTTAAAGATTTATTTATTTATTATATGTAAGTACACTGTAGCTGTCCTCAGACACCCCAGAAGAGGGAGTCAGATCTTGTTAAGGATGGTTGTGACCCACCATGTGGTTGCTGGGATTTGAACTCGGCACCTTTGGAAGAGCAGTCGCATGCTCTTACCCGCTGAGCCATCTCACCAGCCCTAGATTTTTTTTTTTTTTTGTATGTATGAGTGTTTGCCTGCATGTATATATGTGTACCGCACAAATACAGAGTGCCTGTGAAAGTCAGAAGAGGGCATTGGATTCTATAGAATTGGAGTTATGATGGCTATGAGTCAATATATGTGTCCTGGTAATCAAACACCAGTGCCCTGCAAGAGCAACAAGTGTCCTTAAGTACCAAGCTTTGTTTCCAGGTTCCAGACGCTTCTTCTTTTCCTTCCTTCCTTCCTTCCTTCCTCCTCCTCCTCCCCCTCCCCTCCCCCTCCCCCT
>NC_034599.1:20959628-21009240 GCF_900095145.1 Mus pahari
TCTTTCTCTCTCTCTCTCTCTCTCTCTCTCTCTCTCTCTCTCTCTCTCTCTCATATATATATATAACCTATCGGGTCTGATTAGTGTGCCTCTGCATGGGTGGGGTGGGGGATGGGGGTGGGGGGACATTCACTGGGGTACAGGCAGATTATCAGTAAAAATTACTCTACCTCTCCTAGCTGAAATTTACTAACCATAGTTTCTCGGCTAGGGAAGGAACTTCAGAAAACCCTTCCCCATGTATTGACTTTTAACCTGCTTGATCCTGTCCAGGTAATCACAGTTGTTGTGTGAATAGCCATGTCATGTCCAGAAGACAGCTGTGAGCAATGGAAGTGACCAATAATAGACTGGTAGCTCTCAAGTCATATATCAAAATAAAATTCTCTCCTTATAATTTATTTAGAGGGGTATTTTGTTGTAGTAATGGACAGATGACAAGCAATATGTCAGAGTTTTGTAGTCTTAGAGTTTATTTGAGAGAGTTCTTTTTTTTTTTTTTTTTTTTGAGACAGGATTTCTCTGTATAGCTCTGGCTGTCCTACTTTGTAGACCTGGCTGGCCTCGAACTCAGAAATCCACCTGCCTCTGCCTCCCAAGTGCTGGGATTAAAGGCGTGCGCCACTACCGCCCTTGAGAGAGTTCTTATGGAGATAAGATGGGATTGCTTTCCTAGCTGGCAGAACAGCATTTGGCATAGGGAATTATAAATGTTTGTTAAGGGTTAGCCATTCTTATGTGCATATGTGTGCACCAGAAAGCACATGCATTAGTAAGTATGCACATGGGCACACACACACAATACTCTGGCATAGTCACATAGAGCTTAGCACGTGTCCACACCTGTGTGAATACAGCATTTTCTAACTCACAGAGCAGAATCTTAGAGATCTACTCATCTTACCCACTTTCCTGCTTGGAAAACACCGGTTCTTCCTCACATTCAGGCCTGTTCATGTCTAAAATTCCCCCTACCATAGGTGGGGATATAGAACATAGATGTTTTGGGAAGTGGAATTTATCACAGTTTCTCGGTCTTATGACAGTGTGAATTACCAAACAGCCATGATTTTATTTATTTATTAGTTCTAACCAGGTCTTACTAGCCAAGACTCCTTATTATCAAATATGTCTGCACATTTCCCTTTTGTTTTGCACACATTATATTTGTATAAATGAACACATGAGCAAAGTAATGGTAGAACATTTGGCTGTGCTTAAAAGTCATCATGGGACCTTTGATTATTTTCCTTGGGACCTTTGGAATGCCTCTAGAGAGACATTGATCAGCAGCACTGTGGTCTCCGTTGGCTTGGCTGAACACATTGTACTAAGATGCAAGGAGTTACTTTACGTTTGCAAGCCTAGAACTTGTGATTATAAAATTGTTTTCGTCTCTGCAAGTAAAATATGTACTTTTGAAACAACAGATTTACTTTCTGTACTTTTAGTGAATGAAATAGAAAGGTTTGAGTTCATGTGCAGTTTAAAGGGAAGGTGACTGTGAGATAACTCCCAAGAACAGTGCTGTAGCTGGAGATGGGCAGGACTAACTCTGCTGCTCTCATGGCCCCAGGGATACGTCTGGTACATGCCTCAAGTGGTCAGGGATGAGGAGGGTATATCTCCCTTAGTCCACATCACTACAGGGCTGATGCGTAGCAAAGCCAGCTCTCCATCTTCAGACACTTTGGGTAGGCTAGCACCTGCAACTGCTTACAATGTGTGTGCAGGCTAATTTCCCAAGTACTGCAGCGGGCAAGGAGCAGGGTAAACTCACCTACTCTCATGATCGCAGGGCCAGATCTTTAATGATTCCTAGGTGAGGGATGAAGTCATTTCTACACAGCTCTCCCCTGGCAGCAGCCCAGACAAAGGATGTATTTCTAGCCTTTGGTGGTAACAGATTGTTGCTGCTTCAGGGTCATAGACCCAGACATGGTCCCTAGTGGCAGCACAGACCAGGACCCTACTATGGTCCCAGGTGCCATCACCAACTACTCACACCAGTCTGTGTTTCACTACCCTGGAGTCTCCTGCTTTCCCTCATCTTCATTGTGTCCGCATCCATCTGTAGCTCATGGACACATTTTTAAAACACAAAACAAATCTTAACCAAACCAGAAAAACTGAAATAGGTTATACTCCATATATCCTATCTGACAATAATGCTTTAATAGCTGGGGAAAAACAGCAAAAAATGTTCTAGTAGCTAAATAAACTTGTGGAGATTGAACATCTCATTAGTGAATAATGAATGAGATAAAGAAGAAACTAAAAAAAATGATCAAATACCTAAAACTGAATAAAAATGAGAATACAATACAAAATGGTTACTAGGACACATTAAAAGTCATTCTAAGAGTAAATATATATCTCTACACTTCTATATTGAAAAGCCATAAAGAGATTCTTCCACTGCCTCTCCTCTACCTCCATTAGACTCCTGAAGCATACAGGCAAGTGTCCCTTCCTGTACACATAGTCCCTGCACTTTGAGCCTTCTGTGCCAAGCCAAGCTGCCCTAAATAGCTTGCCATCCCAGGGGGACATCCATTCTCCTGCCATCTCTCTGCCCACCTTCATCTGACCTGAGGCTCCTGAGCCATACAGAACTGCTGGTCCGGAACCATACAGCCCAAGGATATCTATCAGAGGCCTGCCACACCAGGACCATTGAGGCTTATCTTCCTCCCAATACCTACTACAGCAGAAATATTCAGGTACCAAAACCATTCAGATGCTAAAAGTCCTCAAAAGAACACTATCAACAAGAACCAGGGCAATATGACACCTCCAAAGCACAACTACCCAACTACAGCAAACCCTGCATATCCTAACTGAAACACAAGAAAATGTCCTTAAATCCAATCTTACAAAGATGATAGAGGCCTATAGAGAGGAAATGAATACATCCCTTAAAGAAATACAAGAAAACACAACTAGAGGTATTTAAAGAGGAAAAAATAAATAAATCCCTTAAAGACATACAGGAAAATACAATTAAACAGGTGAAGGAAATAAATCAAATGGTCCAAGACATGAAAGTGGAATAGAAGCAATAAAGAAAGCATAAACAGCATAAACTGAGGGAATCCTGGAGATTCAAAACCTAGGGAAGAGAACAGGAACATTAGATACAAATATTACTAACAGAATACAGGAGATAGAAGAGAGAATCTCAGGTGTGGAAGATATAAAAGAAGGAATTGATACATCAGTCAAAGTAAATGTTAAAGCTAAAAAATTCCTGACACAAAACATCCAGGGAATCTGAAATAGCATGAAAAGACCTAATCTAAGAATAACATAAATAGAAGAAGGTGAAGAGTCCCAGTTCTGTGGCCCCGAAAATATTCTTAACAATATCATAGAAGAAAACTATCAGAGTCTGAACTATCAACTAAAGAACATACGCGGGCTGGACCTAGGCCTGCCTACTCATATGTAGGAATTGTGCTGCTTGATTTTCATGTGAGTCCTGAACAACTGGAATGGGAGCTATCCCAAATGCTATCTCCTGTACATGGAGTGTGTTCTACTAGCTGGGCTGCCTTGTCTGGCCTCAGTGGAAAAGGAAGTGCCTTGCAGAGACTTGAAATTCCAGAGTGGGGGAATACTTAGGAAGGATAGGGGAAGGATTATGGGAGGAGGTGACCCTGAGGGGGGATAGTGAATAAGTAAAAAAATTAAATTAAAATTTTTTAAAGGTCAGAAAGCACACAAATATATAATAATGCAACATAATTTAAAAAAAAAACCAAACAAGAATCAAGTCCAAAACAGTACAACAACAAGAACTAACAAAAATCTGAGAAGAAATTGATAAAATAGACATAGAGAAACAGCACAAAGAATTAATGAATCTAAGAGAAGGTTCTTCAAGAAAATAAAATTAATATACCCTTTTATCCAATTAACTGAACATAAGAAATACAATGTAATATTTATTATGCTGAGCTGTGTTCCAGTCCTGCTATCTCTAGGATATTCATCATGAAGGATTTTTTCAAAGATTTTTTTCTGCATCTATTGAGATGATCATGTAATTTTGTCTTTAAACCCATTTTCATTATTAATTAAATCGATTAACTTACATTAGCAGATTCAGAAACAAACAAGGAAATATTAAAACCAAAAAAAATTCAGAAAATTATAAGAGTACTTTAAGAACCTGTGCTCCATTAAGCTAGAAAATCTAAAAGAAATAGATAAATTTCTAGATTCAGCCAAACCATCAAAACTAAGCCAAGATGGGATCACCAAGCAGAGCACACCCATAACAAATGAGGGGATAAAATTTCATCCACCATAATCAAGTCGACATCATTACAGAGATTCCAGACTGGCTCAACATACTTAAGCCAATAGATTTAGTTAATCATGTAAATGAACTTAAAGACAAAAATTACATGATTATCTCAGTATATGCAGAAAAAAATCTTTAAATAATTCCTTCATGATGAATATCCTAGAGATAGTTCAGCATAATAAAGAGAATATATGAAGAACCCAGGAATAGCATTGTCCTCCGTGGAAAAAAATTTAAAGCCGTGCCAGTAAAACCATGAATGAGACAGGAATGCACACTATTTCTACTTCTTTTCAATATAGTACTTGAAGCACAAGTTAGTGCAATAAGACAAGAGAGGGAAATTAAAGGGATACAAATAGTAAAAAGAAGAGATCAAATTATGTATTTTCAGTTTATATAATATTATACAGAACTCCTAAAAGTCCTATAAGAAACTTTCTAGAACTTATCATTGAGTTCAGCAAAGTAGCAATGTATATTCAACCATTCACAATAGCCTCAATAAGTCTAGGAATAAATCTAACCAAGGCAAAGATGTCAATTTAAATTTCAGATCTCTGAAGAAAGAGATTGAGAAGGACATTAAAAAAGAGAAAACCCTCCCAATGCTCTTGGACTGGTAGAGTAAATGTGAAAATGATAATTCTGACAAAAGCAATGAACAGATTCAGCAAATCCCAAATATGCAAATAGAAAACACTATCTAAAAGTCCACATGGAACTATAAAAGAAGACGAATAGCAAAAGAAAGCCTGAATAAAAGGGACAAAGAAGGAGGGGTTGCTATTCCAGATATCCAGATATAGTCTAGAACCATAGTAACACAAATAGCATGCTATTGACACAAAAAGGAGACATCCAGACCAATGGGACAAAATAGAAAACTCCAATGTGAGTACATGTAAACAAGGCCATCTGATATGTGACAAAAATGACAAAAGCATGAACACAAGAAAAGAAAGCATCTTCACCATGCAGTGGTGACTAAACTCAATGTCTATGTGTAGAAGAAAGCATTAGACCCATAGTTATCGCTTTACATAAAACCAACTGCAAATGGATCAAAGGCCTTAATGTGAACCCCAAAACACTGAAACCATTCGAAGGAAACAGAACCATTATCCTAAATTTACAGGTTTAGCAAAGGACTTTCTGAACAGAACTCTATTTGCCTTGGAAATTACAGCCAATGATTGATGAGTGGGATACCATAAAACTAGAGATTTTGCACAGGTAAGAAAATAATTGGTTGACAGAAAATAAAGTTCTAACCACTGAAGAGAATTTTGACCAGGCATATATCTCATGGGTTCAAACTTTTAAGTGTTCTCATATTTTTTTGTGTTTTGTTTTTGTTTTAGAACCATTAAAATGGGATTAAAATACAGCTTTTTAAAAAAAATTTTGTGTATGCATGTGTGTGCGTGCGTGCATGTGTGTGTGTGTGTGTGTGTGTGTGTGTGTGTGTGTGTGTGTGTGTGTGTTTGGTGGGAAAACACACATCAAACATTCAAGTTTAGCCTGCTGTCTCCTGAGAGGCTCTGCCAGTGCCTGACAATTACAGAAGTGGATGCTCACAGCCATCCATTGGATTTCACACAGGACCCCCAATGGAGGAACTAGAGAAAGGATCCAAGGAGCTGAAGGGGTATGCAGCTCCATAGGAAGAACAACAATATGGACCAACCAGCACCCCCAGAGCTCCCAGGGACTAAACCACCAACCAAAGAGTACACATTGTGGAACTCAAGGCTTCAGCTGCATATGTAGCAGAGGATGGCCTTGTGGGACATCAATGAGAGGAGAGGCCTTTGGTCTTGTGAAGGCTCTATGTCCCAGTGTAGGGGAATGCCAGGGTAGGGAAGGGGAAGTGGATGGGTTAGTGAGCAGGAGGAGGGGAAGTGGGATGGGGGTTTCAGAGGGGGAATGAGGAAAGGGGATAAAATTTGAAATGTAAATAAAGAAAATATCTAATAAAAAAATCAAGTTTAAATTGTACCTAAAACTAAGTCATAGACTTGTTTTGGGCAGTACAGCTTAGGCCTTTCTTCCAGAGGCTCTGATTTTATTAGCTTTGGCAAGAAGCCCAGAGATCTTTGTAATACACACACCAGGAGTTTCTTACCAGGCTGATCTAATTATGTCACAAGGGAGCATGAACCTTGTGTCTCCAAATGACTTCCACACCCAATTGTCACTTGAATCTTGGGATGTTGCAAAGAAAGGGCTCTAGGAACCTTGTCTTGTCTTTATCAAATTTTCATCCGTTCTATCTGAACAGAACAAAATGAGCGCCAGTAAGGATCTGCTTTCTACATGAATAGGCATACGTGCTATTCCAAGCAGGAAATTCAGGACTTTCATCTGTGGCATTGATTTGGGGCCCCAGGTTAAAGACAAAGCCTAGTAAATGAACCTCGCAGGAGGATATCCTATTTAAAGAATCATGCAATCCTAGACTACTAGTATTGTGCTAACATTACTTTTGGGTGACTTACTCACAGGGTGTATTAGTTCAAGTTCTGGGCTATGAACGTTGGATCCCTCTTTTTTTTTTTAACCTTGTGAGTTTGCTTTATTCTCTTTCTTGTCTTCTTTTAGAGTAGCATTATAATTTTTAAATATAATAAATCACATCATCTTTATACTCCCCATTTCCCACCCTCCCATATCCTCTCTTTGTTTCCTTTCAAATTCACAGCCTCTTATTTCTTAACCAGTTAGGGTGTTCATCTTTGGGAAAGACTAGTCATTCTTCTCAGCCATTTTTGGTTACCTGTAGCCCCATGTGATTTTCCCAACCACATTGGTGTTTTTGTTGTCTAAGCCCTAAGAAGTTATACAGCTAAGATTTCATAGGCATAGCATTTCCACTGAGACTTGCATCATACTTCCTGGTGCCTGGCACTTTCAATTTTTATGCCCCTTCTGTATTATTTCCTTAGTCTTGGCTATAAGGGTTGTGTTGTAGCTGTGTCAGTTGGGGACGGGTACCTACAATCAGTTATTCTCTGCATTTTGATTAGTTGTCAATTTCTATAACTGTTTCTATGTGCGTCAAAAAGAAGCATCTTTAGTGAGGAATAAGAGCTATGCTTGTCTGTACACATGAGGATAAGTGTTCATAAAGTAGTCTGAAATGATACTGGGAAACCTACACTGGTTTAAGAAATGACAGTAGTAGATTCTCTGAGATCTATGCCCTCACTAGCAATGTATGAGTGGCTAGGTTTACAGTACCAGCCACGATTTTCTTTGTTTTGTGCTCCTTAAGTGTAATTAGACAATATTGATAACTAGCAATATATAAGTGCCACTACTATATGTTTAAAAGATATCTTGGTGTGATGATCATTGTTGTGGTTCATAGGCTTCATTTTTATGTAATATTACATTGTTCATATGATATTAAATGACTTTCTCCCTTGGCAGCTTGCATCTTCTGGTATTATGAGAGCTAGTTTCAGTGGGGAGGCTTTTGAGTCAGACCTAGCTTAAGTCCTCTGTTCAAAGTACACAGTATTGTCAGCAATAGACATGGATCTTCAGCTTCTGGAAGTCAACTAAAGGAAATAGCCTAGGTTGTTTTGGGGGAGTCTTTTGGATTTCCTTGACCAATGATTCAAATGTATTCTCATCCCCAATTGTGGACTTTTTGTTAGTCTTTCCATCTTTTGTACAGTAGTAATTACCCCATGAAACATAATTTAATTAAAAACATACATATGCATTACATATAATTTTAGACAAATACTATAAGATTTCTTATGGCCTTCTGAAACATGTTGTTTCCTTTCCCTCTTAAAACTTTTGTACTTGGAAATGAGTCATGTGGGTGTCCATGTCATGGTGCTTGCTTATTCATATTCCAACTACAGTGAATATCCTATTGTGTGGCTCCTGAGGGTGTGGTATAGCGGTAATATCCTTTACTCTGTGAATCCTTAGTTCTTGCCTCTAGTATTCAGGAAATCATTTATGTATGCTGTGGTACCACCTTAGAATCCAGGTTAATTGCTAAAGGTATTTTCTCATCTCCTTGGAAGAGTTTGGAGTTTGTGATTCTATAACACACATATTTCCTTTACATCACTGCTGTCTCTTCTGTCTAGTTGATATGGAAGACAGTGTTCATAGGAGTATTATTGGAGATGCAGCATCCTGAATGATGATAGAGCTGATCCATGGTCAGTAGTTTAATGAATTGAATAGGCAAGGTGACCTGTGCTACACCCATACAAATGAGTTCTCAAGAGCGACGGCGGCACCACAAGAATCAGCAGGATCACTGCTTCCTTCTTCTCTTAGCAGGAACAAAATTATCTGGAAATGAAATATCTGGCAGGAAAGAAATAAGAGGCTAGAAAAGGAAATGAACATGTAAAACTCATTAGAATCTTTGTGTGCACTGATTGGACAGGAAGCATACAGTAGTATGTCTCCACTACCATAGGTGTGTGTGTGTGTGTGTGTGTGTGTGTGTGTGTGTGTTTGTATGTGAGATACATTCATTTCACTTGTACTCATAAATTATGTAATCCATTCTTTCATCAATCAAGCAGGAGGGCCTCCACTCTAAGTGGTTGTCATGCACAGAGATGATGAAGATTTAGTACGAGGAATCTGAATGTAGCCATTAAATTGTTTCAGCTCTGACAGTTGGATTTTCAAGAACGCACAACATGATCTGATGACCACAGGCTACAGAAGTCTGACTTTCTCCTGGCCATTCTCTATAAGGTGTCTAGCTTAATGATGTATCCTGCAGAGAGACAAGAGCCAGGTGCAGGTTCCCTGCTGGGTTTGTTTGCCTGCTGAAAGTCTTTTGTTACCATCTCAATTGCTGATTGTCAGAAAGGGCAACTTTGCATAATAAATTACACTGTAATTTCACTTTTCCTTAAAGACACTGTTCTCTTTTGATCTTAATCTCCTATCTGCAAAATGGAGTAGCAATGCCTGCACTGCTTTTCAGCACAAAGGTCCATTTCCTATGAATGACTGACAATTAGGGGAGGTATGTACTTCTGGGAGGCTCTTCTGTCTCCAGGTCTACATCTATACCACTTATTCTCCAGCTTTATACAAATACTGTTTCTCACCACACTGAGGGAGGAGAAAATTGGGCCAGGGTGTGCTTGAATCTGCAGGTGGGGTTCAGAATAAAGTCACTTTCAAAGTGCAGTGAGGGGGGCAGAGGTGGCAGAGTCAGGTGTGAGTGGGAAGTGGAGGAGTGAGGAATGCAGGCCTGTCATTTTTCTCTTCAAGCAAATTCCAGTTTTGTACTGGAGGAGCCAGGAGAGGGACTGACATGCCAGAACATGGTATTTGGACTAGAATAGCTTTAAGAAATTGTCACATGGCAGCTGCTCATCTTTGGCTTGCTTACACCATAAAATGTTTCTGAGATTCCCTGCCCACGGTGTTATCAGGGGGATTTGCAGCCCGTTCTGTAGCTGAGACTTTTCAGGATGGGCATTTGTGGCCAGACTGATGCAGTTATTATTATTATTTTTATTTAAATGCAACAGAGTCTTTCTTGACCAGAGGATCTAGTCTACTAGAACTCATGATCACCAAAGGACAATTTGGGGCAGTGATTTGAATTTACTGTGTCATGTCAATGAAGACTAATGACCTATTATATACTCTCATGGGAGTATATAAAACGTAAGCAAGCTTAATTAAGGAGAATTACAGGCAAAAGAGAAATTCAGACCTGAGAGAAACTCTAGGGAATGGATGAGGATCCAAAGAGAGAAAGAAGACAATATAAAAATTGAACAAAGGATGAGGTCATTATTACGAGCTTAGTTAGTTCTTTGGGCTATCACATGTGGAGCAGGCACAGGCCTTCAGAAGGGAATGAATAGGAAGAGATGTCTTATCAGTTTGTAGTGAGTTGGCCTAATGCCACTTGTATTCTAATGCTAGTTAGTTCCCCCCCCCCAAAACTATTTGCCTCAAAGAGAATCTTCATGTAAGACACTGGGGGACCCTGCCCTCAGTTAATTCTGATTGGTAAATAAAGATGCCAGCAGCCAATATCTGGGGAGAAGAGACATAGGTGGTGTTTAGGTTTCCTGGGCTTGAGACCATGAGGAGAAAGGAGAGAGGAGAAGTTACCATTGGATAGAGAAGAGCATGCAGGAAGAAGGAGAGCTGTCATGGGCTAGATAGAGTCCAAAAGTGTGGCCCAGAGGGCTGCCTAATTAGAGCTAAGAGCAGTCCAGAGGAAACAGTAAATTATAACGAGTCATGGATAGGAGGTAGATGCTAACAACATGGGGGGAGGGGTTAGACCATTATCCAACTATTGTGCTGCCTAAGTCTTATTTAAAAAATAAGACTGCGTGTGTCTTTCATCTGGAAATATGAATGGTCAAAGGAGGGATTTTTAAATATTACTTTTACATCAGTGTCTTGTCCAGTGAAAGAAGATGTTTGTTGTTCTTAAGTACAAACTTCCTATTCTTGTTCTTATTATATGCACACAATGTCCTATTCTATACAGTAACTTAGTACAGATTGTTTGACAATGAGATGTGTTAGGAAATGGAAGTTTTGAATTCTATTAGAATTGGGTGAATCATCTCCCTTCTACCTTTGGATAATCCTTTATTGCACTGATAGCAGGGACATTTTAGAAGTGAAAAAGAAAGAAAAAAAAAAGGAGCTACTGGCAATGATGAAAAGAACTAGAAGAAGTATGTAGAAGAAGAGAAGCAAAAGAGAAGATAAGTAGAGAAAGGTGATAGAATGAAGTAGACTGGGTTAGAGTTGGAGGCACTATATCAAATTTCTGTATTGACTAATAATTTGTTTTTTCAGTTTAGGAGTATGGTACATGGCACTATGGTACTAAAATCACGGTTCCAACAGGACTTGGTTCTGGTGAAGACATCTTTCTGGTTTTGAACTGTTGACTTTTACTTTGTATCCTCATATGGCAAGAATCAGATATGAGAATGTATTTGTTGCTTCTCAGTTTCTGCGAACAAATGCTTAACAAGGAGCAACCTAACGGAGACAAGGTTTATTTCAGCTTAAGGGTGGAGGCGATACAGCCCATCATGCTGGTGACATCCTGGTGGCCGGAGAGTGAGGCAGTTGCTCACATTACATCTGTAGTCACGAAGGAGAGAGAGGAGAACTCAGGTTTAGTTCGCTATCTCGGTTTTATTCAGTTTGTGACCTCAGTTCATGGAATGATTCTGACCATATGCAGAGTGTATCATCCTTCCTGGAAATGCACTCACAAACACATGATCCTAAATCCCATCAACTCAATTACTAAGATCCACCAGGCCAGAGAGGATTTCAACACAGGATTTTTTAATCCTTTTTATTAGAATTTTCTTTATTTACAATTCAAATGTTATCTCCTTTCCTGGTTTCCCTCCCTCCCGGAAACACCCTATCACATCCTCCCTCCCCCTGATTCTATAAGGGTGTTTCTCCACCCACCCACTCCCACCTCCCCACTCTTGATTTTCCTCTACTGGAGCATCTATCAAGCCTTAATAGGACCAAGGACCTCTCCTCCCATTGATGCATGACAAGGACATCTTTTGCTACACATGCAGCTGGAGTCATGTGTACTTCTTTGTTGATGGCTTAGTCCCTGGGAGTTCTGGGGGAAGGAGAGATCTGGGTATCTGGTTGGTTGTTATTGTTGTTTTACCTATGGGGTCGCAAACCCCTTCAACTCCTTCAGTCCCTTTCCTAACTCCTCTATTAGGGACTCTGTGCTCAATCCAATGGTTGGCTTTGAGCATCCATCTCTTTTTTGGAAGGCTCTGGCAGGGCCTCTCAGGCAACAGCCATATCAGCCTCCTTCCAGCATGCACTTTTTGGCATCCACAATAGTCAACACAGAAATTTTAATGAGATGAAACACTCAGTCATTCCATGGCATTCTCTTCTAGTTTTTCAAAATCATATCTTATTGCAAGGAAAAGTCATTTACTCCATTCTTAAAATTTTGAAAATCTTAACAGTTTCTGGAACCAACTAAAATATTGGAATCGTCATTGTGCTTTTTTTGTTGTTGTTGTTTTGTTTTTGTTGCCTTGGCACAAACTAGATTCATCTGGAAAGAGGAAACTTCAATTGAGAAAATGAATGTCAGATTGGCCTGTGACTATGTCTCTGGTGCAGTTTGGGGGTAATTGATTGGTGTGGGAAGGCCTAGCCATGGGCAATTATGCTTGGGCTGGGTAAGAAAGCAGGCTGAGAAAGCCGTGGAAGCAAGCTAGTCAACAGTATTTCTCCTACGGCCTCAGCTCCGGTTCCTGCCTTGGGTTCAGCAATGATGGACGGAGTATAACTTACAAAATAAATAAACTCTTTCCTCCACAGGTTGATTTTGGCCAGTGTTGTATTAGGACAGAAGAGAAACAAGCTAGTAAGCTAACATTTTTGGTTGCACTGACAAATTCCCCATATGCACACAGTAATGAAGGAATGGTTTATTTGAGTCATGGCTTCAGGAATTTTGGTTTATAGATGTCTTTCTGGCCTATTATAAGGAAAAGCATAGTGGAGAAAGGGTATGGTGGAGGGAAACTGTTCACCTCATGGCAGCCAGAAAGCTAAGTGGAGATGAAAGAGACTGAAAACAAGGTATCTTTTCAGGGCATGACTCTATTGACCCACTTCCTTCAATTCAGTCTCTCTTTCTGATTCCTACTATCTTCTAATAATACTATTATATTGTGAATATATCAGATTAACCAACTAGTCATTCTTAGGATCTAATCATTCTCCAAACCATAAACTTTAAAAAAATTGATTGTCCTTTGAAAATTTTATACATGTATATACTATGATCACACCCCTACCCTTCTTATCCTGATCAAGGTCATCAGATCCTCCATCTACTTCACAGGTTCCTCCCCTACATTTATACCCTTGGTTCCATTTCTATGACCTCCTCCCCCAGTTTTATTTTATTCATATATGTGTGTATATATATATATATATATATATATATATATATATATATATATATTACAGTCCAGACTTTATCCCCTTCCTCATCCACCCTCAGACTGCTCCACATCCCATACCTACTCCTCCATTGCCAAGAGAATGTCTCCACCCCTACCCAACCCTACCAGAACTGCCAGCATCCTGGGGCCTCCAGTCTCTCGAGGGATATGTGCATCGTCTCTGACTGAGTCCAGACCGGGCTGTTCTCTGCTCTATATGTGTTGGGTGCCTCATATCAGCTAGTGTGTGCTGCCTGGTTGGTTTTTCAGTGTCTGATAGTTCCCTGGGGTCCAGGATAGTTGAGACTGCTGGTCTTCCTATGGGGTCACCCTCCTCCTCAGCTTCTTCCAGCTTTTCCATAATTCAACCACAGGGTTCACCAGTTTCTGTTCACTGGTTGGGTGTAAATATCAGCTGCTTGTTGTGCCTTTCTGAGGGCAGTCATAATAGGCCTGTGTTTGTAAGGACAGTATAGCATCAGTAATAGTATCAGGCCTTGCGCCTCCCCCTGAGCTGGGTCACAATTTTGGCCTGCCACTGGGACTCTTCTCTATTTTTGTTCCTGCAGTTCTTCCAGACAGGAACAGTTCTGGGTCAGAATTTGACTGTGGCACGGCAACCCCATTCCTCCACTTGATGCCCTTTCTTTCTACTGGAGGTGGACTCTACAAGTTCCCTCTCCCCACTGTAGGGCATTTCATCTCAGGTCCTGAGAGTCTCTCACCTCCAGGTCTATGGTACATTCTAGAGGGTCTTCCCACCTCCTACCTCCTGAGGTTGCCTGTTTCGATTCTTTCTGCTGGCCCTCAGGGCTTCAGTCCTGTCCCCTACCCTAATTCCTGATCATGATCCTGTCTTCTCTCTGTTGCCTTTCCCACCAGGTCCCCAACCCCTGCGGTTGCTTTCTTCTCCCTCCCAAGTGGGATCGAGGCATCTTCATTTAGACCCTTTGGTGTGTTAGCCTTCTTGAGTTCTATGGATTGTTTCCTGGAAATTCTGTACTTTTTTGGCTAATATCGACTTATTAGTGAATACATACCAAGCATATCCTCTTGATGACCTACCAGTTTTAACCAGGACTATCTATGTGACCACAGGTTTGGAATTGTCCATGGGACATGGTCTTACTGTTTGGCAACATGATACCTGTTCACTGCTGTTCTAATCCAGGCCACCTTTGAATCAGCTATCTCAATGTTCGCTCCCACCATTGCATATTCACAGAGAGAGCTTAGTGGGACCTCAGCCAAGGAATATGCCCCAAAGGGTATTCAGGGAAAGCCCTGGCAGGCAGGATGGAAATGCAGGGCAAGTAACTGTTGTGCCACCACTTAAGGTTCCTGCTGTGTCAAGCCTACTAGTGTGGTGCCATCTGCTGCATCACGTAGAGTCTTTAATTAACTCCTTCAGGAAAAAAAAAAAACAAAAAAACCATACGTATTCATTTCTTTCTACTCAGAAAACAATTCCTGGGAATCAGCAATTGTCTTTCATTACAATAAGAACTACAAAACCTCAGTAGCAATACAAATGTAGGCAGTGAGCCAACCCTGCCAGCTGCAAATGGCCCAGTGCTTCCTGAGTAAGAGCACCTGGTGGGCAGCTGGGAGGGCAGCTGGGAGGGCAACTGCCATAGAGAGCAGACTTTGGCTGGGGTGGAATATGGAAAAAGCTTTCTGAGAAGGCTTGGGACCCAACTTATTTTTCCCCTTGGCATCTCAGGGCAGAGGAGATGTTTGTTGGCTCCTGTTTCAGTTCCCAAATTGCTCCAGAATTCTAGAGGCCCAGGGAAAAGAACTGCAGCTGGAATTTGTGACTGTCAGCTAACAATATTTTCAAGTTTCCTTCGTCTTGGTGCCTCCATCTTTAGCAGTAACGAAATCTGTCTTCCTCTCTGTGCACAGGGGAAAAACAAACAAATGAACAAAACAAAACAAAACAACAGAAAATATTTTTGGAGGTGTAGTGCCAGGGAAATGTTAGCAATCCCCCTTCAAAAAAAAAAAAAAACAGACAGGAGCTGAAACTCACAGCAGGGTTATTCTATTGGAGCTAGCTTGCGCTCCTCAGTGCCACCTTCAAGCAGGACAAGTTTTGGTGGAAAGGGAGCCCTGACCATCCATCAGGCAAGGCTTTATAGAAAGCAGCAAGTGGGGGAGTGGGGTAGTGAAATGCAAGAATCTAATTGGAAAGCTACTATAGCCTTTAGCATAATTGCCTGGTGTTGGGAGTCAAACCAAAAACTTAATTTTTATTTCCCTTCTGCATTGGTGGTTGTTAGGCAGGGGGTGGGCTTTTAACCTGGGGATATAGATCTTTTGGGGTAATAACCTCTAGATGCAGGTCTTGTTGGAGATGAACCTAGAGACTGGAGCAAGGCTTGGGTTTTGTTGGGGGTTAACTTGGAAACAAATCTTAGGCACTGGCCTGTTAGTTTACCTGAGTTCAAACTTAGGTCAGGTTCTCTAAAATGGAGTCTGAATTTAAAAGATTTGGTCTCTCAGAGGAACTAACAACATTTCTTTACTGGTCTGTTTCCTTTTATCTGAGTCTCCTGACCCAGGGTGATTGGGAAACAGCCACATGGCTTCTCACAATCTCTGGTAGGAGAGCAAACAGTGGCTCTGAGAAAATCTTTGATTACCTCATACCACTTACTATATAAAACAAATTATTGATAAGTTTTGAGAGCCTACTTTCTCCTTAGAATCTAGACATAGTATTCTCTGGTGCATATGTGTAATGTAGCCCACTTAACTGTTAACTAAAGCCTAAGAGGTTACCTGAGTTCATTCATCTAGTAAGAGGCAGTTGTGGGCATGATATCAGTGTTTTTAATCCTAGCAATTGAGAGATAGAGGATCTCTGTAGTTCCGGTAAGCCTGAAACTTTTTCTGCACAGTAAAACTCACAAAAGAAAAAATAGAAAGAAAATGAAAGGAGATGAAGGGATTCTAGGCAGTTCCAAGCATAGCACGCAAGGCTCTAACAGTCCTCCCCTTTCTCCTTCATTCTTCTGCTTTGCTAAAAACAGTACAAAACAAGAACAACAAACTAACAAATAGATAACATTCCTAAATCTATAGCCACCAAGGTCTATTCTTTATTTGGCTACTTCTTCTTTCTAAGGCTGACTATAAAGGCCCAGCTACCAAAATATAGAAGAAACTCAGCAATTAAAACCCCTTCTGGGTAGTTCATATTGCTGTTCCTCCTATAGGGCTGCAGACCCCTTCAACTCCTTGGGTACTTTCTCTAGCTCCTCCACTGGGGGCCATGTGTTCCATCCAATAGATGACTGTGAGCATCCACTTCCGTATTTGGTCTTGCAAAGATTATATGCCCCAATACAGGGGAATACCAGGTCCAGGAAGCAGGAGTGGGTGGGTTGGAGAGCAGGGTAGGGGGAGGGTATAAGGGGCTTTGGGGATACCATTTGAATTGTGAATGAAGAAAATATCTAATTAAAAAAATTGAAAAAGAAAATCCTTTTGGTCACCTTAATTAGCATGCCCAATCAAAATTAACCAACTCATCATGGCATGGGACTTTACTCTTCTACCTCTATAAATCTCCATTCGTCTATGGGCTGTGTCCTTAGTCCCTTGGGACAAATAACCCTCTCCCTCTTCCTTGCACTCTTTCTCTCTTCTCCCCTACTCTTCTCCCTCTTCCTCTCTCTCCTGTCTTACTCTCTTATCTCTGGCCTCTGTTTTGCTCTGAGAACTTGGTCTTGGGTTATCGTGAGCTAACTTTGGAGTCCCCACAGGAGAGGAAAGAAGGAAGGAAATTAAGGCAGGAAAAAGGAGTCAGTACTGTGGCTGCTCCCCTAGGACCTTGTTCTTCTAGTGTGGCTATGCTTGGGAAATTATTAAAAGTGGTTAAAAATACAGTGCACTTCACCTGTGCAGAACATCATCAGGGAGCACCATAATGCCTGGTTCTGAGGTCTACATCATTTCCTAACAACTCTATACCCCTGAATTTGAGCTTAGGAGTAGAATAGTCAATTCTTTGCTTCCAATGAGGAAATAATGGAGAACACAGGTAACAAATAAAATCCCACCAGGAAGTCTATAAAACAAACAAAAGAAATTGCATGATCGTTTTTATCTTCCGTGTATGTGTTTGGCAAGTGTGATGATTAGCCTTGTCATTTTGATTTAGAATTAACTAAGGGACACACTTCTGGGAAGGCCTGTGAGAGTATTTCCAGAAAGTATTCACTCAATGTAGCATATCCTCCCCAGCAGTAGGTGACAAGTCCTGCAGGTGCAGATATAAAGATGTCCCACAACAAAGCAGTATGGCTTGTTGGCTTATTTTCCTTATTGCTGATGAGTGCATCTATACTGTGGCTGCTGCCACTGCTTCCACTGCCCTTCTTGACTGATATAAGAGCCACATTTCCTCAGCATTCCAATGTAGATGGAAAACCAGCAATACTCCATAGACCCTCCAGCCTTCAGTGCTGTATTGGTTTTGAGAACAAAATAGCCATTGGCTTCTCAGAATTTTTAGCATGTAGATAATCATTGCTGAGCTAGCCCTCCCATGGGTAAACCAGTCTAATAAGGCCCCTTTTATGATATGTATCCATCCCTTGGGTCTATCATGGAGACCTCTGACTAGTAGAGCAGGTATAGCCCATAAGAGTCAGATGGTTTAGAATTATTTCAGATTCCTTTGCTTTGAAAAATTTAGTTCTTCTATTGTTTTTAAATAGGATTTCTTTATTTATTTTACACTATTACATGATCTATAATAAGATCCCCTTGAACTTTTTTTATTTATTGACTTGGACTTTTTTCATATTTAGTTGGTATTTTCTTGTCTCCCTACCCCGGGGTTGTATTCTCTCTCTCTCTGTCTGTCTCTGTCTCTGTCTCTCTCCATCTTCTCTCTCTCTCTCTTTGTCTCTCTCTCACCATCTCTCTCCCTTCCTCTCTCTCTCCTTTCTCTCAAAAGTTTATATGTAAAGAAACAAACCCAAGAGTTAAAAATTATGAAACCCAACTAACCAAATAAAAACACAACAGCAAAACAAAACAAAGGAAAAACCACCACCACAACACACACACACACACACACACACACACACACACACACACACACACACACACATTTTGTGTTAACTTGGTCATGGGGCTTGCCCTGGAGTTGATTGATATACCCAGTGTCACTCCATTGAAGAAAACTGATTTTCCCTGCCCTTCAGGGATCAAGTGTGTAAATGGTTTCTTGGTTAGTGTGTGGGCCTTTGTGTCCATTGCTCTTTTGCCAGGCTGAGATTTTTTTCTGATTTGAACTTGTACTGTTTTGTGCATGTTGTTACAGTCTCTGACAATTCATATGTATTTCAGTCCTATTGTGTCCTGATGATGTTCATTTCTAGGAATCCTCCTCCTCCTCTGGCTCTAGGAATCTTTATGCCTCTTTTGTGGGATAGATCCCTGAGTATTGAATGGAGGGGTATAACTTTCATTTTTTTCAAATCATATTTTATCTATTTTTAAATTAATTTAATTTTTTTACATTCAATATTTTATCCCCACCCCCATCCACCCTCAGACTGTTCTATATCCCATACCTCCTCCCCACTCCCCTGTCTCCATATGGATGTCCATACCCCTCACCTCACCTGACCTCTAAACTCCCTGGGGTCTCCAGTCTCTTGAGGGTTCGGTGCATCATCTCTGAATGAACACAGACCCAGAAGTCTTCTACTGTATATGTATTTAGGGCATCATATCAGCTGGTGTATGCTGCCTGTTTGGTGGTCCAGTGTTTGAGAGATCTTGGGAGTCCAGAATATTTGAGACTGTTGGTCCTCCTACAGGATCGCCCTTCTCCTCAGCTTCTTTCAGCTTTCCCTAATTCAACTCGGGTCAGCTGCTTCTGTCCATTGGTTGGGTGCAAATATCTGCATCTGACTCTTTCAGCTGCTTGTTGCATCTTCCAGAGTGCGATGATGCTAGGTCCCTTTTTGTGAGCTCTCCATAGCCTCAGCAATAGTACCAGAACTTGGGACCCCCCCCTTGAGCTGGATCCCACATTGGGCCTGTCCCTCTCTTTGAGTCCTGAGAGTCTCTCCCTTCCCAGGTCTCTGGTGCATTCTGGAGGGTCCCACCAACCTCCTATCTCCCAAGGTTGCCTGTTTTGATTCTTTCTGCTACCCCTCAGGTCTTCAGTCCTTTTCCATCATCCAATACCAGATAAGGTTCCCTTGGCCCCCCTCAATCCCCCACATCCACTTTCCCTCCCAGATCCCTCCTTCCCTTCCCACTTGTGATTGCTTCCTTCTCTCTCCCAAGTGGGACAAGGTACCCTCACTAGGGCACTTCAGCTTGTTGACCTTTTTGAGTTCTGTGGACTGTATCTTGGGTATTCTGTACTTTTTTTTTTTTTTTTGCTGCTAATATCCATTTATTAGTGAGTACATAGCATGCATGCCCTTCTGAGTCTGAGTTACCTCACTCAGGTTGATATTTTCTAGTTCCATCCATTTGCCTGAAAAACTCAGGATGTCCTTGTTCTTAGTAATAGTAGTATTCCACTGTGTAAATGAACCACATTTTCTGTATCCATTCTTCGATTGTGGGACATCTGGTTTGTTTCCAGCTACTGGCAATCACAAATAAGGCCTGTATGAACATAGTGGAACATGTGGCTCTGTGTCATGGTGGGGCATCTTTTGGGTATATTCCCCAAAGTGGTATAGCTAGGTCTTCAGGTAGATCTATTTCCAATTTTCTGAGGAACCTCCAGATTTATTTCAAGACTAGTGATAGCAGTTTGCAATACTACTAGTAAAGGAAGAGTGTTCCTCTTTCTCCACATCCTCTCCAACATGTGTTGTTACCTGAGGTTTTGAACTTAGCCATTCTGATTGGTGTAAGGTGGAATCTCAGGGTCATTTTGATTTGCATTTTTCTGATCACTAAGGACTTTGAACATTTCTTTAGCTGTTTCTCAGCCATTAGAGATTCCTCAGTTGTGAAATCTTGGTTTAGTGCTATTCTCCCCCCCCCTTTTATTTATTTATTTTATTTTTTATTTTTTGGTGATTAATTTCTTGAGTTCTTTATATATTTTGCACATTAGTCCTCTATTAGATGTGGATTTAGTGAAGATTTTTCCCAATCTGTAGGTTGCTGACTTGTCTTATGAACTATGTCCTTTGCCTTTCAGAAGCTTTCCAGTTTCATGAGGTCCCATTTATCAATTCTTGACCTTAGAGCATGAGCCATTGTAGTTCTGTTTAGGAAATTTCCCCCTGTGCCAATGAGTTCAAGGCTCTTTCACACTTTCTCTTCGATTAGATTCAGCGTATTCAGTTTTACGTTGAGGTCCTTGATCCACTTGGACTTGACCTTTATACAAGGTGACAAATATGGGTCCATTTTCATTCTTCTAAATACAGGCAGCTAGTTAGACCAGCACCATTTATTGAAGATGCTTTCTTTTTTCCATTGTATATTTTTGGCATCTTTGTCAAAGATCAAGCAACAGTAAGTGTGTGGTTTTATTTCTGCATCTCTGATTCTATTCCATTGATCAATATGTCTGTCTCTGCACCAATACCATGCAGTTTTTAATCACTATTGCTCTGTAGTAAAGCTTGAGATCAGGGATGGTGATTTCCCCCAGCTGTTCTTTTATTGTTAAGAATTATTTTTGCTATTCTGAGTTTTTTGCCTCTCCAGATGAATTTGAGAATTGCTTTTTCCATGTCTTTGAAGATTTGTGTTGGCATTTTGATGCGGATTGCATTGAATCTATAAATTGCCTTTGGTAGGATGGCTACTTTTACTATGTTAATTCTTCCCATCCATGAGCATGGGAGATATCTCCATTTTCTGAGATATTTGATTTCTTTCTTGAGAGATTTGAAGTTATTGTCATACAGATCTTTCACTTGTTTAGTTAGAGTCACACCAAGGTATTTTATATTATTTGTGGCTATCGTGAAAGGAGTTGTTTCCCTAATTTCTTTCTCAGCCTGTTTATGCTTTGTATAAAGGAAGGCTACTGATTTATTTGAGTTAATTTTATATCCGGCCACTTTGCTGAAGTTATTTATCAGCTATAGAAGTTCTCTGGTAGAATTTTTGGGGTTGCTTATGTATACTATCATATCATCTGCCATTAGGGATACCTTTATTTCTTCTTTTGCAATTTGTATCCCCCTGATCTATTTTTGTTTTGTTATTGTTCAAGCTAACACTTTGAGTACTATATTGAATAGCTATGGGGAGAGTGGGCATCCTTGGCATCCTAATTTCAGTGGGATTGCTTCAGGTATGGCTCCACTTAATTTGTTATTAACTGTTGGTTTGCACTAAATTGCTTTTTATCATTATTAGGTATGGGTCTTGAATTCCTGATCTCTCCAATACTTTTAACATGAATGAGTGTTGTATTTTGTCAAATGATTTTTCTGCATTCAAGGAGATGATAATGTGATTTTTTTTCTTTGAGTTTTTTATATAGGGAATTACATTAATGGATTTTTGTATATTAAATCAACCTTGCATCCCTGTAATGAATCCTACTTGATTGTGGTGAGTGAATGATGGTTTTGATGTGTTCTTGGATTCAGTTTGTGAGAATTTTATTGAGTATTTTTGCATTGATATTCATAAGCAAGATTGGTCTGAAGTTCTCTTTTTTGGGTGGATACTCGTGGTGTGGTTTAGTTATCAGAGTAATTGTGGCTTCACAAAACGAGTTAGGTAGTGTTCCGTCTGTTTCTATTTGATGGAGTAGTTTGAGGAAAATTGCCATTAGGTCTTCTTTGAAGGTCTGGTAGAATTCTGCATTAAATCTGTCTGGCCCTGGGCTTTTTTTTTTTTTTTTGGTTGGAAGGTTTTTAAATGACTTTTTCTATTTCTTTGTGTGATATGGGCCTCTTTACATAGTTTACCTGCTCTTGATTTAACTTTGGTATGTGACATTTGTCTAGAAAACTATCCATTTCATCTAGATTTTCCAGTTTTGTTGAGTATAGGCTTTTATAGTAGGATTTGGTGATTTTTTGAGTTTCCTCCGTTTCTGTTGTTAAGTCTCCCTTTTCATTTCTGATTTTGTTAATTTGGATACTGCTTCTTCGCCCTTTAGTTAGTTTGGCTAGGGGTTTATCTATCTTGTTGATTCTCTCAAAGAACCAACTTCTGTTTTTTGTTTGTTTGTTTGTTTTTTGTTTTTTTTTCTTTGTTTCTATTTTCTTGATTTTGGCCCTGAGTTTGACTATTTCTGCCTTCTACTCCTCTTGGGTGAGTTTGCTTCTTTTTGTCTTAGAGCTCTCAGATGTGCTGTTAAGTTGTTAGTGTAAGATTTCTCCAGTTTCTTTACTTAGTGCAATGAACTTCTCTTTTAGCACTGCGTTCATTGTGTCCCCTAAGTTTGGGTATGATGTGTCAACATTTTCACTAAATTCCAGGAAGTCTTTAATTTCTTTCTTTATTTCTTCCCTGACCAAGTTATCATTGAGTAAACAGTTGTTCAGTTTACACTTGTATGTGGACTTTCTGTAGTTTTTGTAGTTATTGAAGACCAGCCCTAGGACATGGTGATCTGATTGGATGCATGGTATTATTTCAGTCTTCTTGTATCTGTTGAGGGTTGTTTTGTGACCAATTATATGGTAAATTTTGGAGAAGGTACCATGAGGTGCAGAGAAGAAGGTGTAATCTTTTGTTTTAAGGTGAAATATTCTGTAGATATCTGTTAAATCCATTTGGTTCATAACCTCTTTTAGTTTCACTCTGTCTCTATTTTGTTTCTGTTTCAACGACTTGTCCATTGGTGAGAGTGGGGTGTTGAAATCTCCTACTATTATTGTGTGGGGTTCAATCTGTGTTTTGAGCTTTAGTAAAGTTTCTTTTATGAATTTGGGTTCTCTTGCATTTGGGACTTTCTCTTGGTGTATTTTCGCCTTGATGAATATGAATTGTCCTTCTCATCACGCTTGATAACGTTTGGTTGAAAGTCTATTTTTTGGATATTAGGATGGCAACTCCTGCTTGTTTCCTGGGACCATTTGTAGAACTGGGTTCTGATAACACCCACATATTTTGGCTTCTTTTGCTTATGGTCTTGTGCTTGCCTTTCGCTGTCTGGATATCCCTGTTGTTTGTTTGTTGTTCTGGGTGACTGTATGGAGTCTGCCTCTTTTGTCCCTTGGTTTCTTCAGGTTTCCCAGTGGATCTGTGGCCCTGGCTGTATCAGACCACCTGCAGGACCTTACAACTGGGGTCTCTTCATGAGGGCAGAGAAGCTACTGATCTGTTGCCCTGGTTGCAGTAGATATCCTGGAAGTTCTTCAGATTTTTGTGTCTCTAGTGGAATAGTCAAGCTGTTGTCCAACTTCTCTGAGTGCAGCAGATGCTCAACTACTCTGAGTGCAGTGGGTCCTCTAGGATGGACTGGGATATAGTGTCCTCACAGGAGCAGACCAACTAGGAGTGTGTCCCTGCAACAAGGACTGGGTGGGAGGGATGGAAGGGACAGAGGGTAGTGATATTTGGAAGGGTGGGAGTTTTGGTGGGTGATGGGTCCAGAGTCCACCAGACTCCCAGCAGCAGCTCCAGGACTGGGGGGGGGGCGTTATTCCCAACTGCTCTGAGTGAGGTGGGCCTTCTTGGATGGTTGGGGACATGGTGTCTTCATAGGAGCAGACTAACTAGGAGTCTGCCCCAGCAGCAAAGGACTGGGCTGAAGGTCTCAAATCCCATTTTTAATGATGACCTTTTTAGAGTGGTTCTTTGGAGCAACTCCCATCTGTATTCTCTGGAAACTGACAGTTCAGTTCCTGACAGGTTAGCAGGCAGAGGCATCTCTATCCACTTGTAAACACTTCAAGGATACACCATCAATCCAGTTCAGTAGAGTCAGATTAGCAGCAGCAGTGACAGGAGCTAGCAGAGACAGCCAACCCTCAGCCTCAGCTTCAGTCAGCAGAGGGACCAGGAGGAATGCCAGGCGTTCTTGGTTGGGTCTCTCAGGGAAGTGAAGATCAGCAAAGAGGAGAGACCCACAAGCATTGCACAGATAGCTGTAGCAGCCAGCCAAACTCTCTCTGCCACTCCAGGAGTGTCCTCTTTATATCCTCTAAAACCATCACATGCTTTCCATGGGTCTTGCCTCAGCATGTGCATCCAATTAGCACAAGTCCCAGTCCTGACAAATGGAGCACACCTATGCAATGCAAGGTGGACCAATACATGCATATTGTTAGCAAAGAGTCTTCCATCATGTGTTTCTTTATCAGAAAAATAGTAGGAGGTTTATCCTTAGGGTTCATAACCCACTAGTGTCAAATACAGGTTCCATTTCATGAAGGAGGCCTTAAATCTGATTTTTTTTGAAGGGGGTGGCTACTCTGATAGCATTTGTGCCACTATTGCAGGTCACTATTGTAGGCTGCATGGTTTGTAGCTGGGTGGTATTGCTAATTACTTCACTCCTGTGGTAGCATGCATAGGGAGCCTTCTCCACTGTGAATGCTAGTCAATTGGGGTGAAGATTCTAGTTAGACACAAGCTCAATTTCTCCATGTTTGTTGAGATGAGTAAGAGGCATTTTAAACTTTGCAACTTTACTGTTACATTGTGTAGGGTAACCAAAAGCTTTTGGCAATAGCCTGTGATGTTTGGGGTGGGGCTGGGGCTGGGGCTGGGGCTGGGGCTGGGGCTGGGGCTGGGGCTGGGGCTGGGAGTGAGCCTAAGATCTCTAGGACAATGACTTAACAAGATGATATATATTTCTAGAACTAGGGTTTTGTTTTGTTTTGTTTTGTTTTTTTGAGACAGGGTTTCTCTGTATAGCCCTGGCTGTCCTGGAACTCACTTTGTAGACCAGGCTGGCCTCGAAATCAGAAATCCGCCTGCCTCTGCCTCCCGAGCGCTGGGATTAAAGGTGTGTGCCACCACACCGGGCTTTAAAACTAGGGGTTTTATTTGTACTATATGATGTCTAGTTGGAGTATTATCTCCCCCATTACATGATAATTTCATTTACATGCCTTTCATATAATGTATTTTAAGAGACTTCTACAGTATAGGCTTTCACATGGGTTTTCAAAGCACTGTAAGTTTTAGTTGTCCCTCCTAATATTCCCACTTTGACCCTGCCCTCCACCTCCTGTCTATTTAAATCTCTTATTCTAGTTTATCCTTTATCCCTTTTATAACATTATATTCTAACCTTGAACATTTTAATTTGAATAATCCACTGACATTTTCTTGAGTGTCCACTGGAAACCCATTTGGTTAGGTTAAGTGCTGGAGATGCATGACGTCTCAGAAAACATGAACCTTCTATATTGTTGGTTCTTTAACTTGTGGAAGACATGCAGAGAGAAAGTGACATGGTTTAAAGAGTTCTTTTCTTCCTGGGGGAAGGGGTTGAGACTTGCTGATGTACCAATCTATATGTTAGCAAACAATTCAAATTATAAATAGCATAAGAATGGCACAAGCTCTTGAATTTTGATCCCAGATGTCTAATTTTGCCAATCTAATTCATAAGTTGTCAGACATTTGTGGGTCCTATGATGTTATCTGCATGGAGAAAGGTGTTGCCTGCAAGTGGACAGTTTTATGTACTCTTTCCCATTTTGTATGAATTTTCTCTCCTCCTATCTTACTTCACTGGCCAGAAGCTCACATATAAGACAGTGGAAAGTAGTGGAAGTTCTGGCACACATCTTCCATTAAATGTGATATTAGCTACAGGCTTTACTATGAACATATTTTACTTTTTAAAGCAATTTAAGCTTTAAATTAAGTGGAAAGAACATGAAGGACCAGTATGTCCCCTCTTCCCTGTACAGTTTTCACTATTGTTTGTATCTAGATTCAGCACCCACTCTTTCTTTTTACATATTTTGAGAGGGTGGACAAATGAATATATAGATGAGAATACTCCATTCTAAACAATTTTCCTATGTTCCCTGTTCATTCTCCCTTCCTCAAGTCCATGAGAATAACTGACATAACTGACCTTTACTATGTAAGATTTGCCTTTCACAATAAATGTGTGTGTGTGTGTGTGTGTGTGTGTGTGTGTGAGAGAGAGAGAGAGAGAGAGAGAGAGAGAGAGAGCTCAGCTGTAGCTCTTCAATCTAGAAATGTGCTTTCAACATTTTGACATGTTTAACAACTTGATAGTTCATTAATTTCCACTGAAAATGTTCTACTGTTTGGATGTAAAGTTCATCTATATTAAGGTAATTACGTGGGTTTGCTATTGTTTTAATATGAAAAATTACATTGCTTAATTTCCAAATGTAGAAGCAGCCTCACTTTCTGGACCAAACTCTACTTGAATATCATATTTCATCTTTAAATATGTATATTTCTAAATTTGAGTTAATAGCATTTTATTGATATTTTGGTCTATGTCAATAAAGAATATTAATTTGTGTGTTTACATCCTTTTTCTGGTTATAACATTGGAGTGTTCTAGATTCATAGAATGAGATGTAATTTACCCTCTCTTCTATTTTCTTCAGGAGAGTAAGTAGGATGTGTCTAAATCCTTTGTTAAATGTTTGGTATAATTCACCTGTCATTTAGGCATCAAATTTTTATTTTGTAACATTTTTTATTTACAGAATTTATTTCTCAAATAGATGTAATCTATTTGAGGTAATTCATTTTTTAAATTTAATACTTTTCTGTGTTTTCATGAATTGGCACACTTTCTATGAAGTGTCTTATTTCTGGACAAACTATAACTCCAGGCATCCATTTGTTGTCTTACTCCTTATCACATCTGTAGTGGTGCTCCATTATTCTAGAGATGTAATGATTTTGTTGTTTTCAAATAACTGTTTCTTTTATTTTAATAATATATTTTCTCCTTTTACTTTAATAATTTTTAGTTTCTGTCCTAATTTTAGTTATTTGCCTTTATCAACTTAGGTATTATTCTGTTTTTCTTTCTCTTTTCTTGACTTGAAACCTCAAACGGTGAATTTCAAATCTCTCCTTCTCTAATTTAAGGAATAAACAACTGTTTTCCTCTAAGCAGTTACTGAGTTGTATTTCCCCAATTTGTTCTTAAATTTTTAATTTTATTTAATTCAGAATATTTTTGAGATTTATCTTTATTTTACATGTGTGAGTCTTTTATCTATATGTATGAATGTCCACCATATGGATGCAGTGCCCGTAGAGACCAGAAGAGGGAGTCAGAACTCCTGTACCTGGAGTTATATAGATGATTGTTAGCAGAAACTATGCTCAGAGAAACCAGGTGCTAAGAAAGCTTTTATTAAGTCTGCTAGCCTGCACTCAGGAAGGGAAGAGAGTTCCCCCTTGGGAGAGTAACAGAAGTGCGTTTAATAGGGAGTAGAATAAGAGCAAGTTTGAGATTAGCTAATCAGGCTTGATTGGCTGTAGATGGAACATTTCTAACTAAGGGCTTGGGAATTGCCTTAGTAGGAGTTTTATTGCTGTGAAGAGACATTATGACCATGGCAACTCTTTTAAAGGAAAACATTTAATTGGGGCTATCTTATAGTTCATAGGTTTAGTCCATAGTCATCATGGCAGGAAGCATGGACCCATGCAGGCAGACATGGTGCTGGAGAAGGAGCCCTGTGTTCCTCATTTGGATTGGTAGGCACCAGGAAGAGAGAATGAGCCACTAGGTCTGGCTTGAGCTTCTGAAACCTCAAGACTCACCCCATCCTCTAGTGACACACTTTTTCCAAAAAGATTACACCTTCTAATAGTGACACTCTCTATGGGCATATGACAGCCATTTTTATTCAAACCCTCACAGGAATTAAATTCATTGCTATACTGCAAGCACCTCTTCAATGGGCTGAGACAAAATGATGTCAATGATGTTAAGTCCTATCAGTTATAAGCTGCTATATGGCTACTGGGGACTGAACCTAAGTTCTCTGAAAGAGCAGCAAGTACCCTTAACCACTGAAGTCTCTCTGCATCCCCTTGTTCAAAAAATCTTAAATTTCTTTATAATTTCTTCTTGCAGTCTGTGGTTTTATTCTTAGGGTTTCTGAATTTAGCAGGAATTATTGGGCATGTTAATTAGATAAGCCAAATGGGTTTTTGATAGCTAGGCTTCAATACTTTGATACCTTGGTAGTCAGCCTTATGAGGAGGAAATGGTCAAAAAGGGAATAAACATTGGTCACTAGCTTAGGAATGTAATCTAACTTCTTTGAATTGTTTTGTTTTGTTTTGTTTGTTTTGTTTTGTTTTGTTTATAGCTAGGCAGAGGGAATAAGGGAGAAAGGGCAGGGTTGCTGGAGCCATGTTTGCTAGGCTGGGCTGGCCAGATTCCTGCGTTAGGATCAATCCAGTCTAAATTCTAGTATGTAGTGGAAAGGAGTTTTCTTTTTTTAAAAAAATTATTTTATTAGATATTTTCTTCGTTTACATTTCAAATGCTATCCCCTTTCCTAGGGGACTTTCTGAGAGGAAAAGAGTTTTCAAATCCTCATCCCTGAGGAGGTATTGAAAATTGGTGACTCTGGTGGAGGGAAACTTGGTTTGCTTTAAGGTCGTAGTGACTTGTATGCCAACCACTCTCCAGCGATGGCTCAGTATCTACGGGTATATAAGCAGCACTAGGGAGGGAGGGAGGGAGGGAGGGAGAGAGGGAGGGAGGGAGAAAGAAAGAGAGAACATGAGGCGGCATGGGGCAGGGAAGTGGGGGTGGATCTTGGAGGTGTTAAGGTGAATCTGATCAAAATACATTATATGAAATTCTCAATTAGTAAAACATTATAAAAAGCTGGACAAACATTTCCACTCCGTAACTCTAAATTAACCCCTCCTTTTCATTGTTTTTCTCCTTACCTAGGTCTCTTTGACAGTCGTGGAATCATTTGATCATCTGGTACTCAATAAAGCAGAGAGATAGCCATGCTCTTTCTCTGCAGAACTGGTGGATTCTCTCTACAGCTCTTCAGCAACAGCTTATACCTGGAGGGAGGCTCTTCTCCCACCTATCAAGTCATCTCTCATGAGCTGATGAACATCTTGCTTACTATACTGGGGATGATTCTAAATTTGGAGTATATTCTTGGTTTTCCTGCCAAATCCTAATCCTGGGCAGTTGTGTAGCAAAGTCGGTTTTTTTTTTTTTNTCCTGGGACTCACTCTGTAGACTAGGCTGGCCTTGAACTCAGAAGTCTGCCTGCCTCTACCTCCCAAGTGCTGGGATTAAAGGCATGTGCCACCACTACCCTGCTCAAAGTTGTACTTCTTATGTACCACCAGATGCAGCATCAGAAGTCAGTGCCTTGGTTCACCTGTGTCCTACCTGCATCCAAGCTCCTCCAAGAATCCTCAAAGGGCAGATACATTAACTTTTTGTTATTAGTATTACTAATTCTGTCAAAGTTCTGTAACTCTGAGAGTAAATATTATAGTACTAAGAGTTTTGAAGAAAGGGTAAAAGCACAAAGGCAGCTGTATCTACTGTGCTTCTGCTTTAATAAAAGTGATCAGCTGCTGCTTCTCATCAATTTTATGATACAGTGTGAGTAGGGGCTATATGAAGTTTAAAAAAGTCGGCTCATTCAGTATGTACACACACACACACACACACACACACACACACACACACACAAGAAAAACCACAGCTTTCAACTTAAGGGTATAAGAGATAGTTTATTCTAGAAAGACTTTGAGTCACCATGGCCCAGGAACACAGATTTAGATTATGTCAAATTCCTTCTTCCAATGTAAGAGCCTTTTAATAAGATTTTATAGGTTTACAGGTTAAAGAAAGTAACAAACCAAAACAAGTTGAAGAGAAATTTGGTGGATGCATTGGAGAGGCATAACAAGTTTGGGGGATGCATTTTGATAGTTCTCAGAGCTCCCAGATGATATGATTAGCTTTTGGGTTGGTGGAAGTTAGTTGCCTACTAAGTTAATGGAGCTCAAGTGGTTTCTATCTGTTCATCACAGGATGTTAGTTTCTACACCAGAGTGCTCAAGGGATAGCTACTTGGAGACTTAGTGGTAGCTTGAGATGAGGTAATTAGTTTCTTGCTAACAACAATCCAACCTTTCTACATCAGTATAATTTTAACCTGCCAATCAGTCTCTGCACGCAGCTTCTTTCTAGGCATTTCATTGACAGGTGGGAAAGCAATTCCAGGTCTGCAGTTTGTAGAACTGTCCCAAAGGCATCAGATTAGCATCCTCAACGTAGCCAGCCTCATCATAGTACAATGGGGATTTAAGGGTTCTGTGACTTAGATGCTGCCTTTCAGGAACATTTCAGTCTCCAGTGTTAAAAAAAAATCCAGCTTGAACTCTCTCTTCTTGTGTGCTGTGCAGCTATGGTTCTCCAGGCAGGAGACTGCATAAAGGCCATGGTAGCTAGCTAACTCCTTACAGTGTCACCCACGTGACAGATGTAGGCCTGGGGTGGGTTCCTCAGAATCTGGCCAGTGGTGGGTGTTGGAGTTGTAGAAAACAAGAATGAAGCAAGGCTATGAGAGGAAGATGAGAAGAGTTAAGAGAATGGAAGTTGTAAGTAATTCCTACAAGAAAGCAGAAAAGAGAAAATACAAACAGAAATGAATTTGGTTTTACACAAGACTATTTTGAAATTAAATCTCCTCATTCACTTACAGACTCTTCAGATCTCCCTATCTTGTGATTTTTGATTTCTGCTCTTTCAGGTGGTCTTTTGTAAACTATTTCCTCAGCCTTTTCAGGGACTAGAGCCTCCTTGGGTAAACTTCTAATTTGAAAAACAGGTTTTATCTTAGGAGACTTAGGTAAAGCATCCCATTGTATTTGAGGTTCAGATTCCTGAAAATTTTATCACAGTGAGTAGTGTCAGCAGACTGATAATTCTTTAAATATGCCTGGCCTGATGTTGGACTTGTCAATATTGGGTAACACGGCGAGGACTGTATGATACAGTGTGATAAGGACCTAGAGATGGGTGCTTGGTGTAAGCAAAGTGTATTGAAAAGTGAGAGAATAAGACATAAATTCAGAAGACCATGACTACATATGAAACCCAAACAGATGTAAAACGAAAACCATAGTATAGGGGACATTCGTAGTAACTAGAAAAAGCAACACGATGGTTATCTCCCTCTCCTAACCTTCTCAAGGAATAAGACAAGAGTCCCATGTTGAACTTATTCAAGAGGGTAAAATAATATATTTGTGCTTTAAGCCATCGCACCTCTAAATTTGTGGTCATTTGTTTGTGCCACAGTAGAAAAGTGAAGTCATGAGTAAGGTGTATAGATTCAAGCAAGTTTCATATCTTCAAGTTTGCCATATTAAAGCACATGAAATTGAAAACACACAATTGGTTGTATTTGTAAAGTTCTTTCTGCATTTCCATGTTGAGAAAGAAGACCCTAGATAAGCAAACTTATCTGCTTTGTAGGACTTCTTCTATTCATGTTGGGGGCTGAGGCATAAATAAAATAAAGGAAATTTCAGTTCTCGAGCAGGCTTATATTACTTTCCTTCTAGACCTGCAGACTTCTTGGCTTGCTGGTACAGAGGAGACCAGTGCTTAAACCAACCCATCTTAGTTTTTAATTGGAAAGTAAGGAGTCAGGATCCAAGTAGACATATAGATTTAACAGGACAAAAGTCATACAAATGTTGCTAATGTGCACATGAGAACTCTCTCAAGATTGTGAAGATCTCCCTACTCCTCAGTGTTAAAGCAGCAAGTTTTAAAAAATACATTTATACATTTTAGAAGAAATGAAAAACGGGGGCTTTGTGGAGGTAGACTAGGTGCAGCAATTTTTGCAGAAACCCTGTATACTAGAGCTGCTGGAAGATGGGGATTGGCAACCAGGTTATCAACACACATCTCTAGACTTGACCCTTCCCAATCACTCTAATGGACTATATTTCCTCATCACAGTCCTGGGAAGGCATCATTATCATGGGAATTTTTGTGGGTTGACACAGATAAGAAATAGTGCTTAAGTCAACTTTTCCGTGACTTCTGCTCTTCTACTGTTGTCACTTGGAAACAATCAGCTTGGCAAACTGGTATTTACTGTATAGTCAGCACATCACTAGACACCATTGCTTGTTGTCTATGAGCTCACACTCTTAGGTCTTTCTTCCATTCCCTTCCCACCTGCTACAACTCCAGGGACCTTGTAGAGCCATCACAGTGGGCCTGGTTCAGGGCCAAAGTCATCTTACTTTAGACTGAGTTCCTGGTTTATGGCTATCTGGAGAGACTGAGTGTATAAACAGAAGTTAGAACTCTCATATTACCTTTCAACCTGTCTTAGACACTGTCATGAAATGAGGGCTCTCTATGACCTCTCTATGGCCTGGAAGTTACTCTCATATACTGCCAAGTGTTAGTTCTCTTGATGCTTGTATGGAATTATTTGTCCTTGGCTTTTGATGAGTAACTCAGCCATAGGCATATCTTCTAATAGTATAGTTTGATGGTAAGAGTGTGTAGAGAAATGGGGTGAAAGGATCTGGATTGGTGTAGGACCAGAATAGTCAAGGAATATCGGAGAATAGATTGCCCATTACTTAAGCCTTAAAGATTCAGACAATCTTCAGTGTAAGTGCAAAATCAGGACCCAAACTAGAAGAGTGTGAATGGGATGATCATTAAAGCCTGAGAGTCAAGAAAAATGAGGGAAGGAGTGTTTGTAGATTTCTGTGCTAAATCTATAAGTAGGAGAGCATAATTTGACTTCTGGGCACCAGGACAATCACTGTAAGTTGGTGGAGACATGCTTAAGCAACATGGGGGAAATTTCAGATGCTTTTGAAAACCATGACTGACATCAAGGATACAGTGTTTCCTGGTAGCTGGACCCTGTGACAATGACTTTATTTACTTGGATTTTTGGAATAGGGTCTCATATATCCCAGTGCAGCCTTTAACTTGATATGTGGCTAATATTGAACGCGAACTTCTTATTCTCCCTTTTCTGTCTCTGGGTGCTGGGATTACAGCCATGTAACACTATGTCTTTTTTTATGTGGCACTGAAGTGCAAACCCAGGGCTTTGTGCATGCTATACAAGTACTTTATCAATGGAGCTGCATCACTAGTTAATAGTTCACTTTTAATCCATTTGTTTTCATTTTTTGAAGATTATCACTGAATAGCCCAGACTTGTGTTAAAGTTGTAGTTCTCCTTTCACACCATGGCAAATACTGGGATTATAAGTGTATACCATGGTGATAGTTACTCTTTTCATTTCTATGTAATATTCCTAGCAAAAGAAACCTATAGAAGGAAGAAAGGGTTTCTGTTGACCCACACTTGGAAGGCACAATTTTTCATAGCAAAGAAGGTAGAAGTATAAGGCAGATGGTTGCTTTGCATCTACAGTCAGGATAAGTGGTGGTACTCAGCTTGCATTCTCCTTTATATTCAGTCTGGGATCCCAAATCATGGGATGGTATAGTCCACATTTAGAGTAGATATTTCCACCTTATTTTACTTAATTTAGAACCTTCCTCCCAATCATGTCCAGAGAATTGTCTTCCAGGTGATTTTATGCCCTGTCAAGTTGAAAATATTACCACCACAAGTCTATTCCTTGTCAATTTGACACTCAAGCATGCAATTTTAAAGGATAATTTCTACTCCCTTTTCTATATGTTCAAAGACACCTTGTAGTATAAAATAGATTCAGTCCAACTTCAAAAGTCTTCATAGTCTTTAACAGTCCTAAAATTGTCCAAAAGTCTAAGTCTCTGTTAAGATTCAATGCAAACTCTTAACTATGAGTACAAACATACACAAACACACATATTTATTTACATATACATATACATATACATATACATATACATATACATATACATATACATATACATATACGCATACGCATACGTATACGTATACATATATGTATACATTACATATACATTACATATACATATATGTATGCATGTGTGTATATTTCTAGAATTCCACTGTACAATGGCACAGAATAAGCATTCTCATTCAAACAGGGATGATTTATCTGACCCAGGGTAGGTCAAAGCACGGATGAACACTATGTTCTGAAGTTCCATGTCTGGCATATAGAGCCACTAATGGAATCATCTGGGCTTCAAAGGTATAAGGTAGCCTTGCTCCTCTAACTCAGCTAATGCAGCATATATACAGCTTCTATTTAGCTGGTTCCCATCCATGCACACAGCTTTCCTTGGTGAATGTTACATCGTCATGGCATCTCCAGCATGCTGTAGTCTTCAGTAAAACTTAGGTTTCACCTTCCTAGTCAGATGAAATGCCTACACGTGTCACAAATGAATTAGAGGTAAATGTAATCCATTCATACATTGTCTAAACTCAGAAGCTTTTTCAAATCTCGGCATAGACCTTTATGATCCCTCAGTATTATTTCGATAAAGCCTGGAAGGCAAATTTTACTTGGATAATGGTGAAAAGCTCGGATAACAGCCTCTGATGTAACTGACCCCTTTGGGGTTGTATCTGCTTCTATGTATCTTCAATGTTGACGCTGGGGAAATGTTTACTTAGGGGATTGCAAGGCACAAAAGAATCCCCTCAGCGTTTTCAGCTCACGCTTTCTCCTGAATTATTTAATTTATTTAATGGAGCCACACTGGGAAGAGGGATAAAGACATCTGGCATCTCCTTGAATCTTGATGTGAGGGTGGGGTTAAAGAGAAATCGAGATATATACAGATATGCCTGGCAATGTTTGGTCTCTCGACTGCCATGATCTCAGCTACAGTTCTCTTTTGTAAAATCTGCCTCTGCTGTAAGGTCATCTGGCAAGTTGCAAATCTTTCTCCAGGAGACAAGTTCCTTTCTTGGATGCCCTCAGGGCTTTAAAGCTTTTTCCTTATACATTAATTTGTATTTGCATTGTGGTTTAAGTCTTGCCCTAAGGGACCTTTCCTGCTCTCTCTCCACACAATAGAAATGAGGATGTTTCTTGCTCGTGGTGTGTATCCCCTCAAAAATTATAGCTACTTTCTCAGCATCTCCTCAACTGTCATGTTTAACACTGAAATTGAAATGGTAGGGAAAGGGTCCTTCATGTGAAAGAGACTTTCTGGACTCAAGTTAGCTTTAACCCAGGAGTTATGGTGTAGGAAGCTAACAATTGCTCAAAACTTCCACTGGATTATTTGCTCTGGGTTCTTTCTTCACAATTTCATGAATGAAATTCATGGCTCACAGAAAGGTTAGTTTTAGAGAAATTTATTCTAGGATTGTAAAAAGGCAGAGCTCCTGAATAGTAGGAGTGGGTCTTGGAAAATGGGGTATCCTGCATCCACTAGTCCAGGGCTTTTCCTAGGACTGATGGCAGAAAGTAGAGTGAGGCTTGGGGAGATGGAACAATTTCTCCAGTTGGGTCACTTGGTTTCCTCTCATTTTCAGCCACATACTCATGCACAACATTCAGACATTGATATTCAAAACAGAAAGCCAAAGGAGGTACCAGGGAACTTGGCTTTAGGCCAGAATAAAATCAAGGACATTTTCAGTCAAGGACAAGAATTAAGGCCCCTGTCCCTAAACTACCTGGCAGTATTTTATCCTGTTCTCAAAATGAGTACAGGGATCTAGCTAGCTCTTTAACATACTAATTTTATTCCTCTTGCATATATACAAGGACTGATGTCTTAGTTACTTTTCTATTGCTGTGAAGAGACACCATGGCAGACAGAACTTATAAAAGAAAATACTTAATTGAGGGCTTGCTTACAGCTTCAGAGATGAGTTCCTAACCATGATAGCAGGAAGCATGGTGCTGGAGCAGCAGGTGCAAACTTACATCTGATCCTAAAGTAGGAGATGGGGGCGAGCGTGGGGGTACTTGGACTGGTATGGGCTTCGAGGTTTCAAAACCTCAAAGAACCACCAGTGATACACCTCCGATAAGCTCTCATGTATTAATCCTTTCTATCCAGTCTACCAACTAGGGAGCAAATATCCATGCCTATGTACCACAAAAGGGATAGCTGGATTTTATTGGAGCTCTAATTTTAGCTTTTTGATGACCTTTCTTATTATGTTGTGTTGTGGCTGCACTAGTTTACATTAGCACTAGTATGTAAGCAGTTCCATTTCTCCACACCCTTTGCTTACCCCTTGTCTTTAAGAACAGATGGTCTAACATGTGTGAGGGAGATATAGTGTTTGTGATCTGTATTTCCCTGAAGATTGTGATATTGAGTATAGACAAAGGCTTTTAGAACCAGGAAAGAGAAGAAAAATCCCTTATAGAGCTCCAAAAGGGAGGGAGAGAAGGAGGGAGAGAGGAAGGGAGGGAGGGAGGGAGAGAGCGAGAGCGAGAGCGAGAGCGAGCGAGCGAGNGAGCGAGAGAGAGAGAGAGAGACAGAGACAGAGACAGAGACAGAGAGACAGAGAGACAGAGAGACAGAGAGACAGAGAGACAGAGAGACAGAGAGAAACAGAGAGACAGAGGTGCTTACAAAGTGAGCAACTTCTCCCTTTCCCCTTTCCCTTTCTGAATGGCATAGCATTCTTTTCTGTTCTGACAGGTCTCAGGATTGCAATTTCCCTTACAGTTCATCTGTGGTGGAAAGGACAGGCAGAAAGAATAAAGGCATTTATTTTTGCTTTTTGGAAATATTTATTTATCATTTTACATATTCACTTTACATCCTGCTTACTGCTGCCCTCCCAGTGACCTCCTCCCACAATCCTCCTTCCCACTCTCCTGTCCCCTTCTCTTCTGAGCAGGTGGGGCCTCCACTGAGTATCCCATACCATGGCATATTAAGTCTTTGAGGGGCAAGGCACATCTTTTACCACTGAGGCCAGACAAGGCAGCCTAGCTCGAGGAACATACCCCATGACCAGGGAACAGGTTTTGGGACAGCTCCCATTCTAATTGTTTGCGACCCACGTTAAGAGCAAGCTGCACATCTGCTACATGTGAGTGAGGAGACCTAGGTCCAGGCTGTGTATGTTCCTTGGTGGGCAGTTCAGACTCTGAGAGCTTCATGGGTCCAGGTTAGTTATCTCTGTTCATCTTTATGTGGATTTCCTATCCTCTCTGAGGTTTCCAAACCTTCCTCCTATTCTTCCATTAGAGTTCCCAAGCTCTATTCATTGTTTGGGGTGGGTATCTGCATCTATCTGAGTCCACTGCGGGTTGGGGTCTCTCAGAGGACAGCCATACTAGACTCCTGTCTGCGAGCATAACAGAGTACCATTAATAATGTCAGACATTGGTACTTGCCCATGGGACGCATGTCAAGTGGGGCCGGTTGCCTATTCCCTCAGTCTCTGCTTCATCCCCCTGTACTGTACTTGCATTTCTTGTAGACAGGATAAATTTTGGGTAAAAAGTTTTGTGGAGTGGGTAGGTTGTTGTCCCTATTTCTTCACTGGGGTTCCTGCCTGGCTACAGGAGCCTCTTCAGGTTCTATAAACCCAATGCTGTGAGTCAAAGCTAAGGTCACTACCATTGATTCTTGGGCACCTGCCTTATTCCAGGTCTTTGCCATGTCCTGGAGATACCCCCTACTTCCCAACCTCCATCAGTAGCATATTACTATTCATTCTCATGGCCACTTGACCATTTCTCCTGACCCTTTTTCTCATACCTGACGCAGAATTCCACTTCCCCTTTCCATCCCTTATTCCTCCCAGTTCCCTCCTTCCATCTGTCACTTAATGACTATTTTATTCCCCCTTCTAAGTGAGATCCAAGCATCATCACTTGTGCCTTCCTTGGTATTTAGCCTCTTTGGGTTTATGGAGTGTAGCATGGGTAGCCTGTCTTTCTTTCTTTCTTTCTTTCTTTCTTTCTTTCTTTCTTTCTTTCTTTCTTTCTTTCTTTCTTTCTTTCTTTTCTTTCTCTCTTTTCTTTTCCTTCCCCTTTCTTTTTCTTTCTTTCTTTCTTTCTTTCTTTCTTTCTTTCTTTTTTTTTTTTTTTTTTTTTTTGCTAATATCCATTAATAAATGAGTATGTACCATGAATGTCCTTTGGGTCTGGGTTACCTCACTTAGGATGATATTCTCAAGTTCCATCCACTGCCTGCAAAATTCATGATGTCTTTGATTTTAATAGTTGAATTTCAATGTATAGATGTACCACATGTTCTTTATCCATGTTTCAGTTAAGGTTGTTTCCAGTTTCTGGCTATTATGAATAAAGCTGCTATAAACATAATTGAGCAAGTGTCCTTGTGGGATGATAGATCCTCATTTGGGTATATGCCCAGCAGTGGTATAGCTGGGTCTTGAGGTAGAACTATTTCCAGTTTTCTGAGAAACTGCCAAATTGACCTCTATAGTAGTTGTACACGTTTGCATTCCCACCAGCAATGAAGAAATGTTCCCTTTACTCCATATCCTTGCTAGCATGTGTTATCTCTTGAGTTTTTTATATCTTAGCTGTTCTGATCAGTATAAGATGAAACCTCAGAGTTGTTTTTATTTTCATTTCCCTGATGACTAAGGATTTCAAAATTTTCTCTTTTTACCTTTATTTTTTTATTTAATTTTATTAGTAATTCATTTTTTACACTCCATTCCATTTCCCGCCCCTTCCCATCCACTCTCCGACTGTTCCACATCCTACACCTTCTCCCCACTCCACCCTGTCTCTACATGGATTCCCCCAAACCCCACCCAACCTGACCTCTAAACTCCCTCGAAATTTTCTTTAAGTGCTTTTTGGCCTCCTTACTCCAAAGCATGGCACTGCTGGGCAGAAGGTACAGGTAGGACTTCTGAGTCATAGTGGAGAAGGAGACACCGGGAACTATTTAACATTTTTTGACTCATGTATCAATTTCTTCTACTGTACCTTCTGTGCCTGAGATTCTCTCTTTCATCTCCAGTATTCTGTTGGTGATGCTTGCATCAGTCGTTCCTGTTCTCTTCCCTAGGTTTTCCATCCCAAGGATTCTTTCAGTTAGTGTTTTGTTTATTGTTTCTATTTCTCCCTTTAGTTCTTGCACAGTTTTATTTATTTCCTTTACCAGTTTAATTATATTTCTTTAAGGGATTTTATCTATTTCCTTTTTAAGGGTCTCTATCATCATTATAAGTTTAGATTTAATGTCATTTTTCTTGTGATTTGGTTGTGTTAGAATATTCAGGGCTTGCTGTAGTAGGGTAGCTGTGCTCTGAAAGTGTCATATTGTGTGGTTTTTGTTGATTGCGTGCTTTCAAAGGCCTTTAGTCATCTGAACAACTTTGGTCCTTGGATGTTTCTGTTGTAGTAGGTAATGGGAGGGTAGATATTGAAGGGAGGATCTCAATGGTTCTTGTGTGGTAGGCTTCTAATGGTTATCCTTGGACCCTATGGCTATAGATCAGCATATTTGTATGGCTCAGGATTCACAGGTCTGATTGTGAGCAGATTTTTGGCAGGAAAATGGAGGTCCAGAGGGGATAGCAGGCTTCTTAGGACAGCTTAAAGTGCCACAATGGCATCATTGAATAGGGACAATGAGTAGAACAAGGGAAGGTAATCTATGTATCAAATACTTTTTTTTTTAAATGAATAATTTTTAATTGGATATTTTATTTTTTTACATTTCAAATGTTATCCCAATTCCTGGTTGTTCCTCTGCAAACCTCCTATGCCATCCTCCCTGACCCTGCTTCTATGAGGGTGCTCCCCCACCCATCCACCCACCCACTCTCAACTCACTGCCCTAGCATTCCTCTACAGTGGTACATCAAGCCTTCACAGGACCAAAGGGTTCTCCTCCCTTTGACAGCAGATAAAGCCCCTTAAACTCCTTCAGCCCATAATCTATGTCCTCCATTGGGGTCCCTGTGCTCATTCTGATGGTTGGCTGAGATGTGAGGATTCACATTTGTACTTGCCAGGATCTGGAAGAGCCTCTCAGGTGACAGCTATATCAGGCTCCTGTCAGCAAGCACTTCTTGGCATCAGCAATAGTGTCTAGGTTTGGTGTCTGCATGTGGGATGGATCCCTAGGTGGGACAGTCTCTGGATGGCCTTTCCTTCAGTCCCTGTTCCACTCTTTGTCCCAGTATTTTCTTTAGACTGGTGCAATTCTGGGCTAAAAATTTGAAGATGGGTGGGTGGCCCCATCCCACAAATGGGGGGCCATGCCTAGCCTCTGGATATGGTCTCAACAGGTTCTCCCTCCCCTTTGAGGGGTATTTCAGCTAATGTCATAACAATGGGGTCCTGGAAGGCTCTTGCTTTCCTAGCATCTGGGACTTTCTGGTTCCTACCACCAGTTCTCCATCCCCCATTACTACATACCTCTGTTCAATTACCTGACCCTCCTGTATATTTCTTCCATCTCCTCACATACCTGATTCTGCCCCTCTTCCCCCGCCCCTACTCTCTTCCTCCCAAGTCCCTCTCAGCCTCTACTTCCAACAATTATATTGTTCCCACATCTAAATAGGACTGAAGCATCCATCCTTTGGTCTTTTTTCCTCTTGAGCTTACTGTTGTCCGTGATTTGTATTGTGGGTATCCTATGTTCTTTGCCTAATATTCACTTTCAGTGAGTACATACCATGTGTGTTCTTTTGTAACTAAGTTATCTCATTCAGGATGATACTTTCTAGATCCATTTATTTGCCTGCAAAATTTGCAAAGTCATTGTTTTTAATAGCTTAGTAGTACTCCATTGTGTAAATGTACCCCATTTTCTGTACCCATTCCTCTATTGAGGGACATCTGGGTTGTTTCCAGCTTNTGGCTATTATAAATATGGCTTCTATGAACATAGTAGAGCATGTGTTTTTATTACACGTTGGAGCATCTTTTGGTTATATATGCCCAGGAGTGGTATAGCTGGGTTCTCAGGTATTATTATATCAAACTTTCTGAGGAATTGACAGACTGATTTCCAGAGTGGTTGTACCAGCTTGCAATCCCACCAACAATGGAATAGTGTTTCTCTTTCTCCACATTCTTGCCAGCATTTGCTGTCACTTAAGTTTTTGATCTTAGCCATTCTGACTGGTGTGATGTGAAATTTCGGGGTTGTTTTGATTTGTACTTCCCTGATGACTAAGGATGTTGAACATTTCTTTAAGTGCTTCTTGGCCAATTGAGTTTCCTCAGTTGAGAGTTCTTTGTTTAACTCTGTTCCTCATTTTTTGATAGGGTTATTTGGTTCTCTGGAGTCTATCTTGAGTTCTTTGTATGTATAAGACATTAGCCCTCTATTGGATGTAGGATTGATATGCAGAAAAATGCTGGGTTCTGTTTACATATCCAGTATCCAGTCTATGTCTTTTTATTGGGGAATTAAGTCTATTGATGTTAAGAGATGTACTGGCTGGTTTTGTGTGTCAAGTTGACAAAAGCTGAAGTTGTCACAGAGAAAGGAGCCTCTCTTGAGGAAATGCCTCCTTGAGATCCAGCTGTAAGGCATTTTCTCAATGATCTTAGTGATCAAGGGTGTGGAGGGTGCCATCCCTGGCCTGGTAATCCTGGCTTCCATAAGAAAGCAAGCCCAGCAAGCCAGGGGAAGCAAGCCAGGAAGCAACATCCCTCCATGGCCTCTGCATCAGCTCCTGCTTCCTGACCTGCTTAAGTTCCAGGCCTGACTTCCTTTGGTGATATACAGGAATTTGGAAGTGTAAGCTGAATAAACCCTTTCCTCCACAAATTGCTTCTTGATTGTGATGTATTTTTTGTGTAGGAAAAGAAACAAGAGGTATTAAGGAAAAGTGAATGTTACTTCCGGTTATTTTTGTTGTTAGAGGTGTAATTATGTTTGTATAGCTATCTTTTTTGGGGTTTGTTGAAAGATTACTTTCTTGATTTTTCTAGGGTTTAGTTTCCTTCCTTGTGTTGGGAGTTTTCCATCTATTATCCTTTGAAAGTCTGGAATTGTGGAGAGATATTGTGTAAATTTGGTTTTTTCATTGAATATCTTGGTTTTCCTATCTATGGTAATTGAGAGTTTTGCTGGGTATAATGATATGGGCCAGCATTTTTGTTCTCTTAGGGTGTATATGACATCTGCCCAGGATCATCTAGCTTTCCTAGTCTCTGATGAGAAGTCTGGTGTAATTCTGATAGGTCTGCCTTTATATGTTACTTGACCTTTTCCCCTTACTGCTTTTAATATTATTTCTTTGTTTTGTGCATTTGGTATTTTGATTATTATGTGATGGAGAAATTTCTTTTCTGGTCCAATCTGTTTGGAGTTCTGCAAGCTTCTTGTATGTCCATGGGCATCTCTTGTTCTTCTCATTGTGTCTTGGATTTCCTGGATGTTTTGGGTTAGGAGCTTTTTGCATTTTGCATTTTTTGATTGTTGTGTCAATGTTTTCTATGGTATCTTCTGCCCCTGGGATTCTCTCTTCTATCTCTCATATTCTGTTGGTGATGCTTGCATCTATGACTTCTGATCTCTTTCCTAGGTTTTCTATCTCCAGGTTATAAATAAAGGTTATCTCCCTTTATTTCTTTACTGTTTCTATTTCTACTTTTAGATCCTGGATGGTTTTCTCAATTCCTTCACCTCTTTGGTGTGTTTTCCTGCAATTCTTTAAGGGATTTTTATGTTCCTCTTTAAGGGCTTCTAGCTGTTTACCTGTGCTCTCCTGTATTTCTTTAAGGGAATTATTTATGTCCTTCTTAAAGTCCTCAGACATAATCATAAGATGCTATTTTAAATCAGAGTCTTGCTGTTTTTGTTTGTTGGGGGTATCCAGGGCTTGCTGTGTTGGGAGAACTGGGTTCTGATTATGCCAAGTAACCTTGGTTTCTGTTGCTTATATTCTTGTGCTTGTTTCTCACCATATGTCAGCACTCAGGGGAGACCAGCTCTCTCTGGGCAGAATTTGGGTATAAAAAGCTGTGTCACAGAGTTAGCTCTGGGGTACAGGTAGAAACTGGAAGGATCCCGTCCCAGGCTGCTCCTTGGTTCCTGTCTCTTGTGTGCTCTGGCCAGGTCCCTTGGAGTAGAATTGGTGGTCTCACCTGTGCTCTCAGGTGTGTCAACACTCCTAGAAGACCAGCTCTCTCTTGGTGGGATTTGGGTATGGAGAGCTTGGCACAGGTTATTTCCGGGATGCAGATGGAAACTGGAAGTCAAATATTTTTTAATTTAAAAACTTAATTGTAAAGAATTTGCAAAACAAAAGCAAAATCATGAAGCTATAATAAGTTAATCAAACTTTGCCAATACTTGAACTCTATTTTATTACAATCTCATTTTATTATTTTATAATTTAAAATTTTATTCTTATAATTATATAATTTCCCCTTTTATTTTCTTCCTTTAAGTCCTCTCATACACCCTTTCTCAATCTCTTTCAAAATCATGGCTTTTAAAAAAGTAATTTTTGTATACACATGTATGTTTATGGTTACACATATAGTTGTAAACAGACTAACAACCTATTCAGCCTGTGTAATGTTACTTCTATGTATGTTTTCAGGGATGGCCATTTGACATTTGATAGTCAATGGCTATGTTCTTCCCTGGAGAAGACTATTTCTTTTGATCACAAGATTACTTAGTTTTCTGTTTTTTTTGTTTGTTTTCTGTTTTTTTGTTTTTTTCTGTAGTGTTCAGGTATTTTAGGTTTCATTTCAGCATATCTTTTGTTGTCAATTTCAGGTCTAGGCAGTAATGTTAGTGAGACTCAGTTGTATGTAGTGTCTGACTTTACTAGGGGATATAGTCTTACAGCAAAGTCCCAAAAGAGTATGGCTTTTACAATCTTTCTGTCCCCTCATTTGCAATGATATCTAAGTCTTAGATATGGGAGTTCTTTTGCATGTATTTCATTCAGGAGTAGACTATACAACTTTGCATTTTGATTGGTTCTGGTTTTCTGTAATAGACATTATCTTTTACAGAGAGAAGTTTCCTTGATGAGGGGTAATGACTACATGCTCTGTGTGTATTTAGAATGTAAAATAAATATTTAGAATGTATTAGGGGTCATGTTGGTGACAGTTGTAGATTCCAAGATCTATGCCTTAACTATTTATAGTTGGCTTGGTACCTCGACCCAGGCATGATTTTCTCCTTGTTGAGTGGGTCTTAAGTCCAATTAATGAGCTGTTGAACACTGCCAAGCTATGCTTGCTGCTGCTACACCTTACAGTTACCCTGCCTTGATGGTCTTTATTGTGGTTAATAGGCACTGAACCTGGGTAGGACTGTTGGTTGCTTATCCCATTTGCAAACTTACATAGCATGCCTTCTGGTATCATGACTTCTAATCATCAGGAAAAAGGGAACATAAATGAACTTTAAAAAAATAATCCTATAATATTCTTAACAATAAAATGTTTTTCCTAAGGCAGCTCTCCTTTAGAGAAAAACTTGACTCAGTTTGATCCTGAAGACATATTCAAGAAAGGCTGGTTGTTTTGGTTAACTTGATGATGTGGCCAGTTCTTATATTCTGTTGGTGAAGTTTGCCTCTGTGATTTCTGTTCCAGTTCTTAAGTCATTCATTTCGAGATTCTATAGTTTGCGTTTTCTTTATTGAATCCATTTCCACTTTCAGCCTATAAATGGCCTTATTCAATTCCTTCCACTATTTGTTTATATTTCATAGATTTCTTTAATGGATTTATTCATTCCTTCTTGAAAAGTCTTTATCACAGTGGTTCTCAGGATGGCCTTGCTTTTCCTATACAGGCATGAGTTCTTTAGCAGGTTCCTGACTGTTCTTTGTTTAAGGAATAGACTTGAAGGAGTGGGGCCTGATTTTTGTCAATTTATCACCCTCTCTAGTGATTTATCAGTACTGACACTGAATCTTGCCTTAGCTTTCAAAGTCCAGTGTTCAATTTACCAAAAATTGAGCAGAGTTCAGGTTTTCCAGATATTTCCACCTACATTTTGCCTATTCTTCCTATCTTTTCTCAGTGAGGTCTATTTGGTATCATTGAGGAAAAATAAGAATCTGAGTCTGTTAGCTAAAAATCTATTATGGTTATTAGAATTCAGTCTTTGTTTTGTATATTCCACAGGTTTCAAGACATGCATACTGTTACACCCCTTACATATCAAGCACACTAGCTTCATTGCTGTGACCCCATTGCCTCGTCTGTTTATCTCTTCTCCCTAAACCCTAAGAAAGGAAAAGCTGTTCAGAGGTGTGCCTCATTTGCATGTGAGCTCTGGTGGAGTGAAGGCTGGGGGTTGACAGTTTCACTGTCTTTTTGTTTGAAACTCAGAACATACAGTGTTCACTTATGTAAATGCAAGGGAGGTGCTGCAGGATGATCCGAGCAGCAGCAGAGGAAGCAGTTCCTGAAGCATCTCTGACGGGCATGAAGCACAGAGTCAGAAATCTCCTGAGACAGGAGTGAGGAAAGTCTCTTCTGAAAGTTCATTCTGCTAAGGGACTATCCTATTGCTCCACTCTGGACTCCATGTGGGCCTGAGGAGGCTTCCTCTTGTAGCTAATATTGTAGGTAGAGTTATACTTTGTCTTACTACACAAACCAGATTCCAGGAGGTGATAGTTCAGGATTATGAAAGACTATGATGATTCTTGTTTTGTATTTTATTTTATTATTTTTTTTTTGAGACAGGGTTTCTCTGTATAGCCCTGACTGTCCTGGAACTCACTTTGTAGACCAGGCTGGCCTCGAACTCAGAAATCTGCCTGACTCTGTCTCCCTTGTATTTGATTTTATATTGATGTAAGTTAACTTCAGTTTCTTTAATAACTAGTAATAGAGGCAGGGGAGGAGAAATTAATGTTAACTTACACTCGGGATAACAGCTGTTGGGTTTTTTTCCCCCAAAACTTCTATGAAACAAAAGGACTATCAGTCTAACAGATAGCTGAACAACTCTTATGCAAACACTAGCCAACCTGAACACTCCATGGATGCCTTGAGACAAGTCTGAAAATTACTGCAGCTGATTGTTGGCTCCTGAAGTTGCAGCCACAGCCAGGGTTGTTTGAAACGGTTTGGACTAGACCTTTTCAATAATAAACCTCAGTAAACCATTTTCCACCCTGGTTAGAGTGCTAATATTTCCTTGGTAAATGGTTTACTATTACTGGTGGCAAGACTGTGATGGGTTCCAAAAATACAAGTCTTTATGACTCTAACGCAAAGCTAGGATAGAACAAACAAATGGCTATAATTGGTCCAAATACCCCACAATCAGGTTATTTAAGTGGGTTGCCCAGGCCAATGTGGTGACACTCTCCTGTGCTGAGTCAAATGGTATCGCAACATTAGATCCAGTGGAGACTTTTCTCAAATGGCATTTCCTGACCTACTTTCCTTAGTGCAAAAATCAAGAGTCAGTTGAGGATGGTGGCAGAGGGAGTTAAGCAGCAGCAAGACAGCTGTAGGCACTTATTGACAGCTGAACAAGTGCTGGTCACAGATAGCAGGACTGCAACACTGGTCTTAAGCAGGGGCTTGACAGCTGGAAGAGTACCTGCAGCCCAGGCTTGACAACCAAAGATCTTAAGGGGCCCTTTGGAGATGATACCATGGGTAGTATCCTGAAGCTTGACAGCTGAAGATTGTATAGACAGCTGATGTCACCTGACACCAAAAGAGATTAGTGCCATCTAGTTTCTGAACCCAGTCAGTGCCTGGTTTCCCAGAGAAAAATCTCAGACAACTGCAAATTGACAGTTGAAGAAAGAGCCATCTGCAGAAGCTTGAGACCCACATACTGGCCTCATTAATTGGCCCAGGCTGAGAACTATTATACTAACTACTGCCAAAAGATAAGGGTTCAAATAGCCAAGGCCTACACAGGACTGCAGCACTTAATGAGTTAGGACTTTTGACATACAAAGCCAGAACAGGGACTGTAATATCAGAGGGTGCCATTTGCTCTCGTCTCCTGCTACCTGCTGTTATCAAACACTTAGGGAGATGGTACTTATCTGGGAGTTTCATTCCTATTGGCTAGCTTTCACAATTCTGGAAGTTGATATGCATACTATTAGAGTAGAAAAGGAGTCACCAGTCTTATCCAGCTAAAGACTCTGTGAACTACAGCAATGACCTGTCTGCCAAAGCATACCAATTAGAATAAAAGTGTCATTACTATCATATGAGTAATCAACCAATTTCTAATTGAATTCAAGTCTTGCTCCCATACCTGTCATCATGACTGGGGTCAAAGTCCTATGAGTAGACCAGTCCTAGACTCTAGGGGGGAATCTACTACTGTTACTCTGCTAAATGGACATATAATTAAACCGACTTATTTATCACTATTCTCACAAAACAATTCATCTCTCTATCTCCACTAGAGAAGCTTCTTTTTATAGTCGATGTTTGACATAGATACCCACAACTGATCAAGAAACAAAGAATAAAAGACTTTAGAATGTCCAATGTTACATAAGGCATCTATATAACACTCTGTCTACCCAGAGCTAATCAAGTGTATTAGGAGAGCAGTAAGAAATATTGTAAAAGCCATAGGCAATGATTGAATACAAGGAAACTTTTCAGACTATAATATGGCAGTTGTTCATATAAATTTATAGCAATTATATATACAACCAATGGAAGGAGAGGCCCTTGGTCTTGCAAAGATCATATACCCCAATACAGGGAATGCCAGGGCTAGGAAGCAGGAGTGGGTGGGTTGAGGAGCGGAGTGGTAGGAGAGTTTAGGGGGCTTTGGGGATAGCATTTGAAATGTAAATGAAGAAAATATCTAATAAAAAAAAGAAAAGAAAAAATATAAATTTACAGCAGTTGAAAGAACATCCTGAAGATTCATGTGGGCAGGCTAAAAAATAAAAAAAAATAAAAAACAAATTCTAATATGTTGAGAGGAGAGGCGGGCACAAAGTTATGTCCTTAGTTAATGAACTATTGGCAGTGGATAGTTTCTGGGAAAGGGAGAGTTAGTCTTTAAGGATGAATCCCTGTTGGGTAGACTGCCCTCCAGTGAATGACACACATTCAAGAGCATAGTGTGAACTATATTTCATAGATTTTTGTTCTTGTTTTGAGTTTTGTAAAATAGGAAACAAATTTGTGTAGGGAAGGATGATGGGTCTAAGGAGAAGTGGAGCAATGGAATCAATATAGTCAATACGCTTGTAAAAAATTCTTAAATAAATAATAAAAATTGATAAAAATATAGAATAAGAAAAAAGAGAAAACATTTAATGGAAATTTCTTCAAAATTCAGAAAATTTTAGGTAGATTGAAAAAATGTAAGATTTGAATAAATCAGAGGAGTGAGATACTTCTTATTAATTTTATAGAAATAGAATATGAGCATCCCATTGACAATGATATGTCAATATATTGAATAACAAAATTGTAAATGTAATATTTCTAGATCTATCTATCTAAATGGAATCTTAAAAACCAGAAAATAGAAATAAATCTTTAAGCAACAAGTAAACTGAGTTACTAATCAAATTCTATCAGCACTGAAACTATCCTATTCTTCCCTGGTGACGTCTAATGAGTACTGAAAAATTAGCATCACTTATTTTCAAGTTCCTTTTTCAAAATGAAGATTAAGAACACTTTCAAACTTATCCTGAATGTAGTATTGTCTGAGTATCAAAACCAAAGACATTACTAAAAACTCTGAAGACCCACACCCATTATGAATTTTAGTGTAATTTTTTAACAATATGAAAACATATTAAATTGAACATAACATTAAAAATGTACATACCATGGCTAAATAAGACATATTGTAAAAATTCAAGGAGCATTCATGACTTAACAGTTAATCAATCTCATACATCTCACAAATAGTACAAAGGCAAAAATACACCATCATCTCACTTGATAAGGAGAAAGCATTTGGCAAAGTTCAAACCTGTTTTAGGAACCTTGTTATCACAATGAAGGCCATATGAGGAAAACTACCAATGCATATCATATTCAAAGGTGAAATACTCAGCAATTTCCATTAGAATCAGGTGCAAGGCTCAGATGCCCAAGTTCACCATTTCACCTCAGCATAGTACTTGAAGTTGTCTCCAGATAAATTAGGCAAGAAGAGGGATAAAACATGCTTTTGTGTAGAGAAAGGTCACTGATTTGTTTGAGTTAATTTTATATCCAGCTACTGCACTGAAGCTGTTTATCAGGTTTAGGAGTTTTTAAAATTATTTTATTAGATATTTTCTTCATTTACATTTCAAATGCTATCCCGAAAGTCCCCTATACCCTCCCCCACCCTGCTCCCCTACCTACTCACTCCCACTTCTTGGCGCTGGTGTTCCCCTTTATGGTCGAATTTTTAGGGTCACTTATATATACTATCATATCATTTGCAAATAGTGATATTTTGACTTCTTCCTTTCCAATTTGTATCCCCTTGATCTCCTTTTGTTGTCTAATTGCTCTGGCTAGGACTTCAAATACTATA
>NC_034599.1:21010415-21017316 GCF_900095145.1 Mus pahari
AAATAATCAATTACAGATAATGAAGCTTTGAAGAAATTACAAACAAATAAACAAAAAGCAAAAAATGCAGAGTGAAAGAGAAGAGAAGAGAAGAGGAGAGGAGAGGAGAGGAGAGGAGAGGAGAGGAGAGGAGAGGAGAGTCCACCATTTAAGGTAAGGTGGTAAGTGAATAATATCTTACTCTGCAGCCAGAATAATGTGTAGAAGAGAGAAGAAGCCAAATGGAAATATAATTCAAGGCAGAAGAACCCCTTGAAATATTTGAAGGAAGACATGCTGTGATTTAGTAGGAAATATTGAAATGATCTATCTAGGTGACTCAGGGTAGCCTAGCTCCCATGGGACGTTGTATAATTTTGTTTAATGCTCAGTGGATTTCTTTTATCTGATTAGCACTTTAGAAAGACATGTTGGCTTCTCAGTGAATGATGGATTTTTTTATTCTCCAGGGAAAGGAGATAGATTAGTTAAGAAATTATCTTTCCCAGACAAGAGTTGATGTGCTGAGTGTGTCTTGTCACACTGGAAACAGAAGATGGTTGAGTTTGGAAAAGACTTTAATGGCAAAAAAAAAAAAAAAAAAAGGATTTGTTTATGTAATAGAAAACTGTTTGATAAATAGAGGGACCAATCATGACTTCAAGGCTTTTTGTTCTCAGGAGTGAGTGAAGAGCAGTGGTATTTTAAAAATAAGTAAGAGTTTGGGGGGGGGGCATATAAGGGACTTTATTAGTTGGAAATCAGAAAATATACAAGCAAATGAATCTTCAGCTCAGGAATGAAGTCAGATATGAAGATGTTGATATGCTAATTATCACGCAAAATAATAGAGCACCAGATTTTTCCACTGAGAGAAGTGACAGAGAAGAGGGACATGAGAGAGCAGCAAAGATTTTGGTGCCATATACTAAGGAGAAACATTTGAACAGAGAAGAAGTAAGCAAGTACTACTGGGTATGTGACAGGTTTTTGACTCCTCAAGAATTCATAGCTAACTAGGGTGAAAGTACCATGTAAACCCTAAGGTGCTGTTCAAATGAATGAGAGCCATAGGGTGACCTTGGGGATTTGAAATGAATTAGCTGCTATAGCTAAATATGGAGAAGGCAAGATACTGTCCAGATTCCAGTACATGAAACAGCCACAAGCTCAGAGGTCTCCTGAGTCCAAGGTTCAACATAGGAGCTACAGGCAGCTTAGTGGATGTCACCCTTCTCTTTTTCTTCAAGAGTCTAGGAATTTCTTCCATATATCCCAAGAAAATAGATCATTGTAAAGAGAAGGATCTGCTTCCACTCTTATGATGGGGGACTAAGAAATTATATGTCACCGTTCTCATTGCTATTGCAAAACTCTTGACAAAAAGAACTTAAAAAAAAAGGTCTATTGTGATTCATAGTTCAAGAGTATAGTTCATCATGGTAGGAAAAACATGGTGGTAGGAGATAGAGAGCAGTGAATGCTGGTACTTCCAGCAGTTACTTTCCCCTTTGTATTCAGTTTAGGATTCCAGCCCATGGGATGGATGGTGTCATGCCCATTTAGCACGCATCTTCCTGTAGCAACCCAAATGGAAAATACTGGACAAGCATGCTTAGAGGTGCATTGTCTAGATGATTCTATATTCTGTCAAACTGACAATCAATATTAAGCATCAGAGTGGTGCTCAGACTGAGGCTGTACTTGCTGAGTTAACAGAAGGAGGCAAGCTCATTTGAAACACAAAAGGTGCAGGGAACCAACCTGTTTCACTAGGGCCCTCTATTGTCCTTGGACATAGATGCTAGTCTGGCCTCAGACCTGGATGGATAAAGGCCAATAGTATAATTTCCAAGAATATGTTCAATGGCAAGGAGAGGATTAGTATTTCTATGTAAGAAATGTGAAGTGGACTCCGTATTAATTCATTTTACTTTCAGCAACAAAACCTCTGGTATCAGTCTGTTGACCAGTTTTGCTTTCACTGTTTTTGCCAGTACAGAAATAGGACATTTTAGTTCTTCTACAAGGCTACTCTCTAGAAAGACACATCTCTGTTCCACCTTGATGATTAATTGATACACCCTGTATACTCAGTTCAATTGAATTCTACAGAGTCACCTAGCATTGGTGTCATAGTAGCTCTTTATCAAAAGTAAAGGTTTGCAAATCTTAGATATGTGAAGTAAAGATAAAAGACTTACTAGATGCAGCAATTACCTAAGTGATAATTAGAAACCATTCATTTCCTGATTGGGGCCACACTGTGGTCACTGTGTGTTTAAAGAGAACCCGGGCTGAACCACATTTCCTGTGTAGCATGGAGCTGAAGATGAGCTCCAGGGGCCTCAGGCCTGCCATGAGGAACTGCTAGAATAGCCTCAGGGACTTTGCCTTGTCTGCTGCCACTGAAGGTGCAGAGCTCTCCCAAAATGAATTGGGGAATCCCTTGTGAGACCACCGGTCACAAGAGGATGAATGCCACAGGCATCTTGTTACCCAGTTGGATTTTCATGCCAGAGGAATTTATATATGGAAATGTTATGTGTTTACTGTGTTTAAGATATATGATGCCCCATTGAGTACAAAGCATAGGGATGGATGTGAAGAATTATATAAGCTCTATCCCCACCACCCTCAAATTTATAGCGTAGAAAGAGGGCAGACACAATCACACCATCATGAAATAAAGGAAGAAAGTAGATGAAGGGATGAGGTCAGTACTAGGGGCATAAGCAGTGCACACACACACACACACACACACACACACACACACACACAGAGAGAGAGAGAGAGAGAGAGAGAGAGAGAGAGAGAGAGAGTTAGTACCCATTTTATCCATTACTAATGATGCTGACCTTCACTGGTCTAGGTTTCTAACTATAGGTCAAGGTAGGAGTTGGGCTTAGGAGGACTGCTAATATGGGATGCACAACAGCTTTGGAGCCTGAAAATTGAGAATTATTTCCTCATTCGTAATACCTTGACAGCAAAGATGAAAAGTTTCCCAGTCTTAGCCTCTAGAATAGATATACTTGTGCTGCACTGAGCATGATATTGGAATTCCATGTCGTCACTGTGACACATGGTTCAGATGATGCCCAGCAGCCTCTCAGTGCTGTGCTGTGTGGGTTTGACCTACTTTATGATTTATGATTGACAGGACACTTCAAGATAAGTTTTGTGAGGTTGCAGTCATGAGAGTGCTTAAGCTTCTGAACATGACTCTCACCATGTCTGCATAGTCGCACTTCTTGTGTAGCTAGACTGATAGTTCCTGTCACTTACCTGCATAGTGGCACCACCAAGTTCACATGGCAGCCAGCATTTGGAAGAAATGAAGATGTTGGGAGTTTTCAGGCAATTTTTGAAGAGCCTCTAAAGCCAGGGACAGGGGAAGGTTGTATTAGGTACTTTTCTGTAGTAGTAAAAAACCATGACTAAAAGCAACTTAAGGGATGGCTTATTTTAGTTTATCGTTCCAGAAGGCAGGATGTCCCTAGCAGGAAAAGCATGGAAACAGGAGCAGGAAGTCAAAAATTCACATCTTAACCACATAGGAAGCACAGACAGCTAGAATTGAAAGTGGCATGAAGTTACTGTTTTTAATAGCTAAGTCGTACTCCATTGTGAAAATGTACCACATTTTCTATATCCATTCCTCTGTTGAAGGACATCTGGGTTATATCGTGGACGTTGTACATCGTGGTGCGCACTAGGCTCCGCACCACGATGTACAACGTCCATTGCATTTCCCTGATGACTAAGAATGTTGAACATTTCTTTAGGTGCTTCTTGGCCATTTGAGATTCCTTAGTTGAGAATTCTTTGCTTAGCTCTGTACTCCATTTTTTCAATAGGGTTATTTTGTTCTCTGGATTCTACCTTCTTGAACACTTTGTGTATATTGGATATTAACCCTCTATTGGATATAGGATTGGTAAAGATCTTTTCCCAATCTGTAAGTTGCCATTTTGTTCTGATGACAGTGTGCTTTCCTTTAGAGAAGATTTTCAATTTTATGGGATCCCATTTGTCTATGGTTAATCTTAGACCCTGGACCACTGTTGTTCTACTCAAGAAATTCCCCTGTTCTGATGTGTTTGAGGCTCTTTTTCAATTTCTCTTCTAACAGATTCAGTGTATCTGGTTTTATGTGGAGTTCTTTGATCCACTTGGACTTGAGCTTTGTACAGGGAGATAAGAATGGACCGATTTGCATTCCTCTATATACTGACCATCAGTTGAAACAGCACCATTTGTTGAAAATGCTATCTTTTTTTCCATTGGATGGTTTTAGCTCCTTTGTCAAAGATCTAATGACCATAGGTGTGTTGGTTCATTTCTGGGTCATCAGTTCTATTCCATTGATCTACCTGTCTGTCTCTGTACCAATACCATATAGTTTTTATCACTATTGCTTTTAAAAACAATGACTTCATGAAATTCTTAGGTAAATGAATGGAACTAGAAAATATCATCCTGAGTGAGGTAACCCAATCTCAAAAGAACACATATGGCATGCACTAACTGATAAGTGGATATTAGTCCAAGAGTTTGGAATACTCAAAGAACAATTCACAGTCCATATGAAGCTCAAGAAGAAGGCAGACCAAAGTGCATATGCTTCAGTCCTTGTTAGAAGGGATTACAAAATACTCATGGGAGGAAATACAGAGACAAAATGTGGATCAGAGACTGAAGAAAAGGCCATACAGAGACTTTCTGACCTGGGAATCCATCCCATATAGAGTCATCAAACCCTGACACTACTGCAGATGCCATGAAATGCTTGTGGACAGGATCCTGGCATATCTGTCTCCTGAGAGGCTCTGCCAGAGCCTGACAAATACAGAGGCAGATTCTTGCAGTCAATTATTGGACTGAGCACAGGGTCCCCAATGGAGGAGTTATAGAAAGGGCAGAAGGAACTGAATGGGATTGCAACTCCATAGGAAGAACAACAACATTAACCAACTAGACCCTGCCCACCGACCTCCCAGGGACTAAACCACCAACCGAAGAGTACACATGGAGTGACCCATGGCTCCAGTTGCATATGTAGTAGAAGATGGCCTTGTGAGCCATCAATGGGAGGAGAGGCGTTAGTACTGTAATGGCTTGATACCCCAATGTAGGGGAGTGCCAGGGCAGGATGGTGGGAGTGAGTGGGTGGGTGGGTGAGCACCCTCAAAGAAGCATGGGGAGGAAGTGGGGTAGGGGGTTTCAGGAGGGCAAACCAGAAAAGGGGAAAACATTTGAAATGTAAATAAAACAATATTCAATAAAAGGAAAAATGTGTAATGAAGCTGCAAACCTCTATAAAGTCCATCCTCCAGTAAGGCTCCACATCTGAGGGTTCTACAGCCCCAAGCAATGCCAACACCGGGAACAATGTTCAAGTACATGATCCTATAATGGATGGGTATCATTCAAACTCCAAAAAGAATGCTAAGTATCTGTATTCCGAGCTCTTTCACCTGGGGACATTGATAGACTTTACAGATCAAAAGGTAACTAGAATGCTTGTTTGGTTTCGATTGGTTTGGTAGGTATATTTAGTCTGTTTCATCCAGGAATTGTTACCTACTTGTATGTTTTATGGGTTTTTGTTTGTTCAATGAGCACTTTGTTTATACGTTGTCCTGCATTCTGGCATTACTGGGTTGTAAACTTGTGATTTCCCTTTTCTATAAACTGAAAGTTAACTCTCAGCATTCAGGTAAACTAAGGTTAGATATCACTTGATAAAGTGTTCCCTGTCATATTTCTTTTTGTGTCTCTTCTGAAAGGAGGAAGAACATGTTATGCCTTCAGCAACACTAAGTTTGAGCAGTTTGTCTGGGTGGTGACCTCTGTCAGTGGTCCATTTAAAGAAGTCTCTAGGCATGTTTTTTGTTTGTTTGTTTGTTTTGTTTTGTTTTGTTTTTTCGAGACAGGGTTTCTCTGTATAGCCATGTCTGTCCTGGAACTCACTTTGGAGACCAGGCTGGCCTCGAACTCAGAAATCTATCTGCCTCTGCCTCCTGAGGGCTGGGATTAAAGGCATGCGCCACCACACCCGGCTTAGGCATGGTTCTTATGAGTTATGCAAGTCATATGAGTTATGAAAGTCACATCTTTCAGCAAGTCATTTCCACATATCTCTTATTTATCTATGTGATAAATAAGAGAAGCATCACATGTCCAGTCTTTCAACATTTTGTAGCCTTTCAATAACTGGAATTTTGCAGTCTCTTTTCACAGCCTGGCTGTGACCACAGGCTGGAAAATAAGGCTACTCCAAAACAGTGATTTTAAAGTGTTGTTTGGATAGTGTGGTGGTTTGAATATGCTTGGCCTAAGGAGTGGCAGTGTTAGGAGATGTGCCCTTGTTGGAGTAGATGTGGTCTTATTGGAGGATGTGTGTCACTGTGGGCATAGGCTTTGAGACCCTCTTCCTAGCTGTGTGAGGAGCTAGTCTTCTTTCTGATCAAGATGTAGAAAATATAGAAAGATGACTCCTCAAGGATCATGTCTGCTTGGACACTGTCATACTTTTTATTCTGATGATAATGAACTGAACATCTGAACCTGAACTCAAGTCTGAATTAAATGTTGTCCTTTATAAGAGTTGCCTTGGTCATGGTGTCTTTTCATTGCAAGGAAAGCCTAATTATGACAATTGGTAGCTTTTGTATTTGGTGCCAATATTGGTTATTGTTGTATAAAGTTTTCAACTCAATACAGGGTTTCTACTCTGCTTTTGATCATTCAATTACCAGATAAAGGACATACAGCATTTATAATTTTCATTAATCCTTAAATAGCACAAGAGCTGGACATATATCTACCTTCTGTGATATTTGAATCCCCTTTTTTTATTATTATTATTTTCTTTATTTACATTGCAAATGCTATCCCAAAAGTTCCCTATACCCCC
>NC_034599.1:21017327-21022443 GCF_900095145.1 Mus pahari
TCTGGAGCCTGAAACAGGGTCTGTCCCAGAAGTTAGGTTGCTTCTGTCTGTCCCGAAGCTGTGTAGCTTCTGCAGTCCACACTCTTGCCAGTGCAGACTGGACCCTAAGCAAACCTGAGCAAAGGTGGCTCTCCCGCCAGCTAAGGCCTTTAGACTCCTCCCAGGCGGACACCTCTCCTTGGGCTGGAAACATGCCGGATGACTGGAGCCAGAAATGGGATCTTTCCCAGAAGCTGTGTAGCTTCTGCAGCCCACCCTCTCCCTGGCAGTGCACCAGAGCAAAGATGGCCCTTTTACTGGTTCAGGCCCCGAGACTGCTCCCAGGCAGACACCCCTCCTTGGGTGGGAAATGTTCTGGATGACTGGAGCCAGATAAGGAGTCTGTCCCAGCAGATGTGTTGCTTCTGCAGGCCGCCTTCTCCCCGGCCATGCACTGGAGCAAAGATGGCTCTCTTACCAGCTCTCCTCTGGCGGGAAAGGTGCCGGATGTCTGGAGCCAGAAACGGAGTCTGTCCCTGCAGCTATGTCACTTTTGTAGGCTGCCCTCTCCCCGGCAGTGCACCAGAGCAAAGATCTGAAGGAAAGATCCACTTTCCTATTGATAATCCCAGGTTATTACTTACTATGTTTCACCTGGGCTATTCTTAACTCCAGTTGTCCATCCCTCGGAGCCATGTTTTCTTGACTCCTAACCAATTGCAGCTCTCTCTTCTTCACTTCTTCTTGTTTCTTTTGTCTCCCCTCATGGTTTTTCTTCAGTTCTTCAAGACCCAGGAACCCTCAATCCTGCCTATGTCTCATTTGTCCAGCTATTGGCTCTTGGCATGTTCATTTACCAATCAGAAATAACTTGAGGACAAGATCAGATAGCATCACTTGGGTCTATGTGAAGACTCTCTTTATTTGGGCAACCAGGTTTTGGGGACCCAAACTTATCATTAGAATACAAAGCAAAGGACCAAATTTCAACAGGTTATTCATGATATAGGCACCATCTCACTAATAAAATCTAGTTATCTTACATCCCTGAGCTTTCCAATTTATCAAGGAGTTCATAAGAAGGTATTAATTCCCTCATCAGATCTGGCTCAGGAGAAAAGTAAAAGTGGAACATGGAGAGTATTACCACTCCAAGACTATTGTTCTTTTTCATGGACACATGCCTGTTGTCCCTACTTCATTCACCATGTAATACAACAGGGCAAACCTTCTCTCATAGTAATATGTACTCTACTCACCAAAGACAATAGACAACTGGCATCTCCAAGGCTGTTCAAAATGTATTAAGTGTGTGTGTGTGTTTCACAGGATTAATAATTATAATGATGATATAATGAAGCTTTTCAGAGATTTTCCACATGAGTCTCTCTTACAGAATGATATCCTCTCACAGCCATTAATTACTATCTTTATGAGAACAGCTGAGACTACTTGTGAGAGACATTCACCATCCAAACTCCTAGTGTTCTCTCATAGAAGACAGAGGTGGGGATGCTCACTAGACCTCTACTTTATATGTCCCTGGAGTTCTTTCTACATCTGATTCCCAACTTTTCATAATTCTGCCCTAACTTCACATGGTCTTATGGTCCTAGGAGGTAAAAGAGTATATAGAAGGTATAAGATCAACAGAAGAGGAGAATATCATCTTTGCAGTGATGGAGCTATTGCCTTCTATTCTGGTGTGAGACTTCTGTGAGGAGGCTGCTTAGGACTCACTCAGAATTCTGTATGTAACCCATCATCCATGTTTTGTAAGTAAGTCCAATAAACACATTCATTTGCCAAGTTGGACTTTGGTTTAATTGCTGAAATGGATTTTACTCTGTGGGTAAATTTACTAATCTGAAGCCTCTCCATATCTCAGCCCACTACTCTGTACACAGCTTCAACTCCATAAAGAGTACGCTGCACCAGAAGTCTACAGAGACTATCATTAGCTGCCAATAGAGAGGCTGAAGCAGTTTTTAATAGGTAAGAAAGCATATCACAGCATTGTCTGAATCCCGGGCTTCACACTATTTTAGCCTACATTACCTTTGTATGAAGTGCCTGGGCAGATGGTCAACAACAGGACCATCTGTTAAAAAAAAAAAAAAAAAAGGCCAAAAGGTCAAAAGGCCTAGCAAAATTGAAACTGTTTGCTCTACAGAAGTCAAAAGAGACTCTTCATCTTCAATTTCAGACTTGATTTTCTTCTCATATCTTTCTAGAAACAAACATGCCTTTTCTGTTTGTTTTCTCCACCTTTGACTTTCCCACCATGATGGATTGTGCCTTCTCAATGTGTGAACCAGAGCAAATTCTTCTTCTCTCAAGTAACTTCTATCTGGTACTTTTTCACTGTGATAAGAATCTTCTTCAAGGCTTTTATTAATGTTGCTCAATATGCTTAACAAGTAGAGAAAATTAATGTTGCTCAATATGCTTAACCAGCAAAACCCACAAACCCTAAAATGATCATGGATGAGAACCGCAACCACCATGTTACTTTTCAGCATCATCCATAACTACATTCTCAATATTTACCCTTACACCATAGATAACTGTAGTTCTCACTTATAAACAATGCAACTTTTCTTTAAAAAAAAATTAAGAAAATCTTGACTGATCAAAAGGCAGTGTTGTAGGGCTCAGTCCCAACCGAAACATCTAAATTACAACTCCTTCACCTAAGGGTCAGGGATCATTGAGGAAGAGAAGGCAGAAAGGTTATAAAAGCGAAAAGAATAGGAAGTTTGCTTGTGTCTCCTAGAAATGTCAGAGAAGTTACACTCATGAAGTGTCATAAACATGGCTATTTAAAAAAGACCTTAAAACGGACATCGGTAAACATGCTATTATGGAAGGGAGAAAAATCAGAAAGTATAAATCCTAAACAAAGGACCACTGAATGCTGAGAGCTGCAGAAATAGTCTTCCCCAAAGAAGAAGAAAACCATTGGTTATCCAATACCAACTGTTCAGTCCTGAAAACATATACATACAAGTAACATTGCATGGACTAGCATGGTGAGTCGATATACATACAAATGTATATATAAACAAAGAAAATAGTTAATGAATTTGAAAGATAACAGGGATAGATGCAGCAGGATTTGCAAGGAGGCAGGAAAAGGAGAAATGATATAATTACATTGTAATAACAAAGAATTTCAAAATAAAACCCATAGAAAACCTAAAATAAAACAAGTGACCATTATTCCTTTTTTTTTTTTTTTATGTAAGGAAACTTATAGAAGGCACAAAGTAAATGCCAACTTTAGTGTTTAACCATATAGAAAAGAACAGAAAAACCCTTTTGATGTCTTTCCTATAACCTGACATAACATTTGTTTATCTATATATCTTCTACCACCTTCTTTCTCACCCAATGTACACGCTCCAAACCTGAGCACCTAAGCAAAGTTCATTTCTCTGCCTGGCCTCCTGAGCTCAGCTCATCACTTTCTCTCTTTATGGTCAATTCACCAACCCCACCTCCAAATCACTTCAAAATGCAACCAAAACAGACATTTTCAATCAGCTAACGTCATGCTAGCATGAGACTAAGCAACAATTAGATGTTATTTTAGCTCTTGTTAAAGAGGTGCCTGTTTAGATCAATGGAACAGAATTGAAGACACAGAAATAAACCCACACACCTCTGGTTACTTGATTTTTGACAAAGGAGCTAAAACCATCCAGTGGAAAAAAGACAGCATTTTCAACAAATGGTGCTGGCACAACTGGCAGCTATCATGTAGAAGAATGAGAATCGATCCATTCTTATCTCCTTGTACAAAGTTCAAATCTAAGTGCATCAAAGAACTCCACATAATATCAGAGACATGGAAATATATAGAGGAGAAAGTGGGGAAAACCTTCAAAGAAATGGGCACAGGGGAAAAATTCCTTAACAGAACAGCAATGGCCTGTGCTGTAAGATCAAGAATCAACAAATGGGACCTCATAAAATCGCAAAGCTTCTGTAGGGCAAAAGATACTGTCGATAAGACAAAAAGGCCACCAACAAATTGGGAAAGAATTTTTACCAATCCTAAATCTGATATAGGACTAATATCCAATATATACAAAGAGCTCAAGAAGCTGAACTCCAGAAATTCAAATAACCCCATTAAAAAGGGGGTACAGAGCTAAACAAAGAATTCTCAACTGAGGAATACCAAAGGGCTGAGAAGCAGTTGAAAAAATGTTCAACTTCCTTAATCATCAGGGAAATACAAATCAAAACAACCCTGAGATTTTACCTCACACCAGTCAGAATGGCTAGGATCAAAAATTCAGGTGACAGCAGATGCTGGCAAGGTTGTGGAGAAAGAGGAACACTCCTCCATTGCTGGTGGGATTGCAAGTTTGTACAACCACTCTGGAAAATAGTCTGGCAGTTCCTCAGAAAACTGGACATAGTACTACTAGCACATCCAGAAAATACCTCTTCTCTGTATATACCCAGAAGATNTTCCAACTGGTAATAAGGACACATGCTCCACTATGTTCATAGCTGCCCTATTTATAATAGTCAGAGGCTGGAAAGAACCCAGATGTCCCTCAGCAGAGGAGTAGATACAGAAAATGTGGTACATTTACACAATAGAGTACTACTCAGCTATTAAAAACAAATTTATGCAATTCTTAGGCAAATGGATGTATCCGGAATATATCATCCTTAGTGAGGTAACCCAATCACAAAAGAAGTCACTTGATATACACTCACTGATAAGTGGATATTAGCCCAGAAACCTAGAATACCCAAGATACAATCTCCAAAATACAAGAAAATCAAGAAGAAGGAAGGCCAACATTTGGATATTTCATCCCTCCCCAAAATAGGGAATAAAATACCCATGGAAGAAGTTGCAGAGACAAAGGTTGGAGCTAAGATGTAAGGATGGACCATCCAGCGACTGCCCAAACCAGGGGTCCATCCCATAGTCAGCCACCAAACCCAGACACTATTGCATATGCCAGCAAGATTTTGCTGAAAGAACCCTGATATAGCTGTCTCATGTGAGGATATGCCAGTGCCTGGCAAATACAGAAGTGGATGCCCACAGTCATCTATAGGGTAGAACACAGAGCCCCCAATGGAGGAGCTAGAGAAAGTAGCCAAGGAA
>NC_034599.1:21022893-21025139 GCF_900095145.1 Mus pahari
GGGGGGAGGGTATAGGGGACATTCGGGATAACATTTTAAATGTAAATGAAGAAAATATCTAAAATATCTAATAAAAATTACAAAAAAAATAAAACACAAAAATGTTGTACACACAGATTTGATTTGTAAGATTTGATTGCAAAGAACAATGATTCCTTGGTATGTATATATATATATATACACACACACACACACACACACACACACACACACACACACACATAGTCATCTTTGTTGATTTCAGCACATTCTGTTTTGGAATGGTTCCATTTCCTGTTAGCAGAACAGCTAACAGCTTGTGTCCCATAACTCTGACATCTCTGACCTCTTGGGGTCTCCAAGGCTCTCGGGTTTCACCTTCATACAGTGGCCTCTCTGGGCCTCCATGCAGGGGCATCTCTGCTCTATGCTTGGCCTCAGAGCTTTCCTTAGTCATGGAGAAAGATTGCATAGCAACTTTCTATACTTAACTTTAAAGCCATAACCACACGGCTGAAGCTGCTAAGTTCAGATGCTTTCTGGTGCTGGAACATGGCTCCCTCATTTAATTGCATCTGATCTGTCTGTATACCAGGCTGACCTTGAATGCAGAAATCTGCATGCCTCTGTTTCCTGAGTGGTGGGATTAAAAGCATGTAACACAACACTTGTGCCTAAACTGTTTTTTAATTCATTTTTCACAGATAGATGCTTATCTGGGTATAGTTTTGCTCTAGGGTTACTACTCCCTTCATTCCATTTAATATTTGTAATCTATTTATATTCCTGAATTTAGGTCCATTCCACTTTCTGGTGCCTCTTTTATCCTTGAACCATACATTTTGTATTTTTTTCTTGCCCAACGTGCTTCTTTTCACCAAAATGCTCTTCATAGACTTGAACACCAGTAACCTCACAAGAGTCTTTATTAGACTGATTTGAGATGGCCTCTTCTAATGCAATTAATATTCACTTTAATGTCAGACAAACATTTTAGACAAGGGACAAAAGCAGTAACATTGTTATCTAAAACTTTATAAGAACTACATATTAACATTCTTCTAGGCTACATATTAACATTCTTCTCCTTGAGGCAGGTCTCTACAGTTCAAATCAGGCCCAGGACCACTATCTTCCATGCTTCTACTAGTGTGACCCATTAGAACCACTAACCACATTTTATTGCTTTTCTAACACAAAATCACAAAGCAAAAATTTCTTCAAACAAAAACATCATCAAGCTTATTACAATAACACTCCAGTTCCTGGTATTAACTTCTATCTTAGGGTTGTATTGCTGTAAAGAAACATTATGACCATAGCAACTTTAATAAACAAACAAACAAAAAGCCAAAAAATTTTTCAATTGTGACGGCTTTTAGTTTCAGAGATTTAGTCCATTACTATCATGGCATGAAGGATGGTAGTATGCAGATAGACATGGTGCTATAGAAGGAACTGAGAATTCTACATCTTGATCTACAGGCAGCAGAAAGAGATTATATGCCATAATGGGAATAGCTTGAACATAGGAGGCATCAAAGTGTGCCCCCACAGAGATATACTTCACTGAACAGGGCCACACCTTCTAATAATGCCACTCCCTATGGCCAAGCATTCAAAAATGTGAATCTATGGAGGCCATTCCTGTTCAAATCACAACAAATAGTTAGCACCATATTCATCTATAGCCAATCATATATACATAATACATATATTCATCCATGCATCCATTTATGTGTCCATCCATCCATCCATCCATCCATCCATCCATCCATCCATCCACACATCCATCCATGCATCCATTTATGTGTCCATCCATCCATCCATCCATCCATCCATCCATCCATCCATCCATCCATCCATCTATGTGTCCATCCATCCATCCATCTATCCATCCATCCATCCATCCATCCATCCATCCATCCATCCATCCATCCATCTATCCAACTATCCATCTATTGCAAAGAAACATAGCCAAAGCTTTTATCTAGACCAGAAATTTCCCTTTTGCAGATCTCCATGAGATTTATTTATACTTATTTCCCTCCCTATTTACACAGGTTTTATACAGTACCATGTTTAAAAGAGCAGCTCTCCTTGTGTTACTCTCCACATCACTTATTCTCCTCTATTTTCCTTCTTAGTACTACTTGACACCATTTTTTCCCGTTTTTATTATTATTTTCTTTATTTACATTTCAAATGCTATACCGAAAGTTTCCCATACCCCTCCCCCCACCTCTGTTCCCCTACCCACCCACTCC
>NC_034599.1:21028519-21041730 GCF_900095145.1 Mus pahari
TTATTCCAGATGAATTTGCCAATCGCCCTTTCTAACTCTGTGAAGAATTGGGTTGGAATTTTGATGGGGATTGCATTGAATCTGTAGATTGCTTTTGGCTACTTGACACCATTTTATATCACTAGTTTGTAGAATATTTGTGTTTAGGTGAATTTGTTTACTATATCCTTCTCTAATATTTCATCAGGAATGAAGCAAGTTTGCAATATGTAGTTGATGATGGCTAGGCAATTTATAAATAAATACTATAGCCAAAACATGTTGTCTATAGATATTTAGGAAGAATAAATTTTCATTTATAGTGATATCAGTATAATTTTTCAAAGTTAGTTTCTTATCTGTTTGAAATTCTATAAACTTTTAACTTTAACTTTTTTTTTAACTTTTTTTTTTAAGAGAGGAATCACAGAAATGGAGAAAATTAGGTCTGACACTAATGAGCTATATCCATATATCCACATATATCCAGAGACTATATATATGGAAAAAAAAATCAACCATTGATTGAGTTTATGTTGGGTTAGTGCTTCCTAAACCAGCTGCTAAAAGCATGTCTGAGTACTGGGAATGCACCTTGACCTTTCATTTCTTCTCCTGCTTCTAGAGTTGTCCTTGAGCTGGGGCACCAACATTCTTTTCTCTGCCTCCTGCATGTCTTGACAAGCAAGCTGGGCTTCTTTCTAAAGAATAAAATAAGTTTCCCCATGTTTGGGAATCAGAGAGCTTCCGTAATAGCTCTAGCTTTGGGTGCGAAGTGCATACTTAGTTTGTAAAGATTTCCAACTCATTCAAAGATTTCCCCTTGAGGTAAACATCCATTTGAGTATCAATGTCCAAAATTAAGATATACGATAGCTACCACATTGTTCTTGGATGCTCCAACTACCACCTTCCTGCTCCTTTTGAGACTAATTGCCAGAAAACAGTAACAAACTAGCCACACATGCCTCTGCTTATGTGGGTGATCATGTGGGCACTATTATCTGTCAGATAAGGATGGAATTATCCACTCAGTGTTGTTGCAGGAGTTGAGGACTGGCTCATTGATATATCCTGATTGTGCATGGCTCAGGATGTGTCGTATCATACAAAAAAATACTTATAGTTGTCTGAGTAGGTTTGGACCTTGTAGACCTATGTATTTGAATGCTTGGCCCACAAAGAGTGACACTATTATGAGTTATGTCCTTGTTAGAATAGGTGTGGCCTTGTTGGAGGAAATGTATTACTGTGGGGGGTGGGGTTCTGTGGTCCTGTGCTTAAACCCTGCCCAAGCCAGAATTGCCACTCTCTCCAGGTTGCCTTCAGATCAAGATGCAGAACTTAGTTCCTTCTCCAGCATCATTTCTACCTACATACTGCCATGCTTCCTGCTATGATGATGATGGACTGAACTTCTGAAACTGTAAGCCAGCCCCACTTAAATATTTGCTTATGTAAGAGTTTCTTTAGTCATGATGTCTCCTCACAGAAATGGAAACACTAAGATAATACTCTTATCTCCTTGAGACTCAGTTTACCTTCAGGAACTTCTGTTTAAGATAATCTTGCTTCTGGTAGATTTTCCATTCCTTTCCTCAGCTCTGTTGTTTTAAAGAAACTAAATTTCTTTGATCTTTACCAAATGTAGACTCAGGAGCCAGATACTGTGGTCTAAGCTCTAAGCTTCCCTCAGAGAGGCCTAGAAAGCACCCAGCTGAAGTTCCTACTTCCCAGAAGGAAAAAACAAACCTTTTTTCTTCTCCACTGTTTTAAATACCCTTCAACTCAAAGACCCCCATTTCTGTTTACTGATGTTCACCCCCTATAAGTTGGTTGTTTGTTCTGATTCTTTACCTGTGCTTGCCTTTAAATAGCTCTTGGATTGAAGGTATATTCTAGGACTTAGGCAAAACACAAGTAAAATTTTATAGTGTACAAAAATCTCTAGGATCAAAGGCTGAGTTGCAATTAGAAAAGATTCTTACAGTTCACAGTCTCGGAGTTCACAATGTGATTAAGTATTCTGCAACACAGCCTAGTATCAAAATCAAAGTCTCCAGTGTCAAAGATTATGTGAATTTTTTTTAGTAATTCCGGTCTCTAAATTAGTTGGATGTCATTAAATTGGTTCTCCAACCCCAAAGGTATCTTTCTTTCATCTATGGCAGCCCTCATGATCAGATGGCTCCTTTCAAATCATGGCTCAGGCCCAGTGCAGGTGTGTGTGCTAGATATGCTTCTTATAGAACCACCGAATATGTACACTGGACCTTTAAATAGCATTTATCTAGAGCATTCTAATGTTACAATCTACTTGGGAAATAAAATCATCTTCTATCATTATTCATATATATTTTAATATATCCTATATTCTAATATATCACTTATAATCTTCAGAGAGCAAGAAGATCCATGATTAGATAGTTCTTATTCTGTAATAGAGTGTCCATGTAATATTGGTCTAAATGTCAGTGTACTAATTGGTGACAAGAAGATGTCCCATATGTGGAGAATGTCATTGAACTAAATAAATGAAAGGGATGTAAACTAACCCTCAGTATAAAATCTGCTCTGATCCTTTCATGTCAGATGCCATTCAGCAGGCTACTTAACCCCATAAAATGCCTATACTATTCTCTTTAAAATGTGAAGTGTGAATTTCTTTCAGCATGTTATGGGGAGTTGATGAGAATGCCCAATAGCCAGCACATATAGCACTGAGACTCAGGCTAACTCTGGTTCTCCTTAACATGGATCAACGACATTACATGGCTTGCTTGTTATGGATTACCACCTCTTCTAAGGAGGCCATATCACTTGTTTGCTTCCCTTCTCAGGACTCTCTAGCTATAGGTGGCACATAGACCCAGGTAGGCTATATGCATTTTCCTTCCTGGTTATGCTCAATTCAGGTCACCACAGTTCCATGCCTGAATACAGAGGAACCACCTTCTCCTCGCTACTTTCTAATTTCTGAATTTGCCAGATCTCAGACAGCTCCACACCAGGAGCATCCAGCCAATACACATGATCTAGAAAACCAGAGCTCTTCCAGTGGCTTGTATTGAACCCTCCTCAATTGCTCTATCTGTTCTTGAGAACAAGGACTAGGCCACACTGAGAGGGAAAACTTGTTCCAAGATTCTTGACCAAAAGGCTTAAAGACCCAGGCTGCAATGGACCAGCAGTTAGAATCTGAGGCACCAAATAGGAGAGAAAAATTGATATCACAGACCTTTGCATTCCTTCCTTCCAGCACATTGTAAACACTTCTGCTAAAATAAGAAAGGTGACTTAAAAAGGAAGAAACCTTAACTAACAAACTCCAGATGCACACATACCAAAGCACAAATACAAGCAACATGAGAAACAAAATTAACATAACCACTACCCAAAATACAAATTGCATAGTAATAGACTCCAGTGAAAATGGCAAGGATGAACTCTCAGGTAAAGAATTAAAAAGAATGATTATACAACAAATAATGTCTTACAGGGGCTCTTTGAGTAAGTACCAACAATCAGGAAGACTGCATGGTTTAACTTAGGCCCTCTGCATATACTTTCGAGTTGTGTATCATGGCATTTTTATGGGACTCCTACCAGGGAGTAAGGGCTGTTTCTGATGTTTTACCCTGTTTTTGGGACCCTTGTCCTTCTAGTGGATTGTCTCATTCAGCCATAATATGAGGGGAGGTTCCTAGTCTTATTGCAACTTGATAAGTCAAATTTGGATGATATCTCTGGGAGGCCTGCATTCTTCTGAAGATATTGAAAGTATTTAAAGAAGACAAAAGAAGAGAAGAGAAGAGAAGAGAAGAGAAGAGAAGAGAAGAGAAGAGAAGAGAAAAGAAAAGAGAAAACAAGAGAGAGAGGAATGAAGTAAGAATGAAAGCCCAACAATTTCAGACATGAAAACTGAGGTAAATACTTTAAAGAAAACCCAAACTGAAAACAAACAAACAATAAATCAGTTTAAGATCTCATCCAAAAGCTTCCCAGCAGAATAGATACTTTGAAAAATAGAGATTTAAAGGTCATGTCTTTTCATGATTTCCCACAATAAGTTAAGTGAATGAGGTTAAGTCCTAAAATAAGTTAAGTGAAGGAGGTTAAGAAGATACATACAGGACAGTGGAGCAGCTTGGACAGGATTGTTCTGGTCCAGCATCTACACTCAGAAGCTGAGGCTGTTCCACAGCATGCTGTGCATGGATCTCATGAGGAGAGAGCTCTTTTCCCAGGAGTTATTTCACTCCTGGGCTATGATGTGAGATCTCCACCTTCTCTCCAATAACTGTCTGGAGCAGGGCAGTGAGGAGCACACAAGGTAAAGGAACAGTGGAGAAGCTGGGGCAGGATCCTTCCAGTCGCCATCAGCACCCAGAGCTTGGGCTGATCCAGAGCCCTCTGTACAAAACTTCTGCCAGGAGAGAGCAGGCATCTCAGGAGTGCTGATACATGCATACAGACCCTTAGAAGATATCCGCAAGAACAGAATCCCAACTATAACAACAAAAATAACAGGAAGCAACACTTACTTTTCCTTAATATCTCTTAATATCAATGGACTCAATTCCCCAATAAAAAGACATAGACTAACAGATTGGCAACATAAACAGGATCCAACATTATGCTGCATACAGGAAACCCACAAAGACAGACAAAGACAAACACTACCTCACAGTAAAAGGCTGGAAAAAAGTTTTCCAAGCAAATGGTCCCAAGAAACAAGCTGGAGTAGCCATTCTAATATTAAATAAAATCGATTTCTAACTAGTTATCAAAAAAGACAAGGAGGGGCACCTCATACTCATCAAAGGTAAAATCTACCAAGATGAACTCTCAATTCTGAACATCTATGCTCCAAATGCAAGGGCAGCCACATTCACTAAAGAAACTTTAGTAAAGTTCAAAGCACACAATGAACCTCACAATAATAGTGGGAGACTTCAACACCCCACTCTCATCAATGGACAGATCTTGGAAACAGAAGCTAAACAGAGACACAGTGAAACTAACAGAAGTTATGAAACAAATGGATTTAACATATCTATAGAACATTTTATCCTAAAACAAAAGGATATACCTTCCTCTCAGCACCTCATGGTACCTTTTCCAAAACTGACTATATAATTGGTCATAAAACAGGCCTCAACAGATACAAAAATATTGAAATTATCCCATGCATCCTATCAGATCACCACGGACTTAGGCTGATCTTCAATAACAATATAAATAATAGAAAGCCAGCATTCACGTGGAAGCTGAACAACACTCTACTCAATGATAACTTGATCAAGGAAAAAATAAATAAAGACTTTTTAGAGTTTAATGAAAATGAAGCCACAACATACCTGTCTTAGTCAAGGTTTCTATTCCTGGACAAAACATCATGACCAGGAAGCAAGTTAGGGAGGAAAGGGTTTATTCAGCTTACACTTCCACATTGATGTTCATCACTGAAGGAAGTCAGAACTGGAACTCAAGCAGATCAGGAACAAGGAGATGATGCAGAGGCCACAGAGGGATGTTACTTACTGGCTTGTTTCCCTTGGCTTGCTCAGCCTGCTCTCTTATAGAACCCAAGATTAATAGCCCAGAGAATGGTACCACCTACAAGGCAACCTCCTCCTTGATCACTAATTGAGAAAATGCATTACAGCTGGATCTCCTTTCTCCATGATAACTCTAGCCTGTGTCAAGTTGACACACAAAACCAGCCAGTACAATACCCAAATATGTGGGAGACAACGAAAGCAGTCCTAATAGGAAAACTCTTAGCTCTGAGTGCCACCAAAAACAATATGGAGACAGCATACACTAGCAGCTTGACAGCACTCCTAAAAGCTCTAGAACAAAAGGAAGCAAATACACCCAAGAGGAGTAGGAAATAATCAAACTCAGGGCTGAAATCAACCAAGTGGAAACCAAAAAGAACTACACAAAGAATCAACCAAACAAGGAGCTGGTTCTTTGAGAAAATCAACAAAATAGATAAACCCTTAGCAAGACACACTAGAGGGCACAGGGACAGTATCCTAATTAACAAAATCAGAAATGAAAAGGGAGACGTCACAACAGATCCTGAGGAAATCCAAAATATCAGATCCTACTACAAAGAGCTATACTCAACAAAACTGGAAAACCTGGATGAAATGGACAATTTTCTAGAGAGATACCAGGTACCAAAGTGAAATAAGGATCATATCAATGATCTAAGTAGTCCCATATCCCCTAAAGAAAGAGAAACAGTCATTAAAAGTCTGCCAGCCTAAAGAAGTTCAGGACCAGATGGGTTTAGTGCAGAGCTCTATCAGACCTTCAAAGAAGACCGAATACCAAGACTCCTCAAACTATTCCACAAAATGGAAATAGAAGGAACACTACCCAAATCACTGTATGACAGCCCAGGGATGCAGGGATGGTTCGATATAAGGATATCAATCAACATAATCCACTATATAAAGAAACTCAATGAAAAAAAACCAAATGATCATCTCATTAGATGCTGAGAAAGCATTTAACAACATCCAAAACCTGTTCGTGATAAAAGTCTTGGAAAGATCAGGGATTCAAAGCCCATAACTAAACATTTCAAAAGCAATATACAGCAAACCAGTACACAACATCAAACTAAATGGAGAGAAACTTGAATCAATCCCACTAAAATTGTGGACTAGACAAGGCTGCCCACTCCCTTTACCTATTCAATACAGTACTTGAAGTCGTAGCCAGAGCAATTAGACAAGAGAAGAAGATCAAAGGGATAAAAACTGAAAGGAAGAAGTCAGACTATCACAATTTGCAGATGAAATGATAGTATACTTAAGTGATGCCAAATATTCCACCAGAGAACTCCTAATCCTGATATACAACTTCAGCAAAGTAGCTGGATATAAAATTGACTCAATCAAATCAGTGGCCTTCCTCTACTCAAAGGATAAAAAGGTTGAGAAAGAAATTAGGGAAACAACACCTTTTACAATAGTCATAAATAATATAAAATTCCTTGGTGTGACTCTAACTAAGCAAGTGAAAGATCTGTNCGACAAGAACTTCAAGTCTCTGAAGAAAGAAATCGAAGAAGATCTCAGAAAATGGGAAGATCTTCCATGCTCATGGATTGACAGGGTTAATAAAGTAAACATGGCCATCTTGCTGAAAGAAATCTACAGATTAAATGCAATCCCCATCAAAATTCCAACTCACTTCTTCACAGAGTTAGAAAAAGCAATTTGCAAAATAAGCTGGAATAACAAAATTCTAGGAGCATGAAAATTATACTTAACAATAGAAGAACGTCTGGAGGAATCCCCATCCCTGACTTCAAGCTGTACTATAGAGCAATTGTGATAAAAACTACATGGTATTGGTACAGTGACAGACAGGTAGTCCGATGAAATAGAATTGAAAACCGAGAAATGACCCCACACACCTATGGAACTTGATCTTTGACAAAGAAGCTAAAACCATCCAGTGGAAAAATGACAGCATTTTCAACAAATAGTGTTGGTTCAACTGACAGCATGTAGAAGCATGCAAATCAATCCATTCTTATCTCCTTTTATGAAGCTCGAGTCCAACTGGATCAAGGACCTCCACATAAAACCAGATACACTGAAACTCATAGAAGAGAAAGTGAGGAAGAGCCTTGAGGACATGGGCACAGGGGAAATTTTTCTGAACAGAACACCAATAGCTTATGCTCTATGATTAAGTACTGACAAATGGGACCTCATAAAATTGCAAAGCTTCTGTAAGCAAGGGACACTGTCGACGGAACAAAATGGCAACCAACAGTTTGCGGAAAGATCTTTACCAATCCTACATCTCATAGAGGACTAATATCGAATTTATACAAAGAATTCAAGAAGTTAGATTCTATAGAACCAAATAACTCTACTAAAAATGGGGTACAGATCTAAGCAAAGAATTCTCAACTGAGGAATATTGAATGTCTGAGAAGCACTTAAAGAAATGTTAAACAACCTTTGTCATCAGGGAAATGCAGATCAAAACAACCCTGAGATTCCACCTCATACCTGTCAGCATGGCGAAGATCAAAAACTCAGGTGACATCAGGTGCTGGCGAGAATGTGGAGAAAGAGGAACACTCCTCCATTCCTGGTGGGTTTTCAGGCTGGTACAACTGCTCTGGAAATCAGTCTGGCAGTTCCTCAGAAAACTGTACACAGTACTACCTGAAGACCTAGCAATATAACTCCTGGACATCTCTACCCAGAAGGTGTTCCAACATGTAATAAGGCCACATGCTCCACTATGTTCACAGCAGCCTTATTTATAATAACCAGAAGTTGAAAAGAACCCAGATGTCCCTCAACAGAAGAATGGATAGAGAAAATGTGGTACATTTACACAATGGAGTAAAACTCAGGGATTAAAAACAATGAATTCATGAAATTCTTAAGGGAATGGATGTATCTGGAGGATATCATTCTGAGTGGGGTAACCTAATCATAAAAGAACACACATTGTACTTACTCGCTGATAAGTGGATGTTAGCCCCAAACCTCCAAGTACCCAAGATATAAGTCACAGACCACATGAAGCTCAAGAAGAAGGAAGTCCAAAGTGTTGATGCTTCAGTCCTTCTTAGAGGGGAGAACAAAATACCCATCAAAGGAGTTACAGAGACAAAGTGTGGAGAAGAGACTGAAGGAAAGGCCATCCAGAGATTGCCCCACCTGGGAATCCATCCCATATACAGTCACCAAACCCAGACAATATTGCTGAATGCCATCAAGTGCTTGCTCACAGAAGCTTGATATAGCTGTCTTCTGAGAGGCTCTACCCATGCATAAAAAATATAGAGGTTGATGCTCTCAGCCAACCATTGGACTGAGCAAAGGTTCCCCAATAGAGGAGCTAGAGAAAAGACTGGAAGAGCTGAAAGAGTTTGCAGCCCTATAGGAGGAACAACAACATGAACCAACCAGTACCCACAGAACTAACAGGGAGTAAACCACCAACCAAAGAGTACACATGGAGGAACTCATAGTTCTAGCTGCATATGTAGCAGAGGATGGCCTTTTTGGTCATCCATGTGAGGAGAGGCCCTTAGTCCTGTGAAGGCTCTACACCCCAGTGTAGGGGAATTCCAGGGCCAGAAAGTGGGAGTGGGTGGGTTGGTGAGCAGGGGTAGGGGCTTTTTGGAAGGGAAACCAGGAAACGAGATAACATTTGAAATGTAAATTTAAAAAATCTAAAAAATGTTTCTATAGGTGATTTACAAAAATACTAACAAAGAAATAAGGAAAATAATAGTACATTCAGAATAAAAATCTCAAAAAATACTTTGGAATAAATCTAATTTAAAAAGTAAAAGACTTGTTTTGTTGATGCTGAAAAGTGTAAGATGAAAAAAATGAATTTGAGAAAACACCAAAAAATGGAAACACCTTCAATGTTCATAGATTGGTATGATTACTATTGTAAAAATGGCCCTACTATGGAAAGCAATATAGAAGTTCAACATGTCTCTTTCAAAATTCCAATTCAGTTCTTCACCGAAACTGAAAACATTCTTAAATTTTACCTGAAAGCAGAAAAGGCCTTGGCTAGGCAAAACAACCCACTCTGAACAATCAAAGACCTGCTGGAGGTATCATTGCTCCCAATTTCATGTTATATCCCACAGCTATTTCAATGGAAGCAGCAAAAAAAAAAAATAGACAAATTGATCAATAGAATAGTATTGAGGACCCACATATAAGTCTACTAAGTACATCTGCCTGATATTTGACAAAGCTATAAATATACAGTGGAGACAAGACACCACATTTCGGGCCAAACGCTTACTACATGTAGAAGAACATAGATTCTTATTTCCCACCCTACACAAAGATCACATCCAGATGGAACAAAGACCTTAACACAAGACCTGATACCCTAATTCTAATAAAGAAGAAAATAAGGAATAAAGCTGAACTCATTGGTATAGAAGAAGGCTCTTTGAACAGGAATTTAGTAGTTATATATGAAACTATTGGTCAGTGTGTCTGCTGTCAGACACTAAAAGGATCCCAAGTATCATGCACACTGGAGAGATACATGTACCTGTATCTCTCCTGCTCATCTTTCACCAAACCATACCCACCCCACTTCTGTTCAAATGAACTAGTCTGAGAGTTGAGATAGGTAAAGACTGTCACAGCTTTGCAAAGTGAAGGTGATGTGTCACCCCTCTAGAGGTAGTAGAACCTGGGAGAATTAGGCCATTAAATGAAGTGGAATAAAGTCTCATTCAATAACCAACTTTATTCAGATCCTCATACAATGTATACTCTGAGGGATAAGAAGATCACATGAATAAAGTTCTCATTTGCTCAAACTGTATACAACACAAGGATACGCCACATGTGGCAAAAACATGTATTTCCATAGAGACATATAAATGATAGTTTACAATTTCAGATGAATAACAGCGTCAAACAATAATGGGTAAGCAAAAATAAACTTGCTCCTATCCACTACACCTGGGAGAAGCACAGAAACATTCCAAGAACAACTCTGTGCTTTGAAGAAAATTGGGGTTACCAGACTCTTGTCTTATTTTCTAGGATAGTTTCTCATAAGTCCTTAGAATTCTCACATGACTTCATTATTGAACTGTGTTCCAATAGACGTACTTTGTAAACCTGTTAAAATATTGACTGAAGTGACGAAAATAACATTTTATAGTATGGTAGACAATACTGAGAGAAAAGCACACAATGAGAACAATATACTGGGGTTTACACAGCAGTGCAAAGAAACCAATGCAGAAATGATGTCCATAAAGAGACAGAGAACCCTGCCTGTCCTTCACCAGCCCCTTGTTTTAGTGCACTGGTTCTCTACCTTCCTAACACTGTGATATTTAAATACAGGTCCTCATTTTGTGGTGACCCCCAACATAAAATTATTTTGTTGCTACTTCATAACTATAATTTACCTACTGTTATGAATCATGATGTAAATATCTGATATGTAACACTAAATGAGTCATAACCCACAGGTTGAGAACTTCTACTTTAATGGGATGCTCTGTATAAGATTTCCTCCTGAGATCATGTAGTGTTCTAGGGCAGAACACAGAAAAGAGTTTGTTTCAATCCAACGACATCTGTAGAAAGAACCAAAGAAAAAGAACTGAGATCATGAGATCTGTACACATTGTGGTAAAATACAGTTTTATATAAAAAGACAAAAGTCAAATATAAAAGTATGAAGCCTTGGTTTGATTTATGTGTAGCAAAAAGTTGTTGATTCCTATTCAAACAAGAAAAATTTTGCCTAATCGCTAAAGGGAATGAGTTAATTCAGTTTGTAAAGGAAAGTGAGTACCCTCATTCATTATTATCTTTTGCCTTTGTCCTGCCCAATGGACTCATTTCTTCTCTCTTGTCTTAGTCATACTCTTTCCTGCTAAGGTACAGAGTAAGCTACTTGCTGAAGCTTGGTCCTGAAAATGGCTCCCTTCCCAGTTCTGGGAATATAAACTCAAATCACATGATCAGCCTTGGAATATCAGCAAATGAGTCTTGGCTCTCAGAAGCAAATTTATTTTTTCTGCTTCAAAGAGTTCCAGATAATTTACAGCCTATAAATAATGGCTATGAAAGCAATAAAAGGTTAGATCATCAGCATCAATTAAAATCTCACAGTCTAAGCTGTCAACAAATCACTGGGTCTGCATGAATCCTGGGAGCACCTTAGCTGGTTTTGTGCTTCAACAATGCCTCTTACTCAATAGAGCCTTCAGAAAATGACGGTAGATGACTCTTTTCTTTTTTCTACCACAAATAGTATCTTGCCATCTTTCAGAGTAACTAAAATATTAAGTTTAGCCAAATATTTACTGTGTCATGCTTTAAAATGCTTCTAACTTCAGGACCTGCTTATTCAAATGGAACCATTTTAAGAAAAGAAAAAAATTAAGCTTTAGTCAACACACACACACACACACACACACACAGAGAGAGAGAGAGAGAGAGAGAGAGAGAGAGAGAGAGAGAGAGGTGTCAGGGACAGGACAGGGACAGTGAGAGAGAGACGAGTGCGTGCAGCATACATACATACACACATACATACATACACACATACACACATACATACCTACATACCTACATACATACATACATACATACATACATACATACATACATACATACATGAATAAAGATGGCAGTAGGTCATACATGTGGGACTCAGCTGACATCTCAGGTATCCCGGAATTCAGTGCTTACAGCAAGCACTTACTGTAGGATTCCAGAATAATTAACAAAATCAATGTAGGGTTCAGAAAACCTGGCAGGTATTTCTACATACACATGTCATACTTTTCATTTAGGATTACCAAGCCTATTTGTTGTTTATTCCTTCATTCAAACAAAGTACAAGTTTATCCCTGACAGTGTGATCAATTTGTGAAACATTTTGCTGTATTTAATTCTGGCCTTGTGTATAAAAGTTCCACAAGAAGAAGCAGATGGTAGTAGTTGAAAATAAGGTCTGAAGTCTTTTGTGTGGTAGATGCTGCTACATCTTTACTTGTATTTCTTAGCTAAGGATCTGGATAACTCTTTTAATTGAGCATGATCTCATTTTAATATCCAATCTGATTTATGTGAGAATCTAATTTTATAATCATGTCCATGACCATAAATTTTCAACATGAATCAAGTTGGAAACTTTATAACTTGTTACTTTATCCAAACAAATCAAAATGTGATGACTTCATTTCAGGGTTAGATAGCCTCCACTTGATCTCATCAATGTTTGTTATTTCTGAGGCACCATCTATTCAACACAGCTTTAACAGTGTATTATTCCTGTACTCAAAGTAGGAAACAACCCTCATTGCATCAGTTTCAATTCTTCTGTTTGAAAAGAAAAATTCCTAGCCATCCAATCAATATATGCAATTGTTGAATACAAAGAAATGATTAATGATCACTCCTGATAAAGGGGCATGAGAAAACACTTCATGGTTTCAAGGCTATGTAGATGTGCTTGAGGGATGCCCAATGAGCCAAGTATTGTGTTTGCCTCAATAGGAGTGAGAATATGAAATTGGATCATTAAATTTAAATACCCTACTTCCCTAACCTCAGCTCCCATCAACACACACATTCTTTCTTTTTTAAAAAAAATTTATTTATTTTATTTATCTATAAGTATCATATAATATATATATATATATATATATATATATATATATATAT
>NC_034599.1:21042894-21065688 GCF_900095145.1 Mus pahari
CTCTTTCTCCACAACCTCGCCAGCATCTGCTGGCACCTGAATTTTTAATCTTAGCCATTCTGACTGGTGTGAGATGGAATCTCAGGGTTGTTTTGTTTTGCATTTCCCTGATGACTAAGGATGTTGAACATCTTTTTAGGTGTTTCTCAGCCATTCGGTATTCCTCAGTTGAGAATTCTTTGTTTAGCTCTGTACCCCATTCTTACATGTAATATTTGAATATAGTTTCCTAGCTTCTAATTAATGATATAAAAACTTCTAATCCATTTTATTTACTAATATTATAAATGTGTGTGTTTGTATGTGTGTGTGTGTTTGTTATGTACTGTCATAGTGAGGACTCCCCCAAGTTCTGACTCAGGAGAGGCAACACCCCAAATCACTCACGACAAACGGTCTTGATGCAAACTGCAAGAGGACTTTTATTTGGGAAAGACCAGTGCACTGGGGATGACTCATATCCCACGAAGGGGTAGAGGAGTCGACTCTGAGCTCAAGGGGTAAGGGGTTTATAAAGGCAAAAACCGCAAACACCTGGCATTGGGCTATAGCATTTGGCAAGCTAGCAAGTTTGTATAACGGGTTTAAGAAACAGTTAAAGTATTCTGAACAAACATTTCCTGGAACAATGGGGGGCAAGTTAAACTTCTCCTTTGTGATTAGTACATCCTAGAACACTGAGTCATAAAAAATTTCTACTCCCTGCCATTAGTGAGGTTTATTTTGGACACAGGTCTAGGGGCTTAAATAATTTTTCACTCTCTCGGGATCTTTTAATGAGGAAAACCTGCAGAACTTGGTTCCCTATTTCTACCATATGGATCCTAGGGATCAAACTCAGCCTATACTTACCAAGCCATCTTATGAACCCTCAAACACCTTTAACACAAATCATTTTACAACTTCAGTGCATTCATTTATAGTCAGTCAGATGTTGTAAGTAAGAACACCCCTCATGAAATGTACACACAATGTCTAGAATTCATGTTCACATTTAAACATCTAAATTTCAAGTAGCCTTATTCAGACAATACACTCACTTAGTTTTTTGATACTAGATGTGGAGGCCAGAGTCTTGTGCTTGCTAGGAAAGTGTTCTACCAGCCTCAAGTCATTTTATTCTTTAAGACAATATCTGACCCAGGGTGACCTCAAATTCCTGACCTTCCTACCTTAGCATCCTAAAAAGTAAAGGTCATAAGCATCATCATGCCAAGCTGTGGGTTCTTAATAAGTGGCATGATTCCTCAATCCATCATCTGCCTTACCTTGTTGAACGAAAAGAACAGAGAAGTCAGGTCATTTCAGTGGAGAACCTTCAGTCCAGATCTGATGATGTCAGTGTGTGTTCTGGGGAAGAAAGAGCTCGGCTGGGGACAGTTTTATGGTTATGTTAATGAAGACTTCTCAATATCTGTTTCTAATCCTCTTCTTGATGGAGAGGTGTAGCATAATGCTCATGGCTTTCAGGCAGAAGTTAGGTTTGTTGAAAAGCTGAGTCCAACTCAGGCACCAGAGTGAGAATCAGAAGAATTCTTGGAGGAAAGAGGTAAAAAATTCAGCTATTGACTAGGCTGTGTTTGTTTATGGGAAATGAGGTTCCTGGCTTGAGGAAAGGCTCATGACACTGGTGCTGAAGATAGCAGATTGCCTGTTCAAACCCATACAAATTCATTTGGACTGCTAGTCTATTTTGGTGAGACCCGAAAAAAAGTATTTAGTTTCTTCCTGTTTGATAATCTACAGGAACCTTGGATATTTGGGGGTCCTATTCACTCATGTTAGGACCGCACATGAAGAAATAGCAGCCTGGATTACACAGACCAGGGGTGGAATCAGGCATTGTTAAAGATCTGTAGATAACCTATATCCTGGACTTATTATTCTGGAGGGAATTAGAAAGGGTCTGGTAAGAGAGAAAATAGCCATGGCCTTTGAATATTTAGAAAGTCAGCTTCATACCTGATACCTAGAAAGTCATGGAGTCTCTGCTCCAGTAGCCACCATTGTTGTGAGATTGATGTACACTATTCTATAGTTGTAGATCCTCACTGTCAGCATACCTGCATATTCCTCAAAATGAAGCACATGGCCTCCCGAAGCCATCCTGGAATAGTAAAATAGCTGTTGTCCTACACAATGACTATTGTTTTCAGCTACCGAGGAGAGGAAATAACTTTACTAGGGATACCAGGGAGTGCATATCTATTTCAGGTTCTTTAAGACCAGGTCTTGAGGCAGATTTGGGGGAAGAGAGCTTCATGGCCAGGGATATTCTTTGAGGCTATTTTGTCCTGTATACAGCCCTTATCAGTAGTGTAATTGAAAAAGGATGCTGGGTGAATCTTTATGAGTAACATCTCTTGCTCTTGCTGAAACCACACAGAAGTCCCCAAGCCACACCCATTGCAGAATAACATCAGATACTACTGGCACTAAAAGTTCAATGACATCACTATCAGTTAATACGTAGACAGTGCTCTGTTCTTTCTCTATGTCTGGTGTGTTAATTTTATTAGTGTAACAAATAAACACACTTTGGCTTTAAATCTCTATAAATTCATTATGTAACAGTGTTAGAGGCTGGAGGTCAGAAATTTATTTCACTAAGTTTCAGTCAAGTTGTTGGCTAGTTGCTGTGAAATCACTCCTTTTGTCCATGCAAGGTCACAAGCATGCCTACTCTGATGATCAGAACATCAGCCTCTTGGTAGATGTGAATGGTTTAGCCTATTAGACCCACCTCTCTGTGCTAGAGATTCACATTTACCCAATATGCAAAATATATTTAGTATTTTCAAAAGTTGCAAAACGTTTACTGATTTCACAGCAGCAATTCAAGCCTATAATCTGTTCTGTCTTACTTCAAAACTCCTCTTTATCCCCACCTCTCTGAAATTAGTAGAAATACTATTTTTCAAATGTGGTAGAACATAACATACAAACAAAATACAATGGTAGAACAGACATAGTTGTAGATAATCTACTCAAAATGAACAAAAAGAAAACAGAGTCACTGGCCCTCAAAATTTTCAAAATTGGAGCATGTCATTAGTTTTTGAGTCTTGGGAATAATCACTATGACTTATGCTTCTCTGGACTGAAAGGTTTGGCTTCACTTCATCTTTTCTGGGCTTTTTAAAAGTTTTTCTTTGTCTGAGCCAGATGGGTTTATTAGCTGTTCTTGCCTGTGTAATCTGGGGATCTCTGCAGCTTTTTTTTTTTTTTTTTTTTTTTACTTAATCCCCTCTTATGTCTTCCATTTACATCCCTGTTACTTTTTTTTGTATATAACATTCTAAAGATATTTATTTCTCCTCTGCACTATCTAGAGATCTGTTCCATTAGATAAGATCTCTTATTCACAAATTGATCTGAGCATGACTACTCTCTCCATCTCTTGTTCTGGCTTCTGCTTTCATAAATAGAAAAATGTCCATAAGTTACATGTTCATGTTCTCCAATAGCCCATCAGGAGGTCATGTACAGTCATCTTTTGATTCTTCCCAGGTACTGTATGGTTGCACAATGGAACTTTCCAACAACTCATTGAATGATAGAGGAAGGCAGTCTCAGACAAGCTGTGATACTATCTGACAAATCATAATGATTTTTAAGCATTTTGAGGGTTTGAATCTAAAATTATGCAAAACAACAACAACAAAACAAAAAAAAAACAAAAAAATCTCTGACTCTTATTCTCTACAGGAATAAGTTAGAAGCAGAACCGTTCTATTTATATCTTAACAGTGACAAGGAATATAATCCTAAGTACCTAGAAGTAGAAATCAAATCCTCTATCTAAGGACTATGATCTCCCAGACCTAAAGAAAGAAATATATTCATCTTTTACAGAGTATGTCTAAAGACAGAGCTTTGGAAATGAGCCCCTGGGACTTACACTTGCCCAAACACACCTAAGGTATGGTGTTTGTGGAAACAATGAGCTGCCAAAAGTACTTACACCAGGATTGAAAAGTCCCATTTATAGACTATTTCATAAACACAGTTGAGCACATACATTGTGGATTTGTTCAGACTGAAAACAAAAATAAGCATCTGTCCCTGAGGGAGGTTTTCATCACTTGAAATAACTTGCTTTGAAATTTTGGAGGAGGCAAGGGAGAGGTGGGATCCGTCAGGCTTAAGCTTTATTTCCTTCTCTGTATTTTTCTGTGTATTTATAGTTCATTAGATTATGCATTAAGTAATTTGAGTATGGTTATAGCTTATGAATTTTTTATTCCCATGTATTTTTAATTGGTTTTATGTGCTTTAACTTGATTTTTGAAGGCATTGAAAATGATGTTCTCTTTAATCTCCATCGCTCTTCCCATTCTGGTTGTCTTCTTTACTGTCTTTCTTGGACTTAGTTCTTGTAGTTGTAGTCTGAACTTTGAGGGTTTTTTTTTCCTTACTTCTCTTTAGTTTCCTTTTATTGCGTATTCCACCTTTTCTTCCTGCCATCTCTCATTTTTTTTAATTGGACATTTTCTTTATTTACATTTCAAATGTTTTTCCCTTTCCAGGTCTCCCCTTCACAAACCACCTATCACCTCCCTCATTCCCCTGCATCTATGAGGGTGCTCCTCCACCCACCTACCCACTTCTGCCTTCCTGCCCTGGCATTCCCCTACACTGGGGTTTCGAATACCCTCAGGCCTAAGTGACACTCCTCCCATTGATATCCAACAAGGCCATCATCTGTCACATATATGGCCGGAACTACAGGTCCCTCCATGTGCATGTTCTCTTTGGTTGATGGTCCAGTCCCTGGGAGCTCCAGGGGTTCTGAAGTTACCTGTGCTCACAGGCAGGTCAGCACTCCTGGGAGAGCAGCTCTCTCCTGGTGGTGTTTGGGAGTTGCCACCACTCATTCTTACACAGCCCCACTCCCAAGCCCTCACGTCCCTCCCGTCTCTGTTCTACTGAAAACTCATACTTTTGGTGCTATAGGTTTTCAGACCACAGTTCTACATCTGAGGCTGGCGAGAAATTTGAGAAAGTACCGTAAACCCCTCAAGGGGAATAGAAAGTTGCAGAAGGGGGAGTAGAGAGCTCAGGTCTTCTAATTAATTCATTCTATGTGTAAGGCTTTCCCTTGATACTTCCTTCTGTTTTACTGGAATTTTTTCAATACCAAGTTTATTTTAAATTGATTAATCCTCAACGCTTTTATATTTTTATTGAATTCTGTTTTCAAGCCCTGGGTTGTCTTCATCATTTACGTCAGCTTTATGTTTGTGCTTTCTGTGGTACCGCTCAAGCATCTGTTCTTAAGTTTATTGAGCTTTTTTTTCAATCTTCTTTAAATGTTTTGAATTCTTTGGTGAAGCTTATAATTGTCTTTTAAATTCTGTGTCCTGGGGTTTATGTAGGTAATTCTCATTGGCAATTTTTTTTTTTTTTTGTATGACTCGTTTGTTTTGGAGGAGAGCTACTGTCTTGATCTTTGATACAGTTTTTACTTTTGTGATAAGGTCTGGTTATGTGTGTTTCTTTTGTTAGTTCTGTGCCTTATAGACAAACAGCAGGTGGGGGCAGAGTATATCATGTATGTACAGCTTTGCCCTAATGGATGGGTATGACTTAGGTGTAATAAAGTCAGGACAAAGGGAGCTGGGTTGCCATGCAGCCTGTATACCCTTGTCCTTGCCTGGATATTGTGAGTCAGATCTGGGGATTGATATGGACACATGGGGAGGATTAGATAGACTCATCTGTCTAGACCCTGATGGAAAGTAAACAAGGATCTGTCTGGGAGGAGGGTTTGTATATATGGAATGTGAGGAGCATGTCGGTCGTTAGTGTATGAGACTTTTCTGAGACAGAGTATTGATCTCGGTCAGTGGTTGTGTCAGTGTCCTGAAAGAGAAGAACAGGGGATCAGAAGATAAATAAAAAAGTTTAGGATCAGGAGGTCTTATACAAACTTTGTCATATGTCAAGTAAGTTTCTTAAAATGTAGAGCATCTTATATAAAGACACACAGAACAAGTTTCTCTGCAAAGCGCTTGGATTTGTCTAGGTCAAAACAGGGTATACTTATGTTGCTCTGGGTGACCTTGACCTTGCTACATAGACCATAGGAGCTTCAATCTCACAGTGTTCTGCTTGGCTTTTTCTCCTGAGTGCTTGGATTAAAGGCATGTAGAGTCACATACGATGGACAGGGTTAAAGACAGGATGATATAAAAAGCCCTCTGTGATATGTTTACTTAGTGTATTCTGTGCAGATCCCTGGAAGCAGCATAACAGGTTGATCTGTTTTTACGTTTTTCTAAGGTATTTCCATACTGTGCTCTACAGAGGCTTTACTTGTTTCTGCTCTCACTATCAGTGCTCAATGATTCCTCCTTTCCTGTGTTTTCACTAGAAGTTTTTGTTTATTTTTTTTATTTTGTTTTTGTTTTTGCTTTGTTTTGATTTTCCTGTAATGACTCTTTTCCTACCTGGGTTGAGATGGAACTATATTGCAATTTCATTGCATTCTGTGATGACTAGTCATGTTGAACATTTTTTTTCATACATTTATTTGCCAATTGTATTTTGCCTTTTAAGAAATATATGTGCTTACTAGCCCATTTATTGATTGGGTCATTTGATTCCTTTTTTAACATCTTTCTTTTTTTGAATATAGAATAGAGTTTATTTAGGGCATAGGGAGGGGAGTTAAGAGAGTATCAGAGGCAGAGAAAGGCAGAGAGAAGAGAGCAGATAAGTAGAGGCAGGCCATGACCACTTGGAGAGAGGGGGGATGGGAGTGGGGAGAGGTAGAGAGCAAGGGGGCAAGAGGCAAGAGGCAAGACACAAGGGAGAAAAGCAGGAATAAGAGCTATTTAATTTCTTTAGTCTTTGTGTAGTATAGATAAGATATTGATCTTTTGGGGGTGCAGACTTGCTGAAGTAAGAATGTTACTGGGATCAGGCACTGAGAGCTTCTAGTCTTGCCCAACTCCCTGCCCTCCCTCAGCTCCCTGGGTTAGGTTGAAAAGTGCTTAGTGAGCTTTCAGTTCTGCCTGTCTGGATGATTTCCAGTAGAATGCATTTTGCTGCAAATGGCATGATTACAGCTCTTTAATAATACTGCATCATGCAAGAAGCCATTCAATGGCATATTCAACCTCTATTAAGGTAATTTAACTTAGATGTGATGTATTCTTCAAGAACTCCATAACATTTCTGAGTATTTGAGTACAAAGTAAAACAGCAATTTGATGCATGTAAATATTTCAAAGCACCAACTAGTTTCAATTCAAATTCCTGAGACTATGCATCCCTAGCCAATATCACATGGTTCCCTCATAGACATTTGACTGTAGTAGGTGCATACCTCAAGAATGCATCATATAAAACAAAGGATGCCTCATTCTATGTGCTTTTGGTACCCACTGACCCTCGTCTAACTGTATCACAGCATTGAGATTAAATTATTCTTATTCTGGGATTTCAACCCAATATAATCTAGTAGCCTAATATAGCCCACTTGGATTCCCACAACTCCAAATCTCTAGCAAAATTCTATGACCTAAATTCTCTTCAGGTAGCTCTACAAGCACCTAGTCTGTGTTTATTTTTAGACAATCCTTTTATTTTATCTCTATTAGTTCTGTGTCTTCCCCTTTAGTACAGTCCCTGTGAGTCCTGTAGCCTATTTAATCTTGTTACCTTTCTCAATCTTTAAACATTTTGCAAAAATGTAATGTGTGATTTGAGAGTTAATATTAGTAATGATATTGAAATAAAAGAACCAATGATCTCCAATGGTCTTGCCATCAAGTGGAATCAGGTTATTTAGTGAATTATATATCCAATGAAATTGAATTAATTTGTGGGTTTTAGTCATTCAGCAAATTTCGATATTGCAAAAAGGCAACAACTTGTCCTTGCATGTTTCTTATGTTCTTGACAATGTAACTCTGCATTCCTGGAAATGTCCTCTTTATTTGTACTTTAAATATATGTGCTTGGTAGGTAGCTGTCAGTTTAATCTGCCCACCTAAAGATTTTGGCATTAAATATCATCATAAACTTCCATTTCCACCAATCATTGTCCTTAAAATACACTAAGTCATTATATCTGTATTATAATTAGAATAATGTTTCTGCACTCGAGCCTTGGATATTATTCAGAACTTATTACCAGAATAATCTTCACAATGTATAAAAGTAGTAGAACAAGTGCCAAAGATCAGCATTTTTGATTCAATGGCTCTAGAGGGGGCTAGAGCTCTGCACACTTAGACTAGTAGTTATTCTTACAGTCACATGGGTTAGTAAGCATAAATCTAGCTCAATGCTTTCAACATATCTGTGAAAATGAATCACCTAAAAGTCTTTAAATTCTACAGGCATGGAATGAGGATTGCATCTTAACTTTTCAGGTTTTCAATGGCTGGTGTTGCAACTGGTCCAATTATTACACTGTGATGTTTGAAATGAGTACTCCTTTTCCTTGGCTACACTTGGGTAAGTTTTTATTCTTTCATTTTTTTTTAATACTCAAGATACATCCAAGATTAATTAGTCAGAATCAGTAGGCAGACTCATTTCATCACTTTTTATGTCTTCTGGTAATTATAATTGCATACAAAGTTGAGAACTAGTGTTTCAGAACAGTGTTTCTTAATCTGTTTTCTTCTTTCATTATTGTACCAACTCCCTAAAGCCAGTTTACTGCATTTATTCGTGTAAATCTTCCCACTTCTCCTCTTATAAAATTAGAACCATAGCAGTCCATGGAGCTCTTTGTGTGCTGTAGCAACTGAAGGAACATGATCGATGGTCAGAAATCAAATTTCTTTCTCGGTGGGCAAAAGTGACCCTGTAGGGAATGTATGGGGGTATGGAGTAAGGATCATAATCTTTTTTCCCCAGTGAAATATGAATTTGCTTATGATTATTATCTATTCCAGTTGTAGAGATATTACAGTAGAAAAATTCTCTATAAGTTTATCACAGTATATTAGTAAGACATGTTAAAAAATACTTCCTTCTTTTTTCTTGATTTCCTACTCTGGCTTCTCTTGATGTTGGATTTGAACTGGTTGAATGTTGAAATTAACCTTTTCCTCCCCAAGTTTCTTAAAATGTTTGAAAATTATGTTTTATTTATTTTCTGGGATGTTATAGAAAATGCCTTATATGTATTATTTTTCTTCCAGTTGTTCTCATGATCCTCCAACTCCTCAAATCCATGCTCTTTTATTCATAAACATATATGTGTGAGCATGTCTATGTGGGTTGAGAAATATAACCTATAGAGGTCAGTTAGTGTTGCTTATATGTGTTTAGAACTGACCTCTTGAGATTAGCTAAACTATCAGGGGCCTTGTTCCAGGAGAAGACTGAATCCTACTTCCTCAAGCCATTAATTCCTTGTACTTCTTCTGTAAGGGAAGCCTTCTGAGGATCCCCTTTTTCACGCAGATATGTCTGTGTTCTCATTTCTTTTGTTGGATTTGTTTAGGAAACATACTGTTGAGATTTCCTGAGTGCATCTTCCCTGTCATATACAGAAGTATATTGGCTAGTTTCATTTCAACTTGACACAAGCTAGAGTCACTGGGAAGAAGAAACCTCAAGTGAGAAAATGCTCTACCAGGATGGCCTTGGTTGAATCTGCTGGGCATTTTCTTAACTAGTGATTGATATGGGAGGGCGCAGTTCAGTATGGGTAGTACTCTCTTGTTACTGGTGATTCTGGGTGTTATAAGGGAGGAGATTGGGAAGGGGACAGAATGTTCAAACTATACTATATGAAAAAGTTTTTATACAATTAAATAAGTAAATAAATAAATAGAGAAAGAAAAAGAAAGAAAGAAAGAAAGAAAGAAAGAAAGAAAGAAAGAAAGAAAGAAAGAAAGAAAGAAAGAAAGAAGGAAAGAAAGAAAGAAAGAAAGGAGGCTAAGCAAGCCACGAATAAGCCAGAAAGCAGCAGTCCTCTATGGCTTCAGCTTCAGCTCCTGCCTCCAGATTCCTGTCTTTGGTACCTGTCCCAAGATTCCTCAGTGATAGATTGTTATATAACAATGTGAGATCAATTAAACTTTTTTCTTCCCAAGATGCTTTTAGTTATGGTATTTTATCACAGCAATGGAAACCCTAACTAAGTCAAGAATATACTAAATATCTCATAGGTCTTTTTTCCTGGCTAGTTACAAAATAAACCTGGAATTGATCCAATTTTAAATTACATATATTTTATTTTATTTTTATGTATGCTGTCTATCAACTGGAAAATAGCTTGAATTCAGTTCTCCCCTTCTACAATGTGAGTTTCACAGATCAAACCTTGATTCCAGGTTTGATGGCAAATGCCTATTTATTGAATCATCTCACTAGACCAAAAATAAGCTATTTTTTATGTTAATAGTCAAGACTAGAACTAAGTGTAGTATAATATCAAAGTACACACTAGATTGGAGACCTTTGAGAGATAGATGTCTTTAGACATGCAGAAGATTACATACCATAAGACACCACATGTCTTAGATGTGTTTAGTCATGAAATTTCTACTCCCAAACATCTTTTGGAAAAACTGATTGGCAGGGAGTGTTAATGATTTTACTAGGTGTCAAATTATGCATGACTTGTACAGGGATAATATGTGTGCGTCTGGATAAACAGTAAGCAGAGGTTGGGTACAACATTTCCAGTGGCTGGTTGTAAATTACTTTACTGTGATGCTTCATTATTTCAGATAGTTGGTTGGTACCTCTTTGATGTGTCTTATAGTCTAATGTTCTGTTAAGATAGACGATGTACACTTCATCAGAGCTTTTAAGAATTTACTTTCAGAAAAACTGCAGAGATGGTAGTATCTATATACCTTAAGCCCAGGTCCTTTAGTATTGTCTTACAACACAGCACTGTATTAAAACTAAAAACAAACAAACAAACAAACAAACAAAAAACTGAATGAGTTACTGTGGAGCAAGTCAATTAATTAAACTACAAATTACTCAATTTCACCTCCACTGGTGTTCACCAAAGCTTTTGTTTTTAGAGTTTTTTTTTTTTTCTCAGACTTCAACATTACACTTCCCTTGTTCTACTCTTAGAATGAGTCACTTCTCTAAGAATCCTGTTTCATTTTCCTGTATTTAGAACCTGAGATATGGATGCTATTTGTCCCCACTATATAGAGATGCCACTCTGCTAGTTTAGTTGGTTGGTAGAACTTGTGGATATATATGAATCCATGTGTATGTATAGAGAGGTGGGTTATGCTTAGCAGCTCCTTAACTTCCAAATCTGTATCTCTCATGGTAGCATGCCACTCCTTAATCCTCACTCTTGGCAAGAAGTCATCTATTTTCAATTTCTTTTGTGCCACTTTCTACAGAATAAAACAAATAATTTCGCACAACATTTATAGCTTTAGGGGTTTAAGATTCTTTTATGCAGCTGAATCAATTTACTGCTGAGTAGAATTACATAAAAAGAATGAACCATGATTAGTTTACACAAATTTGTTTTCTGTATGAAGTGTTTAGGAAGTTGCCATAAACATTTGCATAATGAATTTTTGTGTTAATGTTTATTTTCAATTCACTTGGACAAATGTCCAAGAAGGGCATTATTGAATCATCTGAGCTTTAATTTTGTAAGATGTAATGGGGAGAGAGAGAGAGAGAGAGACAGAGACAGAGACAGAGACAGAGAGACAGAGAGAGACAGAGAGACAGAGAATGAGAGAGAGAGAGATATGAAGGAAGGAGGAAGGGTGAGCAGGAAGAATTGGAGGGGTAAAATGGGAAACACATTATCTTAATACATTGCATTCATGTTTGAAATGACCAAAGAATAAATAAAACATATTGAATAGAATTTCCAACATGCCTTACAAGTGTATATCACTTTTATTTTTATTGACTTACATATATTGAACCATCCCTGCATCTCAGGCATAAAACCAACTTTATTGTGGTGGATGATCTTTTTGATATATGTCTGAATTTGGTTCATAAGAGTTTTATTGATTTTATATGTATGTTCATCGGGGACAATGTCCTAGAGGGTTTGTGTGCGTGTGTGTGCATGTGTGTGCATGCGTGTGTGTATGTGTGTGTGTGTGTGTGTGTGTGTGTGTGTGTGTGTGTGTGTGTATGTATGAATCTTCACTCTTCACTTTGGTTTGGTTTTGCTTTTGGAGTAATATCAAATTCCCAAAGTAATACCAAATTCCCAAAAGAAGAAGTTTGGAACTGCCTCCTCCTCCTCCTCCTCCTCCTCCTCCTCCCCTTCCTCCTCCTCCTCCTCCCCTTCCTCCTCCTCCTCCTTTTCCTCCTCTTCCTTAGAAAGAAGAGGAGGCTCTTCTTTGTAACAATTTAAGGAATCATGAAAGAGTAAAAAAATAGGTCTAAATCTAACTTTCTCAGACTTATAGAATTCTCCTAGTAATCATTCTGGCATTGTGTGATGTATGTATGTATGTATGTATGTATGTATGTATGTATGTATTTATTTATTTTTGTTTTTGTCAAAAGACTTTTTATTATTGTTTTTATTTCATTGTTTGTCATGGGTCTGTTTAAATTACTGTTCTTTTTGTAAAACTCTTGTGGTTTGTATGAGTATATAAAGTTATCCATTTCTTTTAGATTTTTAAATTTTTTTGAATTATTTTATTTATTTACATTCTCGCAATTGTCTCCCTTCCGGTCCCCCTCCCACAGTTTCTCATCCCATTCCTCCTCCTCATTGGCTCTGAGAGGGTGTTCCCGCCACCAGGCATCCCCCTTACCTAGGGCCTCAAGTGTCTCAAGGATTAGATGCATCTTCTCCCACTGAGGCCATACCAGGCAGTCCTCTGCTATATGTGCCAGTGACCTTGGTCCAGCCCATGTATGTTCTTGGTTGGTGGCTCAGTCTCTGGGAGCTCCATGGGGTCTGGGTTGGTTAAGTCTGCTGGTTTTCTTAAGGAGTTGCTCTCCCTTTTAGCTTCTTCAATCCTTCCCCTAATTCAACCATAGGGGTCCCTGACTTCAGTTCAATGGTTGGGTGTAAGTATCTGCATCTGTCTCAGCCTCTGGTAAGGCCTCTGAGAGGACAGCCATGGTAGGCTCCTGTCTATAAACACAGCATAGCATCAGTAACGGTGTCAGGCCTTGGTATCCCCCCATGTGGTGAATCCCAACTTGGGCCGGTCACTGGACTGCCTTTTCTTCAGTTTCATCTCCATTTTTTGTCCCAGAAGTTCTTTTAGACAGGACCAATTCTGGGTCAGAAATTTTGACCGTGTTGGTAACCCTGTCCCTCCAATTGAGACCCTGACTGTCTACTGGAGGTAGACTCGTTGACTCCTTCTCCCCATGGTGGGACATTTTAGATAAGGTCAACAATTGAGTCTTGATAGTCTTTTACCTCTGAGGACTCTGGTACTTTCTAAAGGGTCCCCCCACCTTTCATCCTGAGGCTCTGTATTTCCCTTCATTTTTCTGGCTAGCTGGGCTACTCTCCTGTCATCCCATACTTGATCATGTGCCCAATTTCTCCTCTTCCTGCCATCTCCCACCAGGTCCCTCCCTCCTCTGCCTCCTTTGATTAATTTGTTCCCCCTTCTAAGAGGTATTGATGGATCCTCACTTGGAATTTACTGATTGTTAATTTTTAAAAAATTATTATTAGATATTTCCTTTATTTACATTTCAAATGTTATCCCCTTTCCTAGTTTCCCCTTCCACACTCCCCTGCTCACCAACCCACCCTGGAATTCCCCTATAGTGGGAAATATAGCCTTCGCAGGACCAAGGTCCTCTCCTCCCATTGATGACTGACTAGGCCATCCTCTGCTACATGTGCAGCTAGAGCCATGACTCACACAATGTGTTTTCTTGGGTTTGTGGTTTAGACCCAGGGAGGTCTGGAGGTACTTGTTAGTTCATATTGTTGTTCCTCCTATGGAGCTGCAAGCCCCTTCAGCTCCTTGGGTACTTTCTCTAGCTCCTTCATTGGAGACCCTGTGCTCTATCCAATTGATGACTCTGAGCAACCACTTCTGTATTTGTCAGGCACTGGCAGAGCATCTCAGGAGACAGCTATATCAGGCTTCTGTCAGCGGGTTTGGTGACTATATATGGGATGGATCCTCAGGTGAGGCAGTCTCTGGATGGCCTTTCCTTCACTATCTACTCCACACGCTTTCTCTGTATTTCCTCCTGTGAGTATTTTGGTCCCCCTTCTGTGAAGAACCAAAGCATCCACGTGTTTGTCTTCCTTCTTCTTGAGTTTCATGTGGTATGTGAATTGTATCTTGGGTATTCTGAGCATTTGGCCTACTATCCACTTATCAGTGAATACATACAATGTGTGTTCTTTTGTGACTGGGTTACCTCACTCAGGATGATATTTTCTAGTTCCATCCATTTGCCTAAAAATTTCATGAAGTCATTGTTTTTTAATAGCTGAGTTGTACTCCATTGTTAAAATGTACCACATTTTCTAGATGCATTCCTCTGTTGAAGGACATCTGGGTTCTTTTCAGCTTCTGGCTATTATAAATATGACTGTGATGAACCTAGTGGAACATGTGTCCTTGTTATATGTTGGAGCATCTATTGGGTATATATCCTAGTAGTATAGGTAGGTACTCAGGTAATATTATGTACAATTTTCTGAGGAACCACCAGACTGATTTCCAGAGCGGTTGTACCAGCTTGCAATCCCACCAGCAATGGAGGAGCATTCCTTTTCATCCACATCCTTGCCAACATCTGCTGTCACCAGAGTTTCTGATCTTAGCCATTGTGATTGGTGTAAGGTGTAATCTCAACATTGTTTTGATTTCCATTTCTCTGATGACTAAGGATGTTGAATATTTCTTTTTTTCTTTTCAGTTTTTGTTTGTTTGTTTTGAACATTTCTTTAGGTGCTTCTCAGCCATGCAAGATTCCTCAGTTGACAATTCTTTGTTTAGCTCTGTACCCCATTTTAAAATATGGTTATTTGTTTCTGTACAGTCAAATTTCTTGAGTTCTTTTTATATATTGGATATTAATTCTCTATATCATGTAGAATTGGTAAAGATATTTTCCCAATCTGTTGGTCGCCATTTTGTCCAATTGACAGTGTCCTTTGCCTTTCAGAAACTTTGAAATTTTATGAGGTTCCATTTGTCTATTGTTGATCTTAAAGCATAAATCATTGGTGTTCTGCTCCAGAAATTTTTCCCTGTGCCCATGTCTTTGAGGCTATTCCCCACTTTCTCTTTTATTAGATTCAGTTTATTTGGTTTTATGATGATCATGTGCTTTTTTTCTTTGAGTTTGTTTATATAGTGGATTACATTTTATAGTGGATTTTCCTATATTGAACTAGCCCTGCATTCCTGGGATGAAGTCTATTTGATCCTGATCGATGATTGTTTTGATGTGTTCTTGGATTTGGTTTGGGAGACATTTAATGAGTATTTTTGCATCAATATTCATAAGGGAAATTGATTTGAAGTTCTAGTTATTTATTGGGTATTTGTATGGTTTAAGTATAAGCATAATTATGGCTCCATCGAATGAATTTGGAAGTGTTCATTCTCTATATTTTGTGGAATAGTTTGAAGAGAATTGGTATTAGGTCTTCTTTGAAGGTCTGATAGAATTCTGTAATAAACCCATCTAGTTCTGAACTTTTTTTCTTTTTTTGGTGGGGAGACTTTTAACAACTGCTTCTATTTCTTTAGGTGTTATGGGACTGTTTAGATTGTTTATCTGATCCTGATTTAACTTTGGTACATAGTATCTGTCTAGAAAATAATCCTTTTCATCCAGGCTTCCCAGTTTTGTTAAGTATAGGCTTTTCCACTAGGATATGGTGATTTTTTTTAATTTCCTAGGTTTCTGTTGTTATCTCTCCTTTTCATTTGTGATTTTGTTAATTTGGATACTGTCTCTGTACCCTCTGGTTAGTCTGACTAAGGGCTTATCTATCTTGTTAATGTTCTCAAAGAACCAGCTCCTGGTTTGGTTGATTTTTTTATATAGTTCTTTTTGTTTCTACTTGGTTGATTTCATCCCTGGGTTTGATTATTTCCTGCCCATCTACTTCTCTTGGGTGTATTTTCTTCCTTTTGTTCTACAGTTTCCATGTGTTCTCTCAAGCTGCTAGTGAATTCTCTCTCAAGTTTTGACTTGGAGGCACTGAGAGCTATGAGTTTTCCTCTTACTATTGCTTTCATTGTGTGCCATAAGTTTGGGTATATTGTGCCTTCATTTTCATTAAACTCTAAAAGTCTTTATTTTCCTTATTTATTCTACGACCAAGTAATCATTGAGTAGAGCATTGTTCAGCTTCCATGTGTATGTGGGCTTTCTGTTATTTTTGTTATTTTTGAACACCAGTCTTAATCTCTGTTGATCTGATTGGATGCATCTGATTATTTCCACCTTCTTGTTTCTGTTGAGGCTTCTTTTGTGACCCATTATATGGTCAATTTTGGAGAAGGTACCATGCGGTGCTGAGAAGAAGATATATTCTTTTGTTTTAGAATAAAATCTTCTATAGATATCTGTTAAATCCATTTGATTCATGTCTCTGTTAGTTTCAATGTTTCTCTCTTTAGTTTGTGTTTCCATGATGTGTCCATTGGTGAGAGCGTGGTATTAAAGTTTCCCACTATTATTGCATGAACTGTAATATATGCTTTGAGATTTAGTAAAGTTTCTTTTATGATTACGGGTGCCTTTGCATTTGTAGCATATTTGTTCAGAATTGAGAGTTCATCTTGGTAGATTTTTCCTTTGATGAGTATGAAGTGTCCTTCCTTATCTTTTTAATAATATTCACTTGAAAGTTGATTTTATTCTACATTAGAATGGTTACTCCAACTTGTTTCTTGGGATTATTTGCTTAGAAAATTGTTTTTCAGTCTTTTACTCTGAGGTAGTATCCGTCTTTGTCACTGAGGAGTATTTCCTGAATGCAGCAAAATGCTGGGTCCTGTTTTCATATCCAGTCTATTAGTCTACATCTTTCTTGGGAAACTGAGTCTATTGATGTTAAGAGATATTTATGAAAAGTGATTGTTACTTCCTGTTGTTTTTGTTGTGAGAGGTGGAATTATGTTTGTTTATCTTCTTTTGGATTTGTTGAAAGAAGGTTATTTTCTTGCTTTTTTCTAAGGTGTAGTTTCCCTCCTTGTGTTGGAGCTTTCCATCTTTTATCCTTTGTAGGGATGGATTTGTAGAAAGATATTATGTAAATTTGTTTTGTCATGGAGTATCTTGGTCTCTCCATCTACGGTGATTGAGAGTTTTGCTGGTTATGGTAGCCTAGGCTGGCTTTTGTGTTCTCTTAGGTTCTGTATGATATCTGCCCAGGATCTTTTGGCTTTCAGATTCTCTGATGAGAAGTCTGGTGTAATTCTGATGAGTCTGCCTTTACATGCTCTTTGACCTATTTCCCTTACTACTTTAATACTCTTTTGTTGTTGTTTTGTGCATTTGGTGTTTTGATTATTATGTGACAGGAGGAATTTCTTTTCTGTTCCAAACTATTTGGGGTTTTGTAGTCTTCTTGAATGTTCATGGACATCTCTTTCTTTAGGTTTGAGAAGTTTTNTTCTATAATTTTGTTGAAGATGTTTACTGGCCCTTTAAGTTGGGAATCTTCACTCTCTTCTATACCTATTATCNTTAGGATTGGTCTTCTCATTGTGTCCTGGATTTCCTGGACATTTGTGGTTAGGAGATTTTTTGCATTTTGCATTTTCTTTGATTGTTGTGTCAACATTATGGGGAGCCAGATCCCTGGGTTTTCTCTGAGCATAGGTGTAAGCTGGAAGGAACCTGTGCCTCTGGCTGGGTTGGGGTTTATATTTCCTGGTTCCTGTGGACATCCCAGTTACATTGGGGGTTGGGAAAGATATTGTGGCCTCAGTTGTTATTTTGAATATGCCAGAGGTCCAGTGTTCCAGGTTGTGTCTGATCTTCTGGGAGTTGAGCTTCCTCTGTGATCCTGTGATCCTATGATTCTGGGCATTTCAGAGCACCTGGGAGTTGTGCTCCCTCTGGGTATTTTAAGAGTGGGTACAGAGCCAGCATCCCAGGTCTGCTCCAGGTGTAGGTTCAGACCAAAATGAATCCATGCCACTGGCTGGGTGTGGGTTCCCTGCATTTTGTGGGACCATTAAGTAGACTATCTATTCTTTTGAGTTTGGATGCAATATTCTATAGATATATTTTATGTATATTTGCACTTAATTCTGATGTTGCTTCTCTACTTAGTTTTTATATCTGTAACATAAGAAATGCTATATATGGCATACCCACAACTAATATCAACCTAAATGGAGGAAAGGTTGAAGAAATTTCATTAAAATTACGAATAAGACAGGGTTGTAACTACCCATACTCTTTTGCTTTATTTTTGTTTATTTTTGAGATTATATTTAATTACACTTTCCCCTTTCTTTCCTCTCCCTAAATTCTTCTCTTCTACAAGTCCATGACCTCATTTTGAATCACTTGTTATTACATGCATGTATATTACCAAAAATAAAATCTTGAGTTCATATAATATTACCTATATGCATATCTTCGGAGATGACCCAAATAGACTACTACAGAAAAACATAACGAATAAGTATACAGATTTCTGGAGCCCAATCCCAACAGATATATCTATAAAACATTTCCCTGTATAGGTTGAGGAAATATTACTGAAGAGGGGCAGAAATATTTTAAGCATCATAGGATCAGAGATATTGCTGTGAGACTCTGTCTCCTACTAACATTGCTGCACCCATAATGTCTCACTAACATGACCACTCAAACATGAGAAGAACAAGGAAGATACCAGTGAACATGCCAAACTGTATGAGCAAAACCCCACTAGGACTTAACTCTACTTAAAAATTAAAAAACAACAACAACAACAAAAGTATAGGCAACTGAGTAAAGCTGGTAGCAAGAGAGGTGGTCCTCCCAGATTAAAGCACACCAATTGATTTTCCAGTGTCAAGTGGTGAGCTCCATTCCTCTACAATATAGTGCTTGGAGCACCACTGACATCAAGAAAATAAAGGAAGAGAACTTAAAAGGACAAAAACATGGAAAAAAGTCAAATTTTCCCTTTTAGTAGTTAATATAATATATAATAGTATATCTTTAAATTTCTAGAAAATGAGATCAACAATTGCAGTGGAAAAACTCAAAATAAATCAATAAACAAAATTTGGTCTTCTTTCTGTACACAATAAATAATTTCATCAAGAAGCACTTCCATTCACAACTGCCCTAATAAAATAAAATATCTACAAATAAACTAATCAAGGAAGCAAAAGATGTTTACAATGTAAAATTTAGGTCTCTGAAGAAAGATTAAGGAAGACACTGGGTGATAAAAAGACCTTGCACTCTCATAGAATTGTAGAATTTATATTGTGAAAATGACCATTCTACCAAGCACAATTTACTAAGCTAATAAAATTACAATCAAAATGTCAAGGACATTCATCAGAGAATCAGAAAAAAAAATCCTAAAATTTTTATGACATGACAAAAGTCCTGGATACCAAAACAATTCTGGGCAAAAGAATAATATCGGAGGAACTATTATGTCAGATTTCAAGTTCTATATAAAATTTGGTACCACTAGAAAAGCAGAGTTGTAAATCAGTAGAAAAAATAGAATATCCAAATATGAGTAGGTATAACTAGAAACATCTGAGAACTGGCAGAGATGCAAAAAGTATACCCTGCAGAAAATACAGCATCTTTAACAAATGGTGCTGGGTAATGGGATGATCATACATAGATAAATTAAATGGGACACATATCTATAATCCTGCACAAAGATAAACTCCAAGAGGGCAAAATACAGCACTGTGAGATGTAAAATGCCCACACTGCTAGAAGTAATCCTCAGCAGTATCCTTCAAGATACAGGTGTAGAAAAGCACTTTGTGAACAGGACTCTATTTGCTCAGGAATTAATGTCAGCATTGACAAGTGGGACTTCATAACAATTAATGAATAAAAGATGCCTTAGATTTGAAAGAGTACAGGAAGGACCCTATGGGAAGGTTCATAGGGAGGAGTAGAAGATAGAATTATGTATCATTATATTATATAATACATTAATGCAATTGTATAATATATAATGAGTAATATATAATATATAATTCATGTATAATATATGGCATATGATATATAATATATGATACATTACATATAATATATAAGATATGACATGATATATGGCATATATCATATAATATGATAAATAGTAGATAATATACAACATATAACATAAATATTATATATCATTATAGTATATAACATAATATAATAAATATACTATATAACAATATTGTGTATTATATTATTGTCACAATAAATAAAAACTACTGCAAAGCTTTTGTAATGAAGGCAACAATGAATTAACTGAAGCAAAATCTCACAGAGTGGTGAAGTACCTTTGCCAGTTATCCATCTGATTGAGAGTTAATATCCAGAATGTATAAAGAATAAATAAGCTAGTGTAAGAAAATAAATGACCTAGCTAAAATAAGAACTACAGATCTGAGCAGAAAACTCTCATAAGAAGAAATAAAAGTGATAAAGAGTAATCTTAATAGGTGTTCAAAAAAATAAGGTGTTCAGAATCTTTAGCAAATAGAGAAATGGAAATTAAAACAATTTTGACATTTGATCTCACTCTAGTTTGAATAGCTAAGATCAGAAAAACACCTGACAAAAAATGTTCATTAGAATGTGGGAAAGTAGAACCATTATTCACTCTTGGTGGGTTTGCAAACTGGTGCATTGTGGAGAATTCTCAAAAGCTATGTTGTCCACCCTCTCCCTATTTATTCAACATAGTACTAGAAGTTCTAGCCAGAGCAATTATACAACAAAAGGATGTCAAAGGGATACAAATTGGAAAGGAAGAAGTAAAAATACCACTACTTGCAGATGATATAATAGTATACTTAAGGGACAACAAAAATTCCACCAGAGAACTCCTTCAGCTGATAACTTCAGCAAAGTGGCTGGATGTAAAATTAACTCATACAAATCAGTAGCCTTCCTTTACTCAAAGGAAAAACAGGATGAGAAAGAAGTTAAGGAAATGATACCCTTCACAATAGTCACACATAATATAAAATACCTTGATGTGACTCTAAGCAAGTGAAAGATCTTCAAGTCTCTGAAGGAAGAAATTGAAGACCTCAGGAGATAGAAAGAACTCCCATGCTCATGGATTGGCAGGATTAATACAGTAAACATGGCCATTTTACCAAAAGCAATCTATAGATTCAATGCAATCCCCATCAAAATTTCACTCAATTATTCATAGAAAGAGCAATTTGGAAATACATTTGGAATAACAAAAAACCCAGGATAGTGAAAACTATTCTCAACAATGAAAGAACTTCTGGGGGAAATCACCATCCTTGACCTGAAGCTATACTACAGAGCAATAGTGATAAAAATCACATGGTATTGGTACAAAGAGAGGCAGGTAAATCAATGGAACAGAACTGAAGACCCAGAAATGAACACATACACCTATGGTCACTTGATTTTTGTCAAAGAAGCTTAAACCATCCAGTGGAAAAAAGAGCATATTCAACAAATGGTATTATTGGGTTAAGTGGAGGTTGGCCTGTAGAAGAATGCACACCTGTCCATTCTTATATCCTTGTAGAAAGCTCCAGTCCAAGTGGATCAAGGACCTCCACATAAAACCAGATACACTGACTCGAATAGAAGAGAAAGTGGGAAGAGCCTCAAATACATGGGCACAGGGGGAATTTCCCTAAACAGAACACCAATGCATTATGACCTAATATCAACAATCAACAAATGGGATCTCCTAAAACTGAAAAGATTCTGTAAGTCAAAGGACACCATCAATAGGACAAAATGGCAACACAGTTTGGGAAAAGTTCTTTACCAACCCTACATCCATAGAGGGCTAATATCCAAAATAAACAAAGAAATTAGACTGCAGAGACCCAAATAATCCTATTAAAAATGGGGTACAGAACTAAACAGGGAATTCTCAATTGAGGAATCTCACCTGGCTGAGAAGCACTTAAAGAAATGTTCAATATCCTTAAACATAAGGGAAATGCAAATCAAAATGAACCTGAGATTCCACCTCATACCAGTCAGAATGGCTCAGATAAAAGAAAAAAAAAAACAGGTGACAGCAGATGCTGGTGAGGTTGTGGAGAAAGAGGAACACTCCTCCATTGCTGGTGGGATTGCAAGCTTGCACAAACACTCTGGAAATTAGTCTGGTTGTTCCTCAGAAAACTGTACATAATACTGCCTGAGGACTCAGCTACACCACTCTTGGGCTTATACCCAATATATGCTTCAACATATAACAAGGACACATGCTCTACTATATTTATAGCAGCCTTATTTATAATAGCCAGAAGCTAGAATCAACCCAGATGTCCCTCAACAGAAGACTGGATACAGAACACATTATACATTTACACAATGGAGTACTGCTCGTTCATTAAAAACAGTGACTTCATGAAATTCACAGGCAAGTGGGTGTAATTAGAAAATATCCTGAGTGAGGTAACCTAGTCAAAAAAAAAAACCATATATGTAGTATGTACTCATTTATAAGTGTATATTAGGAAAAATGCTTGAAATCCCATGATAAAACATACAGGCCATATGTACTGGATAGCTTTGTGTCAACTTGACACAGCTGGAGTTATCACAGAGAAAGGAACTTCAGTTGGGGAAATGCCTCCATGAGATCCAGCTGTAAGGCATTTTCTCAATTAGTGATCAAGGGGGGAGGTTCCCTTGTGGGAGGTGCCATCT
>NC_034599.1:21068113-21100526 GCF_900095145.1 Mus pahari
AGTTCCAGTCCTGCATCCTTTGGTGATCAACAGCGGTTTGGAAATGTAAGCCAAATAAACCCTTTCCTCCCCAACTTGCTTCTTGGTCATGATGTTGTACAGGAATAGAAACCCTGACTAAGACACCATATGAAGGTCAAGAAGAAGGAAGACCAAAGTGCTTCAGTCCTACTTAGAAGGGGGAACAAAATAATCATGGGATGTAGAGGGTGGGCAGGACTTGGCATAGAGGAGGGAGAGATGATAAAAGCGGGACAAGAACAAGTGTGGGCAGAGATGTGGAAATGTACAGAGGGTTAAGAAACTGAACAGAGGTATGTAGCAATGTGGGGTGGGGAAATGGGGAAATGAAGGTAGCCAACAGCAAGTCCCAGACACTTTGAAAGTCAAGACGCTCCCAGGACCCAACAGGAATGACATTAGCTGAAATAACCAACAAAGGGGAGAGAGAACCTGTAAAGGTTATATCCAGCGATTAGGCAAGGCCCTCAGTTGAGAGATGGGGCCAGTCACCCTTCTCAAAGTTTTCACACACAATTGATACTGTCTAAAAAAATTACAGGGATGAAGAGTGGAGCAGAAACTGAAGGAAAGACCCTCCAGAGACTACATCACCTGGGGATCCATCCCATATGCAGTCACCAAATCCAGATACTATCCCTGATGCCAAGAAGTGCTTGATGACAGGAGCCTAATATGGATGTCTTCTGAGAAGTTTGGTCAGAGCCTTGCTGAAACAGATGCAGATGTATGTAGCCAACTCTCAGACTGAGCAGAAGGACTCCAATGGAGGAGTTAGGGTGTGAAGAACTGAAGGAGCTGAAGGGGTTTGCAACCCCATAGGAATTACAACAATATAAACCAACCAGAGCCCCCAAAGCTCCCAAGGACTACACCACTAACCAAAGAGTACACATAGAGCAACCCATGGCTCCAGCTGCATATGGAGCAGAAGATGGCCTTGTCTGGCATCAAAGGGAGGGGAGGTCCTTGGTCCTGTGAAAGCTTGATGTCACAGCATAGGAGAATGCTATGGCAGTTGGGTGGGAGGGAGTGGGTGGGTAGGGGAGCACCCTCATAGAGGCAGGGAGAGGGGAGGTAGGATGGGGGGTTTTCAGAGAGGAAACTGGGAAAGGGAATAACATTTGAAATGTAAATAAACAAAATAACCAATAAATTTTAAAAAACAAAGGTATATCTATGATGTGACTCAACTATGCCACTCCTTGGCATGTGCCCAAAGGACTCAACATCCTATTCTAAAGATACTGGCTCAGGCCATGTTCATTGTTACCCAAATGACCCTCTGGTTAATCCAATGTGGTTCATTAAACAGCAGAATTCTATGCAGCTATATAAAAACCTTGCAGGTAGAGATTGAGTGTATTAACTGGAGATTCCTACCTTGCAATATGACTATGACAAAAGAAGCCTAAGAATGCAAAACGTCTCTAGGTATTTGCTGGCTTCACTGAGGGATAAGCTGGAGCAGAATGAACTTAGTTCATAGGTATATACAAAACACACCCAGAAAAACATGTGGCACTTCTTTATAGAAGAAATAGAGATGCATATTTGAGATCATATCTAGACCTCTGAAACAACTTAGAAAATATAATCTGCCCCCCAAAAAAACATCAAGCCAGGCCATAAAAATAATGTTGAGGTCTGTGTATTCATAAGATGAGCTCAAGATTTGATAAAAGACAATAATGACCTGGGTTGGTACTAAACACAAATAATATAAGTCAACTCAGGGCAGTCCCAGATTATTTTTCTCTGAAGGAAATACTTCTAGACTATTAATATAATTGGTTCACATTGCAATATCACAGTAACTTTTCCTGGAAACTGTTACAAACATTCAAATTGGTTTGCTCATTTTAAAATATCCTTTCAGAATAGAAGGCAATTTATTGTTGTCACACCTGAAAGGAGACATAAGTGGAAACACATCAATAAATTGGTTATGAAATGTAGAATTTTTCTAATGTTTTTTTCACCCTCATTCTCTCTAAAAATAGCAACTACCTTTCTTCCTCTTGTTTATTCTTGAACAGTTACTGTTATACCATCTTAACTATTCAAAAGATCTGGGTAGAGATGTCATAATATTTATCGTGTTTAATAGACAAATTTATTAAGGATTAGTAGGCATATACATCTCACTTCACACATCATCTTATCCCATCATACATCTTGAGGTTGAAAGTGACACCCCATAGAATACCACTTTACTATAATGGTTATTTCAAATTATGATATCCTAATGAATAGCAAATGCAAGGAAAGAGGTCCTCTCTGGGTAAAAGCAGAAAAGTAATCGTTATAAATCTTTCCCCTCAGAGCCTATTAGCAAGGACAAATGAACCTCTGTGACAGGAGAAAGTGGGAGTAGACACCATGACTAAAAAGTTTTGTCATAAGCTACCTGCCATCTATTCTTTCAAGGATTTCTTTATTTCTTCTCCAATTATTTTCTCTCCCCAATTCTCACTCAAAAAGGTATATAAGCTCCTGTGTTAAGTTACTAAGCATTTGAATTTTGCTAGTGTAATGCTCCAATTCATGATGTAAACTTAGATGCTTTTTCTTTTGTCAGTTGTTTCCTCTCAGACAATTTCATTCTCCAAATTACTGAATCTTCTAAGACTGGAAGAAGTTTTTCTCTATTCTTCCCAGCAATGGCATTGTATAAGGAAGAAGATTCACAAGGGGCTGTGGGCTCTTGATTCCTCTTGTTTTCTTCCTGAGTTCTGCCTCTTTCTTTTGCTCTTCCAATGTGTTATCAGGGTGCTTCAATACTTAACAAGAGGTTAAGAAAGGGTGGTATGACCTCTATTTACTATTCTCATATCTTTCAGCACAAATTTTGTGTCTAAAATTAAATTTCCTGGTGTTATTCCTCTTTAAACTGTGTATTTTGTAATTCTTTTTGTTCTTTTTCATTGTAGGTCTTCAAAGGTGTGATTATTAAAACCATAGATCAGCATCATTATTAAGGGCTTGTGAAAAACTCCTCTGCCACAGAAATTAGTTCTATACTTTTCAAATTTAGTGTCAGGAAATTCTTAGAATAAGGGCAGAAAGCAGACATATTATATCAAGAGTGGTCTCTATTGTAATTGCTAATATTGTTCTCTTCAGAATCTTCTTGAGTCTAGACTTTGAAGTCTACATTGTTCTCAGCATTACTGTCTTCCAAGATTCTACCAGGATGGCCATTAAACCCACTTACAATGTTCAACAGTTTTCTTAGTTCAGAGTTTCACAATCATCTACATTCCTCGAAAAAATACATGATCTGGTTTGTCACAGCAGTAGCCCATTCCTTCATACAAACTTCTGTCTTTTATATTGCTGTGATAAAATACCATGAACAAGACCAAAATGGTGCTTAATTTTGGCTTACAATTTCAGAGGGTAAAAGTCTATGATGGAAGACTGCAACCATGGCAGCAGAAATAGTTGGGAATGTACATCTTGATTCATAACAAAGATGGGGAGAGAAAGAGACACACTGGGAATGGCATGAACCTTTTGAAACCCCGAAGCCCAACTCTGGAGTTACTTCTCCTCCAACAAGGCCATAGCTACAAATCTTTTCGAAACAGTTCCACTAGCTATGGGAGATTATTCTCATTCAAACCTCCATAATATGCCACAGATTATCTCTGGCAAACATTATGGGAAGATTCTGCTTTGATAAAGAGTGCAGGGCTCTTCTCTTTAGTGCTTGAGAACTTTCTTTGACCTATCCAGCACTAGTCAGACATTTAAGTCAAGGATGGAGGATTACCTGAAAACACATACAAAAGAGACCAGAAATAAGATGAATTATTTTAACATTTAATTTTGTAAGGGGTTCTATAAATTTTGCTAAGACTGATATGGAATTGACTTTTGGAACTCACAGCATCTGTCTTTGTAGCAGAATATGACAGTTACTTATCCTTCTAGAAATCTCTGCTGAGTCACTTCACCTTCCCAGGACTTCTGGAAAACCCTTGTTTGACAGTACAGGTCACATTGTCTAAAAGACATGGGCTTACCAGTCTCTAAACCTTTTCTACACTAATGACTCATTATAGTAACTGACTTTCTATTGCCTCAATGTCTACTATTTATAATTTGTGATTCTCATAACATACTTGAACTATTACATTTCTTCTCAAACAGTGAATAGTGTTTTGAAAGTGAATATCAAAGACCATATCTCTTTATTTATGCTCTTCCATAGTAGCTGTAAGAGTTGAGTTCTGCTATTAAACAGTTTTATGACCCTGAATGTGTTTATCAACTTCTCTAAGTCTTAGAATGTTTATTAAAATTGGATGAGTGTAATGAATAGATTTCAGACATATATTAAGTAAAATATGCATCCAAATTAACTAGATTTCTGTCTCTGAATACTGCTTCAACTCTAAAAGAAATCAGGGCTTTTTGGAGGGATGCCTAGTCCCATTTGAGGAAATGTATACAAGATAATTCTGGGAAATAGTTTTGACTCACAAAATAGGAATATGTTGAGTGTGACACAGATGCCAGTGAGTAGAATTGTCACTAGCATGAATGGATAATTATCCATCAAAAAGAATACCAATGGTCACAGATTGAAGCAATAAACTATATTTAATATATGAGTTTGTAACATATTTTAAAATTATTCTTGAATTTAATGAAAGCTAATATATGAGCCCATTAATTTAAATATCAATTTATATTATCATCTTATTGCCTATTTTGGACTTTTTCTATTTAAGCAGAATTGTACAATATCCAAATGGTTAAAGAGTAAATAGTTCCAGTGGATCAAATGAAGAAATAACTATTTTTTAAATCAATATTTTTTCTTGACCATTAAATGAAAGGATAGATGTGTGGAATGATCATCAGTAGAAGCTAAAGTGAATAGGCAGAAAAATCAACAGAAACTTTTAAATCTGGTGAATTACACATATAACACATGAGCAACTGGCATGTTGTTAATCACTGAATTAAGTATAATTTGTCTATGACTAATGATGTCCTAAGAAGGTTTATTTGTTAGGATGTCACTGCTGTGAAGAGACACCACGACCACAAAAACTTTTATAAAGGAAAACATTTAATTGGGGCTGACTTGCAATTTCAGAAGTTTAGTCAACTATTATTATGTTGGGAAGCATAGCAGTGTGCAGGTTAACATGGTGCTGTGGAGCTGAGACTGTGTCATACTGGCCAGACTTGAGGATATACAAGATCTCAAAACCCTTCATCATCGTAACATAATTTCTCCAATAAGGTCACACCTACTCCAACAAGGCCATCCCTAATCATATTGCCAGTTCCTATGAGCATGTGTCTACTGAGTCCTACCTGTTCAAATCATTACATTCTACTTCCTGGCTGCCACAGGCTCATGACCATAACAAGCTGCAGAAATGCATTCAGTCTAACTTCAAAAGTCCCCATATTCTATAGCAGTCTCAAACTTGTTTAAATGTCCAAAGGTCAAAATTTCTTCTGAGAATCATGCAATCTCTTAAGTTCAATTCTATGTTTAAAAAAAACATAATCACATATTTCCAACATACAATATCACAGGATATATATTAATATCCCATAAAAATGAAAGAGAGAACAATGATAAAATACTGGTGCTCCTCAGATCTCCAACTCCTTTCAGGTTTGTTGACAGCAACATATTTCGTTCTCTTGGGACATTTCCACTCCTTGTTAGCAGCTCTCCTGGGTAGGTATCCCATGGCACTAATATTTTCTTCTCTAAAATCTATTGATCCAAGCCCTCACAGTTCAAATTACCCGAAGTACCATTTTATTCCATGATTTTGCTAGCATGGCCCATTAAGCAATGCTTAAAACAAATGTTTTCCTAACCCTAAATCTCAAAATCCACATTCCTCCAAACAAAAGCATGTTCAGGCTTTTCATAGCAATACCTGAGTTTTGGGTACCCAATTCTGTCTTAGTTAGGTTTTCATTGCTGTGAAGAGTTAGCATAACCACAACAACTCTTATAAAGGAATCATTTAATTGGGGATGGATTCCAGTTTCAGAGGGTTAGTCTATTATTATCAAAGCAAGAAGTATGGCAGCATGCAGGCAGACATGGTACTAGAGGGGCTGAGAGTTCTACATCTTGATCTGTAGGCAGGAGAAGACTGTGTCACACTGGCCAGACTTCAGCATATATAATACTTTAAAGCCCACTTCTACAATGACCCACTTCCTCCAACAAAGCCACAACTACTCTACCAAGGCCATTTTTCCTAATATTACCCCTCCCTATAACCAAGTGTTCAATCACATGAGTCTATGTAGGCCATACCTATTTGAACCACCAAAGTACACATTATTGCCTATTAAATATTTTGTATTTGAAATAAAACTCAGATCATTGTTTCACTGCAAGTTTATAAGTCTAGCAAAACCACTTAAAGGCACAGTAAAGTATGACATACAAACTGTTATCAATATGCCAAATTATCACTACCATATTTTTCTTTCCTTTCTTTTTCTTACTAATATACTTACCACCCTTTGGGTGGCAGAGTAAAAAACTTGTGCTGTAAAGCCCTAGTTGCTAGAGTGGTATTATTGGGAAGTAATAGAAACATTAGGAGGCAAGACCTAGTGGAGATGTTAATACTTGTAGAAATTTTCCTGAGGGGGATTCAGGGAGATTGGTAGATTTTTTTTTTCTGTTGTTTTCTAGGTGATGAGATAAGATTTTCATGATCATGTTCTGTTGTATCACCAGTCTACCATAATGGAGCCTGTTACTCATGGGTTGAAACCATCATAGTTGTATAAACCTTTTCTTTCAATAGATTAATTTTAAAAGTTATTCCATTCATAATTACAATTACACCTCTTCCTCTGTTTCTTCTCTCCTCTCAACCTCTCTCATACCCCTCACACTCCTTTTCAAGTTCATATCCTCTTATCTGTGATAAATAGCTATGATAAAAATAACTGGTGTCATTGTTTCAGGCTTCATGGAGAAGCGACATTATTGAGATTTCATGGATGTAATTTTCATGTCCCATGTAGAAGACAATTTCACAACAGATTTCCTTTCTTCTGTTCTATAATATAACTAGAAACAGTCTTTCTGCTCCTTCTATAATATTCTCTTGGCCTTAGGTATAAGATTTATGATGTAGACATATCAAAGGAGGTCTTGGTACTCCAGTCAGTTGTTCACTCCAGTTTGGCCAGTTACGGGTTTCTCTATTGTTTCCATCTGCTGAAAAAAAAAAAAAAGGCTTCATTGATGATGGTGAAAGCTACATGTATGTGTGTGAGATTAAGAATCTATAATGTTGTTAGGAATTGTCCTGGTTTGGAAAAATGGCAGTAATAGGTTCTCAACCAAAATCCATGACATGTAGTATAATTCATGACCTGTAACATCGCCATGTACAGGTGGCTAGGTTTCTATTTCCAGGTATAATCTCCCTCCTGCTAAGTAAATATTCATCCAATAGACATATATTAGTTATCTACAACATATAAATGTCACTGTTGTACCTTTAGTTCTGTCTTGCCCTGCTGGTCAGAGTTATGTTAATAGGCATCATAGCTAGACAATACTATTGATTGCTTTACTGTCTTGTGGTTTAAATAGCAACTTTCAGTATTTTGAAAGTTAGTCCTCAGGGAGGAGACTTTCAAATTAGATGTAGCTCAAGTCATCTGAGTCAGGTATCTGAAGTATGTGATGTCTTTAGTACCAGGGACTTAACCAAATTTCAAGGAGGTGACCCAGGACAATAGCCATAGCCTCTACTATTTGGGGAGACTGCCCTAACCAAGAACTTGAAAGGAGATTTCTTATGGTTGGTACTAGAGCTTTTGTTAGTTTATGTCACTTGGGTCCAATTCAACCTCAAGCACCATTACTTCATTCAATACAATTTTATATATCTGTCTGTTTGTCTGACTGCCTCTTTGTTCTTCATCTATGTATCTAAATATTGATCTATCTATCTATTTATCTATCTATCTATCTATCTGTCTATAATCTATCTTTCTATCTATCATATACATATATACAAACATACATATATACATTTGTGATATATACATATAAATACATGTGTATACACATATATAGTATTATACCTGTGTATATATATATAAATATATATGTGTGTGTAAATATATACAGACATATAATACACACAAATATATATATTTATTATTATACATATATGCATATGAGAAAAATTAATATAATTCCCTTTGGATTTTTCAAACATTCTTAGTGTTACTGTTGTGTTTTGCTTTTTTCTTTTATTTAAAATAGATTTTTACTCACATACATATCCTGACTTTAATTTCCCTTTTCTGCCACTCGTTAGAAAATAAACATGCTCTGAGGGATAATAATAAAATAAAATAAAATAATAAAATAATTAGTTAACTAGTTGGAATTAAACAAAACAAATAGAAGGAAAAGAGCCCAAGAAAAGGCACAGGATATAGATAGAGATAGAGATGGAGACACATGTTCAGGAATCACATTAAAAACACTAAACTAGAAGACAATATATCAACAAGGGACCTGTAGGGCAAAAAGAGAGAAGAGAAATATATAAATAAAATTTAAAATATGATAAAATTAAAAAATAAAGAGCTATGACACAAAGAACCTCTAACAATGCTGCTGAGTTTGTTTTTTTGTTGACCATCTACTAAATTTTTATTTGCAAGTGGTTGTCAATTGGAGGTAGTTTCTGAGCTAGAGGTGAGGATATGTGTCCAGTTCTCATTTTAGCTCTAAGATTCTATCTGGTCTAGACCCATGCAGGCCCTGGGCATGCTGCAACAGTCTCTGAAAGTTAATCTGTAAAAAAATTACTGTTGATTTAGAAGGCCTGTTTTCTTGGTGTTCTTCGTTCTCTCTTGCTCTCAGCTTTTTCTAACTTCCCTTCCACTATTCCTCATACTATTTATCTTCCTATCTCCAAATCCCATTGTTTTCAGTTAAGGTCTCTTCTACTTTTCCCATTTCCCCATTTCATAATTATCTGTACCTTGCTATTCCCCTTTCTAGAGCTCCACCCATCCCCACTGTACTGGCTGGATTTCTGTTAACTTGACACAAGCTGGAGTTATCACAGAGCAAAGAGCTTCAGTTGAGGAATTGACTCCATGAGATCAAGCTGTAAGTCATTTTTCTCAATTAGTGATCAAAGCAGGGATCGTGGGAGGCACACTCTTGGGCCTGGTAGTCTTGGGTTCTATAAGAAAGCAAGCTGAGCAAGCCATGGGAAGCAAACCAGTAAGCAACATTCCTCCATGGCTTCTACATCAGCTCCTGTTTTCTGAACTGCTTGAGTTTTAGTCTTGAATTCCTTTGGTGATCAACAGCAATGTGGAAAATGTAAGCTGAATAAATCCTTTTCCTCCACAACTTGCTTCTTGGTCATGATNTTTGTGCAGGAATAGAAACCCCGACTAAGACAAATTGGTACCAGGAGTGGGGTATTCCTGTGATAACCTGACCATGTTTTGGGGACAACTGTGGAAGGACTTTGGAACTTTGAGCTAGAGGAGGCATTGGGATGTTAAGAGCTCTGTTGGGATGTTGTGTACAAGCTTAGAAGATAATGTTGAGAACAGTGCAGAAGATGGAGGTCTGGCTTGTGAAAGATTAAAGACTCTTATCAGGGCCATTGCTATTTTAATTTTGAAGATTCTGTGGTTTTGGTTATCTGGGTCTGAAGAATCAGCTGTGATTAACAAGATACCAGACCTATTAAAGTCATACCTTTGTATTACTGGGACTATTGATGCTGGTTAGCTGGAGCTAAGAAATTAGCAGTGATTAAGAAGAGAACAGTATCATTGAGGTGACATCTTCTGGGAAGTGTTTTATGAGAGCACAAAGAGACTGTGTTCCAGAGATAGCTAAGATTGAACCTCATGCTGCAATGGGACTTGGTAATGTGTAAGAGTTACCCCGGTGATATGGTTTTCAAGGCATGAAGGGGTCCTGAAGCATAGCTGAGACTTGGTACTGTGAGAGGCCACATAAGGCCATTGGTGACTGTGCAGTCTCAGCTGCAATTGATGACTCAGAATGTGAAGGGTTCATGCAAAGGAGTTGAGGATTGGCACCATGGAGAGAACCTATGAGAGACTATTGGTGAAGCCTAGTTACAGCAGGAGACAGCAGTATTTTGGAGATGCCAGTACCATTATTGACCACCAAGAACAGTAGCCGTAGTGACATATAGGCATCTGGAGCCTAGAAGACAAGGTGTGTGCTACCAAGGGCAGAAGTGGAGAAGTGACCCAAGCCCTTGGAGGAACCCAGAAGATCATGAGTGGATCCCAGACACTGGAGATATGGAGTTTGATTTTGCTTTTGCTTATGGCTGTGCCCTGATATTTTTCACTCTTGAAGAAGAAAGTATTTTAGTGTAGCCCACAGTTAAGGGACTTAATTGTAAAAAGGACCTTGAATTTTAAAAGAGATTGGATATTTTAAAGGGATTGAACTTTTAAGGCTTTGCAAAGACTGTGGGACTTTTAAAGTTATTTAGATCTTGGGAATGAATAAGAAAGTAAGGATTGGGGCTTAATAGGGATATGTTTGTGTGACAAGTTGACAAGGGGTCAGTTCTACTGGCTGGTTTTGTGTCAACTTGACACAAGCTGGAGTTATCACAGAGAAAAGAGTAGTCTTGGGGTCTACAAGAAAGCAAGCTGAGCAAGCCATGGGAATCAAACCAGTAAGCAACATTCCTCCATGGCTTCTATATCAGCTCCTGCTTCCTGAACTGCTTGAGTTTTAGTCTTGAATTCCTTTGGTGATCAACAGCAATGTGGAAAGTGTAAGCTGAATGAATCCTTTCCTCCACAACTTGCTTCTTGGTCATGATGTTTATGCAGGAAGAGAAACCTTGACTAAGACACCCACTATGGTTCCTTTTTCCCACTTGGATTCTGCAGTTACTCCATGTTATATATTTATATCTGAAGATGGGGATCTAGGAACCACAAATGAGAGACAACATGCAGTATTTATTTTTGTGGGTCTAGGTTGCTTCACTCAGCATAATGCTTTTCTAGTTTCATTCATTTATCTATAAATTTCATGATTTTTTTCTTACAGAAAAATAGTATTTCATTATGTATGTATACTACATTTTTATTATCCATTCATTTCCTCACTATTGTGAATAGAATGGCAATGAACATGCGTGAGCAGTCCTTTAGAGAAATGTCAAAGAATAGTATAGCCAGGCCATATGGTAGATTTACTTTGAGCTTTTAAAAAATTCTTCTAAGGTTTTCAGAGTGACTGTATCAGTTTGCAATCCTACCAAGCGTGAATGAGTGCCTCTTTCCTCATACCCTATTTTGTTACATAGATAGAAAGGTCACTAATGTAGCATCTCCAAACCTTTTACTACACATCCTGATATATCACTACAAATATTTTAATTAATATCTCTAAAAATTGATTTAATCACCATATATAACATTTGGCTGAAAAGTTACCTAGCATATTATCACTATATAATTTCACACTTGTATGCTTAAAAATGTGTTCATATTATAGTAACAATTTAGTGTTTGTATTTAAGATGTTTTTTATTAAAATTTTTAGTGTATGCAGTAACTCACTGTATGGACACTTATAGACAATATACATTATAAAATTTACACCTCCCCATGAACTCTTCTCTCCTTCCTCTCCTTACCTCCTGTTATTCCTCTTTGTTCTTTTGGACAGAATTGTTTGTACTTTTTCACCATAATACACACACACACACATACACACACACACACACACACACACACACACGCACACTATATGTGTATGTGTGTGTTTGTATAAATTTATATTATTATATATGCATATATATACCTATACTCTTGCATGTATATGTATATCCACAAACAGGAGAATTCACTATTTTTCTAAGATTGCCCTAATATGCTTAATATGACTATTTCCAGTTGCATTAACTTTTGTTTTTTTATGCTGAATAAGTTATATATACATATCACACTTTATTCCATTGTATATTTGAAACCTGTATACTAATTTCCATAGTATTATCACTATCAACAGTTAAATTTTCTTAACAAAATATTCCATAAGTTTATTTCAGATACAACAGCAATGTTAAAATTAGTAATTTAATATTTAGCTACAGAAGCAAACTTATTTACTGAAGTATTTAAAAAAGTTATTCCCTTTAAAAGACAAGGGGATGGGGGTCCTTTTCCACCCACACATATCATATATTCTCAATATTTCTGTTTAAAAGGAATTTCAATTAATTTATAAACTGCTTGGAGATACTTCACAACCTCTCCTCCCAAATAAAATCTATTCTGGACAAATTATATACAAATGTTTCTCCCAATTACTTTCCTTGTAAAATAAATGTCATAACAAGTAATTTAAAACTATTTGCCACATAGTAAAATCTATCTGTCCTGGAAAATTTATATATCCCAAAATATTACAGTTGCTAGAACCTGGAAGATCATTTACCCAAATCATCAAAAGGGGACATTCGATTTTCGGAGCCATAGGCACATGGAGTAGCACCTAGGTTCTGCCTTTTCACATAGTCCTCTTTTGTTAGGTAAACAATGACTTCTAAAAGAAAAAAAAAAAGACAGGGTTTAATCAACACAGTCTTAGATTTCATGGAACTCACTCTCTAGACAAGCATGATCTTGAACTCCGAGAGGTCTGCCTGCCTCAGACACCCCTTGCTCAGATCAAAGACATTCCTAGCTAAGTGAAATTATTTAAAATTAGTTTGATATAGAATAACTGATTCTTTATACAAATGTAACATTTAGGTAGAATAAGAAAAATAATGGCTGGTATCTTACATCTTCATCTTAAACTTTCTAGAAGTTTTTGGTAAAACTTTTGGCATCTTGCCATGAGCTAAGTCTCAGGCTGCGTCCTCTCTGGAAGGCATCCAGGGGGTAAGAATGTTGGAGGGGCAAGACTTGTTCTTGCTAGAGTACATGTTGTGTAATATAATAATGTTTACCTGTCTTGACTCTAGGTTACTCTGAAGTCTGAAGCTGCAGGTCTCTGGTGATTTAACACTCCATTGTCAAACAACTGAGGGAGGATTGTGTAAAGCAGTTCTTTGTTAGGGCTCTTTTCTCTCCTGCCTGAGAGTCTTCTCCTCTCACTGGCCTGGAGAGAAGGAGGCTCTAAGCAATTAGCTTTATTGAATGAGGAGAAAAAGAGTCCCAGTTGCAAAAGGAAATCTTTTACACAGTAAATATACATAAACACACATACATTCATGCACGCATTCATACGTGCACATTCATTATTACATATGTATTGGGACAAATAATCTGTCTTATCAACTTCCATACTTACATACACACAACTATAGTTACATATGAATATATATATGTATTCAAAAGAGGAAATGCCTCCACCAGCAAGTTTCATTGAGCAAGTACCAGCACAAAGAGAACTCACTTATTCTGGATAAAAAATAAGCTCCAACCTTTATTGCTCAGAAAAAGAAAAGCCTTCTACCCTTTTATTTCTGTTAGTAAAAAAGCCCAGTACTTGTCAGTAAGAAGAAACTTGCTGCTAGGAAGGAACCTGTCTCAAGTTAAGAAGAAACCTGCCTGCCCTTTCTGCTCTCTGGGTATCCCCTCATTTGTCTTTCTTTATCTTTCTCATACTCTGTTATATTCTGTTATGTTTTGCTATCTCTTCACCGTCTATTTTGTTTCTACTCTGCATCTCCTCTGCTCTCCTTCTGCATCCCTAATTCTACTCTCTTCTTCTTTATCACTCCTCATCTACTCTAGTCATCCCTGTGATGTTTCTCTCCTATTCTCCTTCTGCCTCCTTAAAGTCATTGTTCCTAATTTTTGTACCCTTTCAGGAGAATAGATCACATGGTATTCTAAAGGTTTACAACAAGTTCAAACACATATAAACTGAACAAGAAGTTACAACAGAGATGTCTACATGTATTTCTATTAAGACTAGATATCTAAGTAGACATTCCTTATTTGTCACTCCTATGCCTGGTATTGGAAACCTAGCTAACTACTCCATGCTAGTGAAATAATGATTATTGGGGGAAAATCTATACCCCATTATTTACCAAATAATTGTAACAGAATCCTGAATAAAAATTCATAAATATTTGTCACTGGGCTCATAAATGAATGTAGTTTTCACAACTCATCAGGGAAACTTCCCAAATAGGGACCCTTTCAGAACAGCAGTGACAATCAAAATACAGTTGTAGAGCCCAATCCGAGCATTCCAACTGATACATCTACAGCACAATCCCTTAAACTAAGACTCAGGTATCATGCAGAAGAGGACATGGGCAGATTGTAAGTGCCATGGGAACAAGAGGTTACTCTGAGAGTGCATAATATAAGAATGAAAGAAGCTAAACCCATAAAGTTTAACCAACATGACTGCCTTTACAAGAGCTGATCACAAGCATGATACCAATAGACATACTAATGTGGGTAGGAGAGAGCTTATGAAACCTCAAACCTACATAAGTAACTGTTTTTTCTTTTTTGAATATTTTAGGGATTGACTATAGATCTTCAAAAGTCTGATGAAATTCTGCTGTCCCCGATGAGCTTCATTTGTCCCTGAAAAACATTTTTTTTTGCTTGTTTTGTTCCTTCACAAGGTTTTAAAATACTGTTTCTATTTCCTCATTTTCTATGAGTCTTTTTAGGTTGTTAACATCTTGGTTTAGCTTTGGTAGTTTGAAGGAATCAAGAAATTCATTCATTCATCTACACTGGGTACTGGGCCAAGTTTTCCTGATATGGCTGGCAAAATCATTAAACCAAGCCTTGGTTACAGGGGTCAAAGCATGACTGTAGTTGTGACAATTTTATTGAGAGCAGACTTTTTAGACCCTTATCACAAAGAGAATATAGTGGCAATTGCCAGGATCAATACAGTTGTAGTTGCCAGGATACAATGATGTTTGCAAGCTATATAGGGTACACAAGATTAATGTCTAAGACCAATTGTTCTGTTAATCTCCCATGCTTCCTTGTCTTCTAAGGGAATATACAGAGAAACACAAAATGGCCCAAATGCCTGAGGAAGTGCGCCAATTTCCAGGAACTGAAAGGCAGGCACAGTGCCCAGGAGCAATGTACTCTAACCTGAACCTATGACACATGCCTCTCAAGGCAGCTAGGCCAGGTCAACGTCTTGATTCCCTTCATTCCAACTTAATGAAAAATAGGTTTTTAAAAATATTCCCAGTCTCAAACCAGCATGTACAAAGCTAACAAATGGTGAGGTATTGAGTGGGAAGAGCAGGAATGAGAAATAGAGAAAATGATAAATAAAGAAGACAAAAACAATTGCTGGGACCAGAATGTCTTACACAAGCTGAAGACTTATGTCAAGCAAATTTGTTAAGTACATCATTTAATATACTGTTTTCAGGGGGAAGGGACTGTTATCCAAGAGCTAAGGCAGACAATGATGGCAATGAGAACATGAGGCACCTTAGAACCTGCTGCCAACAGACTCATGACCACAGCACAGTGGGAAGGACCCAGGTCCCCAGAATCCATAATCTTTACTCCTCTGAAGCTCTGGCTCCACTCCTACACCAGCCTTGTCAAATCCACTCCTGTACAAGAACTAAAGTTCTCTTTGTCTTTATTTTAGGGCCTCTGAGAAACTATGTGATTGGGCTGGCTCCCCACAATCTTCTTAAAATTTTCTGAACATCTTTGATGTCAGAATGTAATGTTTCCTTGTTCATTCCTGTTTCTCATAATTGGGTCATTTCTTTCTTCTATTGGTTAGTTGGGACAAGGTTATACCATTTGTTTATCTTCTCAAAGGTTCTTATATTCACTGATTTCTTTACGTATTCTTTTATTTTTAATTAATTTTTGCCTTTTATTGTTTCTTATAATCTACTGGGTTTGAATTTTATTTGTGCTTGTGCTTTGAAGTGTATTCTTATCTCTTCTTTCACCTTCTAGGTTATTTGATATGGGATATAATAGGTTTTTTTGAATTGTATTACTTGAAGGTCATCTATGTAGTTCTCACTAGATAACATTTGTATGGGACTAGTAGGTTCAATGTGAGGCACACTGGATCGGGGGTTCAGTTTTTGAAATGTGACCTAAGTATTTCAAATTCTTTCTTTGGTTGTGTGTGTCTTACATGAGAATATGGGCAGCCTCAGATTAGGACAGAGCATGAATGAGCTGTGAGGCTTGAGCTAATAAAATCTGTGCATGAATTGCTTGATTGGATGAGAGAATACAGGCTTTGCAGAGCCAGTTACCTTTCTTTTCCCCATTCTCCCTTCCCCACCAACCATCTCCACACCAAAACTCCTGTTTCAAGGTCCTTGGTCTACAACCAGCTTTGTTCCAGAGTGTCTAGGTGAGTAGCTGAATAGTTCATTGCTTCTCTGGTCCTTCTATCTGCGAGTTCTGGGTTTAGGGGCCTGGAAGCTCTATCTGTGGGTGTGAGGATGAAGGCAGATTAGGAGGAACGAAAGAGGGAAGGAGATACTTTCCAGGCTAAAGAGGCACATGAGCTCAATACATTTATTTATTATTTCTTTTCTTTACTTTTTGATACTCAATTAAAATGACTGAAGATAATTTTACTTTGTACTTTCATATTTTCAATTAAAATATGAACAATATCTTATGAATTACTATTCCATTTAATTTTTGGAAATGATATTTATACCATAAATTTACATTGAAGGGATAAGTAGGATGAGTCAAACCTCCCTTTAAAGTCAAGTGACAGACACCTCAAGTCCTAGACCTTGTTTTAAAGTCTAATGAGAACATTTCTTAATCTATTGATAGCCACTGACAGTCTAAAACTAAGTATTACAGATGGGACAATGGGAATAAAACATGAGTGTTTCCCATATTTCTGAGATTGCAAAATTATTAGCCTGTCAAAGCCACTGCCTACGTACCAGAAAATGAATTGGTGAAAGCCAGACTTAAAGCAATAGAGGTCACAGTGATACTTGGGGTACCATTTTATATCCTTAGTTTTTCAAGATAAAAAATAACCAGTCTATCAATATTTCTTATTCTAAATTTTTGAAGTCACAGAATATATGCAAATCTGGAATACTATTCAATAGATAATAGCATAACCATGTTATTTTTAAAAGTACTGTCCAGAAATTATTTCTTGTGCTATTAAATGTTCAGTGCCCACACATTTAATGAACTATATCAATTGTCATTTTTATACATTTTTATATGTTTAAGAGAAAACTACTCCTTCAGATTTTATTTAGGGGTATTGAACCATGAGAACAAAACTCCATTTTTGAACTTAGAATATTATTGGGCTTACTAAAAGAAAATTTTTTAAAAAAGGCTTATTCAGGTCATTTAAGCCCATTCCGAACATTGTTGAAATACTAGAAAATTTATGACATAAGTCCCACACTCCACACATCTCTGTCTCTGATAGGATTAATAGAAGGAAACAGAAGTCCAAAACTAAAACTTATTAGCAGGTAGCACTTTAATGCAAATATTTCAACAAACATATAAGTCTCCCTACTCAATTGCTCCACTTAATAGCAAGCAGGGAAAAACACTGCTTTAAAAGCTGAAATTGAACCCACTCCTGAGAGTGTTTAGGATGAAAGGTAGAGTGAAGGTAATGTCTACAGATAAGCTCCCACAGATAATCTTTAAAAACTTTTAGTGCCATGAAGACACTAAAACAGTCCATGAACCAGATGAACAAGATTTTGCTGTTGTTTTCTTGTCTTATGAAATAAACCAAAGTGTGGGTTCTGCCCTCACTGTCAAAGCTTGTCGTGATATAAGTGCTATGGAAAAAGTATTAGGGAAGCTCTAACACAAAGAGGGGGGAAAAGGTTTGCTTATATGTTATATATATAAAACTTTCCATTTCTTATGGATCCGAATATACTTCCCCTTTTTCTATATATTTAAGGCTTTGACTATAAAAGTTCAAAATAGCTCCTATAAACAGATATACACCTATTTCCCTAGGTTTTGGAAATTCTGTGATATGATATTATTTTAAATTCATATAGCATAAAACTACTCTCCTATCACAATGGTTCACAGATTTGGATTTCTTATTGTATTCCATAAAATTTGGATGTTTTATTTGAACTCTACTATTAACCCCATTTGTCACTTTCTGAATATTTCAATTCCTCTACCTTGTCTACATGATCTGCCAAAGGAGTTGCTATTCCCTTGGTCCATCCTATTACCAAGATTTTTTCATGTGACTTTTTCATTTGTCATAGTGAACATTTATCTTTTAAAAATATATTTATTTATATTATAGGTGTTTTCTGTGTATGTATGTATGTATGTGCACTATTTGTGTGCACAGTGCCTATAGAGGCACTGGATCCTTGTGAACTGGAGATACAGACAGCTGAAAATAAAGATTTACAGTTAATTAACTTTAATCTTGTTCGCAGTTTCCCCTCCTTCCCCCCCCCCCAGTCCTTCCCTGTCCAACTCTCCTTCCCATGCATCCACTCCTCTTCGCATTCTCTTCAGAAAAGGGACCTCCCATGGATATCAGCCAGTCTTTCCATATCAAGTTACAGTGAGACTTTTAATATTTCCGATTAAGGGTAGAGGAGCCAACACAGTGGAAGGAAAGGGTTCCAAAGGCAGACAACAATATCAGAGTCCCCTTGCTGTTGCAGGAAATATTAAAAAAATTAACCCGCCAACTCTCTGTGCTCCAGCTTCTCTCAACCTCCCAACTCTCTGGCCCTGCCAGGCCACGTTTCCACTCTAGTCCCAGCACTAGTGGGCCACAACAGTACGTCCCAGTGGGGTCCTGGCAGGGTCCCGCAGGCTCTCACATTCCAATAACCAAATAGATCTGCCATCCTCACAGCTTGATGACACAATACCCAGAAACCCATTAAAAACAAGACTCAGTCCTTATAGTTAACCAAATTTATATATCAATAAATTCTCCATACACAAGATGACAATACAACAATATCAGAACCAATTGATAATGATAAAAGGTGCACACCTAGATTAGACAAATTATCCCAATATTCTAAACTTTATGATATCATAACAACCTGTAGCTGGTCATAGCCACCCTGAATCATGTCAACTGCCATCTTCCTTTCCCCAGTACCCCAAGATGCTCCCTGTCTCTGCAACTCTTAGCTCCATCTCCTTTTTTCATGTCCAATCACAGACCTTCCACTGCCCTAATGTAAGTGGGCAGGGGAAATTTCTGTAAGTAGTATTTGACCATTAAAGCTTCCTCTATTGAGAATTCTCTGTTTAGCTCTGTACTCCATGTTTAATTGAGTTACTAGTGTTTAACTTCTTGAGTTCTTTATATATTTTGGATATCAGCCCTCTGTCAAATGTGGCGTTAGATTTTCTCATTCTACAGGCTGAAGCCTTGTCCTATTATTGGTGTTCTTTGCCTTATAGAAGCTTTCAGTTTCATGAGGTCCCATTTATTAATTGTTGATCTTAGTATCTGAACTTTTAGTGTTCAGGAACTATTTGTTCAGGAAGCTGTCTCCTGTACTATTGAGTTCAAGGTTATTCCCCACTTTCTCTTCTATCAGGTTTAGTGTACCTGGTTTTATGTTGAGGTCTTAGGTCTTTGATCCACTTGGACTTAAGTTTTGTTCAGGGTAATGTAGAACCCCCTTTCGATGGACCCCCCCTCAAGTCACAGGAGTCAGGGTATCCCAAGGAAACATGAGAGACCTTCTTGTTGCAAATGCACGAGGCAGCTTTGATGGTGGAGCTCCGGGAGGATATGTGCCTCACAGAGGAGACAGGAATCGACTGACTATGAGGCTAGAAAGCTAGGGGTTATTATAGGGAGAGGGTCAGGGGCTCAGGAAGAACTGGCGTGGTAACTCATGATTGGCTCATTTAAGCATCAGCAAAGCGATTACAAGTCAGCAGAATAGTACGTGCGGGCTAGGGCGTCAGGAATTCCAGGGGCCGGAGGCTTATCTGGGTCAGCAGTACATCTGGTTAATATATGACACCAAACTATGTCTTAACGAGCAGGGGGAGGCTCCACTCTGCCAGATGGCTGCTGAGTCAGCCAAGGTAGCTCAGACCAGTTCCTGCAATCTTTCTCCTTATCTTTATGGCCAGTTTATTTCAGTCTCAAGGTGGGCCTGGTGACCCGGACATGCCTGGGCTTGTTTTTCTAAGACAGTTTTTAGCCTTAAGTTTCTACCCTCAAAAAAAACTTTTTAAATTGCATTATTTGAACCTTGAGTTCATATAATTTCCTTTTAGTAATAGATATGGATATTTGCTTTCTTTTACCTGCAGACATCAAATTGGACCGGCACTATTCAATGAAGATGCTTTCTTTTTTCTGTTATATGATTTTGGCTTCTTTATCAAATATCCATAGATAAGTGGATTCACTTCTGTGTCTTTGATTTGATTCCATTGATTGGCCTGTCTGTTTTTATGCTAATACCTATTGCTGTGTACTATAGGTTGAAATCAGGGATGATGATTCCTCCAGAAGTTCTTTTATAGTACAAGACTGTTTTAGTTATTTTGGGTATTTTTGTTTTCCCATATTGATTTGAATATTGTTCCATGAAGAATTAGGTTGGAATTGTAAAGAGAATTGCATTGAATATGTAAATTTATTTTGGTAAAATGAATATTTTTAGTATACTAATCCTACTTATCCATTACTTTGGGAAATCTTTCCATCTTCTGATATTTTTAATTTTTTTTCCTTTAAAGACTTGAAGTATTTGTCATACAGGTATTTCTCTTGCTTTATTAGAGTTACACCAAGTTATTTTATGTTATTAGTGGATATTGTGAAGGGTGTTATTTCCCTAATTCTTTCTCAACTCATTTATCTTTTGTATATTGTAACAGTACTTTTAGCTACTTTATTGTTTTTTTTCCATGTCATACTTCTCTACCCTTATCCTTTCCAACCCTCAAAGAGTAAGTAAATAAGGAGGAAATTTATTTAGGAAAGGAGGCATTGATATTGTTAGACTATTCCCTGATGATTAGGAGTATTGAATTTCTTGGGGAATTCTCTACTACCAATATATTTCCAACCAGAAACCAGAATCCAAGCAAAAAAGCAACTAGCAAGAGCAGCAGGGACTGAAGAAGGGGCAGCAACATCTACTGCTTATCTTAGGGCTCTGGAATATTTACACCCCTCCAGCCTTCTAAATGTAAAATATATTCAAAAGGAAATTGGACATAGTACTACCGGAGGACCCAGCAATACCTCTTCTGGGCATATACCCAGAAGATCTTCCAACTGGTAATAAGGACACATGTGCCACTATGTTCATAGCAGCCTTATTTATAATAGCCAGAAGCTGGAAAGAACCCAGATGTCCCTCAATAGAGGAATGGATACAGAAACTGTGGTACATTTACACAATGTAGTACTACTCAGCTATTAAAAACAATGAATTTATGAAATTCTTGGGCAAATGGAGGTATCTGGAGGATATCATCCTTAGTGAGGTAACCCAATCACAAAAGAAGTCACTAGATATGCACTCACTGATAAGCAGATGTTAGCCTAGAAACTTAGAATACCCAAGATACATTTTGCAAAACACAAGAAAACCCAGAAGGATGACCATCGTGTGGATACTTCATTCCTCCTTAGAATAAGGAACAAAATACCCATGAAAGGATGTAGGTAGAGAGACAAAATTTAGAGCTAAGATGAAAGCAGGGACTATCCAGAGACTACCCCATCCGGGAATCCATCCCATCATCAGCCACCAAACCCAGATACCAATGCACATGCCAGCAAGATTCTGCTGAAGGGACCCTGATATAGCAGCCTCTTGTGAGGCTATGCCAGTGCCTGGCAAACACAGAAGTGGATGCTCACAGTCAGCTATTGGATGGAACACAGGGCCCCCAATGGGGGAGCTAGAGAAAGTACCCAAGGAGTTGTAGGGGGCTGCAACCCTGTAGGTGGAACAACAATATGAACTAACCAGTACTCCCTGAGCTCGAGTCTCTAGCTGCATATGTAGCAGAAGATGGCCTAATCGGCCATCATTGAGAAGAGAGGCCCCTTGGTCTTGTAAACTTTATATGACCCAGCACAGGGGAAGGCCAGGGCCAAGTAGTGGGAGTGGGTGGGTAGGGGAGTAGGGGTGGGGTTGGGGTATAGGGATCTTTCAGGATAGCATTTGAAATGTAAATAAAGAAAATAATAAAGAAAATAAAGAGGAAGCCCCTTCCTGGCACAAAAAAATAAAATATCTTCAAGTGGGAAGATCACACCCCTGCAAGAGCCTGAGAAATCATAGCTATCTTCTGGGGACAATCTGAAGTTGCCCCATATTTCACACCAGGGATTAAAAGCAAAATATAATAAAATTTCTATGTTTTTGAAGAAACTAAAATTCTCACCACAATATATAGGAAAGCAACTGATTTTTTTTTTTTTTTTTTTTTTTAGTTAATTATGTATCCAGCCACATGGTTGAAAGTAGTAGAACTTTCCTGGTTGAGGTTTTGTGGTTGTTTATGTATACTATCATGTCATTGTGATATTTTGATTTCGTCTTTCCCAATTTGTACAAACTTGATTTCATTTAGTTGTCTGTTGTTTTAGCTAAAACTTCAAGTACTATATTGTGCTATGCCCACTCCAGTTAAGTCTGCCTGTCTGGGTCGAAAAGCCTGGAGGCAGTCAAGAGACAAAGAGTTTCAAGGAAACTCAGCCTCCTGGAACCTTGGCATTCTCATAAAAAGTGTTGGATTTTTGTTGCAGTTTTTTTTTTTAGCAACTAATATAATAATGATGCATTTTTCTTTCAGTTTGTTTATATGATATGCTACAATGAAGCCTACTTCATCATTGTAGATGATACTTTTGATGTGTACTTGGATTTGATTTGTGAGTATTTTATTAAGTATTTTTGTGTTAATGTTCATGACAGAAATTGGTCTGAAATTTTCTTTCTGCGTTGAGTCTTTGTTGTGTGGTTTAGGTATCTGGGTGCCTGTTGCCTCATAAAATGAATTTGACAGTGTTTGTGAAAACCTTGAGGTATTAGCTCTCCTTTGAAAGTCTGGTAGAATTCTGTATTAAGATCTGACCCTGGGCTAATTTTGGTTGGGAGACTTTTAGGGCCTGCTCATCTTTCCTTAGGGATGATAGGACAGTTTAGATTCTTTATCTGATCTTGATTTAACTTTGTTAAGTGGTATCAACTGAGAAAAATTTTCCTTTCTTTTAAATTCTCCAATTTTGTGGAGTACAGGGCTTTGAAATAAAACTTAATCTTTGGATTTTCTGAGTGTCTACTGTTTTGCCCCCTCCCCTTCTTTCTTTTTTAATTTATTATATTTTTATTTATTTCCTTTACATCCCAATTGCTGTTACCCTTACTCTCTCCTAGAATCCTTTTCCCCAGCCCCCTCCTCTTCTCCTCTAAGAGTGTGCAGACCCCATCTGGATATTCCCCTCATTCTGGCACATCAAGTCTATACAGGCCTCTGTGCATCTCCCACTGAGGCCAGATAAGGCATCCCAGGTAGAAGAACATATCGCCTAAGCCCACAATGGCTTTAACGACAGCCCCCATTCCAGTTTTTCAGGACCCATATGAAGACCAAGCTGCACAACTGCTACATATGTATAAGGGGCCTAGGTCCAGCCCATGTCAGCTCTTTGGTTAGTAGTTCTGTCTTTCAGAACCCCAAGGGTCTAGGTTAGTTGACTGTCTTCTTGTAGAGTTCCTAACACCCTGTGGGCACTCAATCCTTTCCCCAACTCTTCCATAAGAGTCCCAAGCTCCATCAACTATTTGGCTATGGGTCACTGAATGCATCTGAGTTGGCTACAGAGTGAAGCTTTTCCGAGGACAGCCATACTAGATTCCTGTTGGGAAGCACAACAGAGTAACAAAGTATATTGTTATTAGTCTGAGGAATTGGTGCTTGCCCATGGGATCTGCCTAAAGTTGGGTTGGTTATTGCTTGGTCATTCCTTCAGTCTCTGCTCCATCCCTGTTCCTGCATTTCTTGTAGATAAGAAAAATTTGGGGTTTAAAGTTTTGTGGATGGGAAGGTATCCTTGTTGTTCCACTGGGATTGACTTCAAGAGTTAGCCTCTTCAGGCTCCATAACCCCAATGCTGTACAGCACAGCTACATTTACCCCTATTGATTCTTGAGTGCTTCCTTGTCCCAAGTCTCTGGCATGTTCTGAAGATGCCCCTACATTGCCAGCCTTGCCAGTCTCAGATTTCCATTCACTCTCATAGCCATTTGGCTCTTCTTCTCATCTGATCCTGATCCATCCTTCTTCTTCATACCCCCTTTACCACCCAGTCCCCTACATCCATCTACCCCCCATGACTATTTTGTTCCCACTTTAAGTGAGATTCAAGGATCCTAACTTGTGATTTCCTTCTTGTTTTGCTTCTTTGGGTCTGTGGAGTGTAGCATGGGTATACTACATTTTATAGCTAATATTCACTTATAAGTGAGTATATACTATGCAAGTCTTTTTGGATCTGGGTCACCACACTCAGGTTGATATTCTCAAGTTCCATCCATTTGCCTGCAAAATTCCTGATGTCTTTGTTGTTTTTTTTTTGTTTGTTTGTTTTTTTAATAGCTGAATAGTATTTCATGGTGTTAGTGAACCATATGATCTTTATCCAGTTTTCAGTTGAGGGACATCTAGGTTGTTTCCAGCTTTTGGATATTATGAATAAAGCTGCTATGAACATAGTTGAGCAACTGCCCATGTGTGATGGTGGAGCATCTTTTGCATATATGCTCTGGAGTGGTATAGCTGGGTCCTGAGGTAGAATTCTTACCAGTCTTGTGAGAAACTGTGAAATTGATTTCCAAAGTGGTTGTATAAGCTTGCACTGAACCAGCAATGGAGGAATATTCCTCTTGCTGCAGTCCTTGCCAGCATGTGCTATTACTTGAATTTTTGAGCTTAGCCATTCTGACTGGTTTAAGATGAAAGCTCAGAGTTGTTTTGATTTGCATTTCTCTGATGACTAATGACTATGGACATTTTATTAAGTGCTTCTTGTCTACTCATAATTCCTCTGTTGAGAATTTTGTTTAGCTAGGTACCTCATTTTTGATTGGGCAATTTGGGGTGTTGGTGTTTAACTTCTTGAGCTCTTTATAAATTTTGGATATTAGCTCTCTGTCAGATGTAGGGTTGGTGAAGATCTTTTCCTAATCTGTAGGCTGCCATTTTGTCCTATTTGTAGTGTCCTTTGCCTTACAGAAGCTTTGTAGTTTCATGAGGCCCCATTAATCAATTCTTGATCTTAGAACCTGAGTCATTGGTGTTCTATTCAGGAAGTTGTCTCTTATACCAATGAGTTCAAGGCTATTCCTTTTTTTTCTATTATATTTAGTGTATCCAGTTTTTAGTTGAGGTCCTTGATCCATTTGGACTTGAGTCTCCTGTAGGTAATAGATATGGATCTATTTACATTCTTCTGCATTCAGTGGTTTCAAGATATCAGTACTTTCTAGCTTCCACAGTCTCTGTTGAGTAGTCAGGTGTAATTCTGATAGGTCTGCTTTTATATGCTACCTGGCCTTTTTACCCTTGGCACTTTTAATATTCTTTGTTATATAGATCTTGTGTTTGGTAATTATGTGTGGGATGATTTTCTTTTCTGGTCCAGTCTAGTTGGTGTTCTCCAACTTCTTGTATGTTTGTAGGCACTTCTTTCTTTGGTGTGCTTGCTTCTTTTTGTTCTAAACTTTTCTGGTATACTGCTAAAGTCACTAATATGAGCTCTAACTAATTTTTTATGGAGGCGTTTAGTGCTATGAATGTTCCTCTTAACACTGCTTTCATTTTGTCAGTTAAGTTTGGGTATGTTGCGCATTCATTTCATTGAAATTTAGAAACTCTTTATCTTCTTTATTTATTCTTTGACCCAATGATCATTGAGTAAAGCGTTGTTTAATTTCTATGAGTTTATACAGTATTTGTTTCTTCTTTTGTTGTTGAAGCCCAGCTTTAATCTATATTGGTCTCATAAGATATAGGCAGTTATTTTACTTTTCTTATATCTGTTGAGACTTGCTTTGAGACAGAATATATGGTCAGTCTTAAAGACAACTCCATGAGGTGTTGAGAAGGCAGTATTTTCTTTTCTGTTTGGCTGAAATGTTCAATAGATATCTGTTACTTCCATTTGAGTCATAACATCTGTTAGTTTCATCATTTCTCTGTTTTGTCGCTGTCTAGATGACCTAATCATTGGTGAAAGTAGGGTATTGAAGTCTCCCACTATTAATGTGTGGGGGTTCAATGTGTGATTTAAGATTTAGTAATGTTTAATAGTGTTTCTTTTACAAATGGGAAGTCCTTACATTTGGGGCATACATCTGAAGAAATGAAATGTCATCTTGATGATCTTTCCTTTGATGAGTTTCAAGTATCCTTAAACCATCACTTTTGATTAATTTTGGTTGAAAGTCTATTTTACTAGGTATTAGAATAGCTACACCAACTTGCTTCTTTGGTATGTTTGCTTGGAAAATATTTTTTCAGCTTTTTACTCTGAAATAATAACTACCTTTGTTGTTGAGGTGTGTTTCTTGTATGCAACAAGTTAATGGATTCAGTTTTTGTATCCTTTTTGTTATCCTGTGTCTTTTTATGGGAAACTCTGCTACATTCACTCCAGTAGTGACAAGCCTGACAGGTCCCAAAAACCTGGGCGCTGTTCTGAGGCAAAAAGTTCATGGAAACTTAGTCTCCTGGAATCGTGGCATCCTGTATAATGAATGCTCCAATGTCCTTGCTTTAGTTAGTAAATGGATCTGTGTGCTTTCCCTTAATATTGCTTTATTATAAGTGCTCCTAAAGTTTGACTTTTTGACATATAGCTAAGTTAGATTCTAGGCAGTCCTTGATCTGACCCTGGGCTTGGGTAGCTAAGTCACTGCCCTACACAGGAATTTACCATTATCTAGGAAGAAGGAAGTTTGTGATCTAAGGAGGAATCAGAGTAGATACTTAGAACTATAGCTACCTATGTTACACCCATACACAAGTATTTACAATGGCCTAGGGGGAAGTGGACTATAGGAACTATGGCAAGGGCATGAAGCCCTTGCCCCTGGCTTCTAAGTTTAAGCTGACTTTAGGTGGAGCTGTTTTTGATCCCAGCTGTTAACAATGAATTTTATCCCAGTTGGTTCCTGACAGTCCTTCCTTTGTGTTTGCATTCCTCCATTTTGTGTAATTTCCCTATTTTCTTTTGTATAGAAAGTCTGATGATCGATTTGACAAATTACATTCAGATACCACACTCCCTTGTGTCTATATTTGTTTGTCACTCCACTTCCACCAACTCTTTGCCCACCTGTAACTGAACCCAATTTTGCCCATGGATCAAGGACCCAAGTGAGGTCTGTCTGTGGCAAAACTCATTCTATTGATATTGAAAGATATTAATGACCAATGTATATGAATTCCTGTTATTTTATTTTTGATGTTGTTGTTGTTGGTGGTGGTGGTGGTGGTAGTCGTAGTAGTCACAGTAGTTGTAGTAGTAGTAGTAGTAGTAGTAGTGTGTTTCCTTTTTTTTTTTGCTTTTACTGGTTGGAAATTATTAATATATTTTGTTTTCTTCTCTTTTTAACTTCCTTCTACTATTTTCTGTTGGTCTGGATTTGTGGATAGATATTGTTTAAATTACTTCTGTCATGGAATATGTTGTTTTCTTCATGTACAGGGATTGACAGTTTTCCTGTGTATAGTAGTATGGGATGACATCTGTGGTCTCTGTGGCCTGCAAGACATCTGCTCAGGCCTTTCTCACATTTAGAGTATCTGTTCAGAAGTCATGTATAATTCTGAGAGGTCTAACTTTATATGTTTCTTGACATTTTTCTTTGCAGCTTTAAATATTTTTTCTTTGTTCTGTACATTTAGTGTTCAGATTATTATGTAGCAGGGAGGTTTTTCTTTTCAGGTCAAATATATTTGGTGTTCTGTAAACTTGTATATTTATAGCCATCTCTTTCTTTAGGTTAGAAAAATTTCTTCCATGATTTTATTGAAAATATTTTCTGGATATTTGAAGTAAGAATTTCATCCTACTTCTATTCCTATTATTCTTAGGTTTGGTGTTTCATAAGTCCCATATTTTCTGGGTGTTTTGTGTCAGAAATATTTTAGATTTAACATTTTCTTGGACTGCTGTATCAATTTGTACCATCATATCTTCTATTCCTGAGATTTCTTCTTCCATACCTTGTATTCTCTTGGTTATGATTGTGTCTGTAGTTTCTGTTCACTTACCTAGATTTTCCATGTCCAGTATTCTCACAGTTTGTATTTCATTTGTTTCTATTCTGATTTTCAGGTCTTGAACAGTTTTATTCATCTCTTTCACCTATTTGATTGTAATTTCCCATAATTCTTTAATGGATTTTTTCATTTATTCTTTAAATGCCTCTATCATCTTTCCAGATACTTACTTAGTCATGTTCATTGCTGCTATCTTCACAATAGCTTGGAATTGAAAACAACCTAAATGTCCTGCAACCAGTGAATGGGCAGTGAAGATGTAGTGGATATATATTATAGACCATTATTCAGCTGTAAGGAAAAAATGAAATGATGAAATTTGCCAAGAGATGGATGAAGCTAGAAGAGATCATATTGACTGATCTAACCCAGATTCAAAAAAGACTTATATCACATTTTTTCTCTTATTGCTGGCACCGAGTTCCAAATTTTCACATGTGAGGATGTAGTTTACAAGTAAATGCAGATACTAGGAAGTAAAGTGGGACCATTGGTGGTTAGGTGAGTTGAGGAACAGTAGAGCATGGAGCAGTAGAATAGAAGCTGTCTGATGTAGGGAAAGGAAAAATAGGAGGTCCCATAAGGAGACAAATGGAATTAAATGCCACGAGGAAAGGGGGAGAAGGAGGGACATAAATACTAAAAAAGGTGCAAAGAAAATAAAGCAGAATAACAGGATAATACTGATCTGATAGAGGAAAGCAGGGAAGGGGAGCACCGTAAAGAAGGGATTGTAGGTAAATATAGAAGGGAGTTGGTTAATATAAATATACAGATGTCAGGAAAAGCCTAACATCCTAAAAGTTAAACAATGACCACAATGTGTGTGTGTGTGTGTGTGTGTGTGTGTGTGTGTGTGTGAATTTTTCTCATCTGAATTGATGGTGTTGCTTTCAAGAGCCAAAGACCACCTAACAAAACCTCAATACAAGACATGAGAAGCCATCGTTTGAACTATTGTCCAGTACAGTCAAAATATTCTGTGAATATTTAGGCTGCTTCTGTTGCCTTTGATTACATCTAGAAGTAGTTCAGTCCATGTTACTGAAGAAACTGTACATGTCAGAGACAAGGCTCTAGAGACTTCTGAGCTGGCACTTCCCTGAGTAACTGAGTACTAGCAGTCATGGTATTAGAAGGTGTCATGTAAGTTTCTAAAACATGGAGGCAACCAACAATATTATCCAGCAACAATACTTAGAAGCCATACAAATGACCAGCTTGGTATGAAAACCACATATACCTTTTTGGTTGCCAACTGCTATTAAATTTGACTTACAACCCAATCAACCTAGTTAACTACACATTGTTAGTTAAATCATGATTATTGGAGGAGTATCTACAATGAGTGATTTACTAAACTAGCATAGTCCCTAGCAACAATCTATAAACATTTCCCCTATACCCACAGAGAAGTGTAGTTTTCAACCCTTCATCAAAGAAACTTCTTTATGCAACAAATGGAGATCACTACAGAAACCACAATCTAGCAAAATTCAGAGTTATCAAGTCACATTCCAATAGACACAGAACATTGAAGAAGAAGTAGAAAGTTTGTCAGAGCTAGAAGATCAGGGACTTTTTGTGAGATTGGGTCACTTGATACTGTCAGAAGATATGCCCAAAAATTCTCACCAACATGATTGCCCAGATGTGAGAGGAACAAGGACACCAGTGAACACATCAAACTTAATAGGGAAAAACCTATAATACCTCAACCCTATACAAAGAACTATAGGCAACTGAATAGCATTGAAAGTGGCAGAGGTGGTCATCCCAGGTGAAGAGAACACCAATTCATTGTCCAGTGCCAGATGGCCAGCTCTGAAAACATACAGACAAATCACTAAATGGATTCAATAGATTATATTTAGGAATACATATTCATATAAAAGATATATGTACATACAATAACAATTAGAGAAAAAAGAAATCATAAATTTGAAGAACAGGTAGGAGTATATGGAAAGATTTGGAGGGAGGAAAGGGAAGGGAGACTTTTCATAAGATGAAATAATCAAGATATTTTCCCATACACATGCCTAGAGGTCCACATTTTAGGTGATTCTAGAATTAGTCAAGTAGACAGCACTATCACAGTTATCAAATTTTTCCATAGTTTCATCTGTATTTATTTGTTTGTTTTGTTTTGTTTTGTTTTATGACTGCTATTAAGTTTTAGAAGAGACTTGGATTTTTCAACACTGTTGAGACTTCTAAAGATTATATGGACTTTGAACTTTGAATGAGTGCATTTTGCATCATTATATGGCCCCAAGCCTATGGTTTGGGGAATGTAATGTTGACGTTTATAAGAGAATGCTCCTTCATAGAAGCATGTATTTGAACACTTGTTCCCAGTTTTGCAGAGCCTGATGAATAGTTTACAAGATGGAGGCAATAAGGATGCTTATAGGAGAGACAGAAAGATGATGAAAGAGACACATACAGGAGGGCTGCAGGTCAATACCATACCAGCAGCAAGTTTACTTTTTCGGTCCTTTAAAGGCAAGCAACAGAAAGCATGACCAATTCAAGGAAGTTAAACAATGACCACAAATGCATACATGGTAAGTTTATGGTACATAGTATAAATGCTTGACTAAGGCCATTTCTTTCAGGCTTGGACAGTCTCTCAAGGATGCATGTTTAAGTTGAGGAACTTGGCAGGATATAACATGTCTTAACTAAAAACAAAGACAGATACCAGCAGATTCATTCAGGATTAAGCACAAACAAGAACTCAGGCAAAGTTAACTCCAGATATGCTTCCCACACAATTGGTGGCCTTATTTGGAAAAGTGTTTGGAAATTCTATCATGTTGGAAGAAGTACATCACTGTAGGTGGGTTTTGAGGGTTTCTAGCCTTGCCCCAATTGATGTTTTCTTTATGACTCCATTATGTAGAAGAAAATGTGATCAGGCGGTGATGTGGACCAGAGAGCTGTGCTACTTTGGGAACTAGTCCAGAGCAAGGTTGAGGTCAAGATGTGTCTAAGCCTTCCACATCTCTTCCTGAGATCTGCAGAAATATGGCTTTTTCCTCCTTGTTCTTGGCCTGCATGTCCCAGTCCACATAAGCTACATAACCCTCACCTCTACCACCCTTGAGATAGTCATATAGCCTGGTAGCCAAATTATAAATTAAACTTCCTCTTTCCCTGTAAGGACATGTCCAGCAAGCACCTGGAATTTTTCTTCATGCAAATGAAGCATTCTCAACACCCTGTCCTAAATCCATGATATACACTCACCCTACAGTCCCTACATACCTCCCAAAAGTTTGAAACAACCTTTGTTCTCTGAATTAAACTAGCTGCTCAATGAAGCCCGCATCCCCCTAGAGCAGGTTTCTCTTCATGTTTACCCATCCTCTGAGGACTCATCACCTCCAGTGTTCCCGATTTACTTTCCCTCAAGCCACCAGTCTTATTTCAGGTGAGTATGCTGTTAAGGGAGGGGGGAATGGAGTAGGAATGACATAGTGTCCCATTCCTGATGTCTGTGGCTACACTTTCCCTCTCTATACATTAGGTCCATTTGAGCTACCATTGGGGTATCATTTAACGTGGATATTTGTTTATTTTTGCCAATACTACTCGTGTATTGGTCAGAGTGGGGTAATGAAGTCATTTACTATTAGTATGCTTTTGTTAGTCCATTTCTTTACATGAGTGCTGTATATTTAATAAAATTTGATATGCCTGTTTTTGATGTTTAAACGGTAAGTTTTCAACGGCTTATTATGTCTTGTTTACTTACACTGTATACACTGATCTTCTCTACATCGTCTCTCTTCTGAATAGTTTTAGTTTGAAAGGTATTTTGTCATATTAGAATAGTGACATGTTGTTTTCTAGCTATGGTTTCTTGAGCTTCTACCCTTATTGTTCAACACCCTGATAGTGAAGTTTATTTCTTCTAAGCAACAATTAGGTGAATCTTACTTTTAATACAATCTGCCAGTATGTGCCTTTTGGTTGTGTAATTTTGAAAATTAATGCTTAGGGATACAATTGAAGTGTGTGTGTGTGTGTGTGTGTGTGT
>NC_034599.1:21100722-21109191 GCF_900095145.1 Mus pahari
AGAGAGAGAGAGAGAGAGAGAGAGAGAGAGAGAGAGAGAGAGAGAGAGAGAGACTGTATATTTTGTCATTCCATATTTCATTGTTAGTCTGGTACATTCTTATCTGTAATCTCAAGAATGAGTTTGTCTTTATTTTCAGTTGAAGGGTTCTTCAGATTTCTTCTGTAGAACTAGATTAGTGGTCCCAAATACCCTTTGCCTATTTTGTTATATAAGATAAGTTTTTCCTTCAATTGTGATATACAGTTTTCCTGTGGTCCTTGGCAATTGCTTCTCAGAACTTGAAGTATGTCATCCTCAACCATCCATAGTATATTTTCAAGTTTTTGCTTAGAAATTTGTTATTCTGAGGGAAAAAAACCACTAAACAAACAAACAAACAAACAATCTATATGTCAACTAATTTGAGTCCATGGGGTCCCATGGAGACTGAATTGCCATCTAGAGAGCATGAACGGGTATGGACCCAGGCCTCTGCACATATGTAGAGGTTTTAGAACTTGGTCTGCATGTGGTACTCCTATAATGAGAGCAGGAGATGTCTCCTGACCTACTGGCTGCCTTGGGATTCCTTCTCTAACTAGGCTGCCTTGTCTAGTCTAGTAACATTTTAGAGTTTGCCTTGGTGTTTTGTGTTTCCATATTTTCAAACTTTCACATATGGGGTTAGATTGTTGAAGAAGGTTTTAGAAATCTTTCTTATTGTTTCAGTAGAAGTATTTGCAGTATTTCATAGAGACTAGCTTACAATATGTTTGAGATATTGTTTTTCTTTGCTATATTGGTGTTCTGGGTACCAGACTTGAGCCTCAGTATAAATACTCTGTGCCAAAATAATAACTCTCTATAAAATATAAAATAATAGTAAAAAGCAGAGACGAAAATCAGTTGTGTATCCCACTTTGTTTCTTGAGAGAGGAATTTTATGTGTAGCCCCAGCTTTCCGGGAACATGATTTGTAGACAAGGCTGTTCTTGAACTCAGAGATCTTCTGGCTTCTGCCTCCTGAGTGCTAGGAGTAAAGGCATTTGTCTCCATAAGTTCCTATCACTTTAAGTAGTAAAGGGATATTGATAATAGTATGTCCATTAATATGTTAGTTACTGTGGATATGGCTGGAAAAGGGAAAGTAGTGCAACATTGTAAATGATTATTATTGGCTTTATATAAAAAGGGAAAGATAAAAATGGATAGGGGTTCCATTTGCATTCAGAAAGGAGAGATGAGGCAGACTTGATAATGGTAGAAGGAAAAGAAGAGGAGGGGGACTAAGAAATGAAATCAGATAATCAAAGTGAGTTCCAGTTCTCAGTAGGCTGAGAGATACAAAGATCTCCCAAATCTGGCCAACCCACTAACTTAAGGAAAGTACAACGGTTATCATTGTTTGTTTGTTTGTTTGTTTTTAATATAAAGGTTTCTAAATCACTCACAAGGAAGGATTTTGGGCATGCCTATGAGAAACTAGAGTGTATAGCAGAGTTGAAGTCTCTACAAAATGAGTCTGAGAAGTCCTTGTGTGAAGCTTTGAAGCTGAAGAGAGCTGAGGATGTTGGAGATGCCAGACAGTGGAATGTCTACTGAAGAAAGTTCTAGGCAAAGTGGCAATGGCTAAAAGGAGAATAGCTTTTACAGTCAGCTCAGCTCCATAGCCAAGATAATTTAGAAACTTTGAATACCAGATTATCATGAGTCTATATCATGAGTCTAAGATACCAGAAATTTTGCTTCAGAATTTGGCATTTGCCTCTGTATGTTTCAGTCTTGTTTTGATCCAACAATTTCTTGTTCTGTTCCCTGTTTTACATTTTGGGATAAAAAAGTTAAATGTGCACCATTGTATGTTGGAATTATTTTAGACATAAAATTATATTTGCCTTAATTTTATATGACTGTCATATATGGCTTATACTTTTAAATAGGTTTGGGGAATAATAAATATGAAGAAGACTTTCGAAGTGAGAGTGACTATATTTGACATTATAAGAAGGCCTTCATTCCATGGGGTAAGTGTTGGAATGAAATGATAGAGAAAAGGGAAAGAGTTCAAGAATAAAGTTGGACAGAATTGGTTGTTGGTCATGCATCCAAGTAGACTTTTATGAATCAAGTTGTAAATGCTGTTTTGACTCTGGACTGTCTTTTAGAGGATTAGCTTATAGAGGTTGATCTGATCAGTAAGTCGTCTTTTACAGGTCGAGTCACAGATGGTGGTCAAACCTACAGGAGTCTTATAAATTAAACATCTTCTCCTGAGCAGGAATAGGTCACAGGTGTTGGTCACACCTTTATAGTTTAAGTTCTGAGTGTTGGCCTTACTCCTGTGCAGTCTTTCCCAATGCCTGGCATGCTATTAGGGTCCTTCATATCCTACCTCTGTCCACATTTCTTCCTTGTTGAATACTATATGACTGTGATTAAGGACTTTTCCTAGCCTAGAGGTATTCTGTTGGCTAGGTTTCAGCACACATTCTTGTGATATTTTCTGTAAGATTTCTGATAATGATGTTAACAGCAGTTTCAGTCGGACCAAACCACTAGCTTAGCAAGGTGGTTTGTTTGTTTGTTTGTTTTGTTTTGTTTTGTTTTGTTTTAAGAGTCATTCTACAACTCCTCTGGTTAAGTGCCAAGAAGAAAATTTTGTTGTCCTGGTGTCTCTCATCACTAGGTTATTGCTACCAGATAGGAAATCTCATACTTTTTGTCAATTACTGGAAGTACAGGACATATCTTTTCTGAGGCTCTCTCTTAACCAATACCTTCTGACATCTGCGCTTGGTGCTCTCTTTCACTGGGAGTAGGAAGCTCCCCAAATGAACCTATTCTCACTGGGACATACACTGGTCTTTCTCTTCTGCTTTGTAATTCTTCCTATTTTGCTTTGCTAGTAAAGTTAGGTATATTTGAGCATCATCTCTATCATGACAGCCATCATCCATCTTTCCCCAGTCTATTTCCAGATCATTCTAGAGATTATGACGTTTCATAATCTCTCATTTTCAAATTCTTATTTATGTTTTTATTACAAGTGGTTTTCTAATAGAAAAGACAACCTTCTAGACTCATAATTTCTATATTGCATTTTTATTGAACATTGTATACTAGGGGAAAAATACAAATGAAGTATAATCTGAAGTACACTGGGTTTGTTATTGCAAATTTGTGATTGTGGAGAGTCATAGTAACTCATATTAAAGGCCAAAATTGTCTTGGGTTCTATAGTCCCCTCAAAACCATAATCACTCACTGTATCTCTTCTGTCATCATTTTGACTGGATAGAGCCTGAAATATATCTTAACTGATAAGATCACTAGTTTTCAAAAATCCCAGGAGCTAACATTGCCATAACTGTATTTGATAAATGTGTTGATTGTTTTCTGTTGTTCTATGATTATATAGTTCATATAATTATATAGGTCATGTATTTTTACATGTCATTATATATATATATATATATATATATATATATATATATTCACATAATAATATAGGTCATATATAATCATATGGATCATATAATTGCATTTACATAACATGCCACCTGGGGAAATCAAATCTATGTCTCATGGCCTCGGTCACTCATATTTGGTACAAAATAAAAACTCTTATTACATTTGTGGAAAAGTTACATTTCTTATTTTATTTTGAGATTGTAAGGTGTTTTACTTATAGTATTCTCCCCTTTATAGGACATTTGACTTTATCCCTTTTATTTGTATCACTTTTAACTCTTTAATTTGTATCTGGCTAAATTTTCTAACTGTGAATTGAAACAAAATTGAACATGTGGTGACCCTTGTCTCCTCCTGATTTTACAGTGTTTTCTTTTTTAAAAATGTCATTATTATAGTGGCTATTAGTTTGTGTTATATAACCTTCATTGTATAATAATTCTCATTTTCTACAGATTTTTTTTTTTTGTCATTGAGAACTGTTGAATTTTGTGAAAGGCTTTTTCCACATTATTTGGGATCATGATATGATTTCTTTTTCTTTCTCTTTCTTTCTTTCTTTCTTTCTTTCTTTCTTTCTTTCTTTCTTTCTTTCTTTCTTTTTCTTTCTTTCTTTTTCTTTCTTTCTTTCTTTTTTTGTCCTGGTGGATGACTTATTGTATTTATTGGCTTGAACATACTTGAAATGTCTTTTTCACTTCTGGAATTAAAACAACTTGATAATATGTTATCTTTTAATGTCTTCTTACTTTCATTTGTTAGTATTTTAGTAACGATCTTAGCAACTATGTGTGTCAAGGATATGATTTACTTTGAAATGTGACATTTCTTTGGATGTTACTCCTTCAAACAGCCTTATCTAAGAACCTTATTTATTAAGTTTTTTCTCTTACATATCACTCGAATTCTTTGCAATGGCCGTTATGTTTCTGTAATCATCCTTCATGTCATAAGTTTGCTTTATTTTTGTTGGCCTTGGCTAATTTTTTTAATTAGATATTTTCTTTATTTACATTTCAAATGTTATCCCCTTTCTTTGTTTCTCCTCCAAAATTCCCCTGTCTTCTTCCCCCTCCTCCTGCTCCCCAACCCACCCACTCCCTCTTCCTGGCCCAGGCATTCCCTTATACGTCACAGGTCCAAGGGCTTCTCCTCCCATTGATAACCTATTAGGCCATCCTCAGTGACATATGCAGTTAGAGCCATGAGTCTCTCTGTGTGTTTTCTTTGATTGGTGGTTTAGTCCCAGAGAGCTCAAGAGTTACTGGTTAGTTCATATTGTTGTTCCTCCTAGGGGGTTGTAAACCCCTTCAGTTCCTTGAGTAATTTCTCTAGCTCCTTCATTGGGGACACTGTGCTCCATCTAATGGATGACTGTGAACATCCAGTGAAAAGCTACATTTCATACTCACTATGGGGCATCTTTGATCTCCTTCGAGTATTATAAGTCATTCCACTATGTGCATGTACATGACTTACAGTTAATTCCTTAAGGATGAACATACATGTGATTCTAACTTTTGCCAGGCCTTTTATAGCAGTGTCAGCCAGCCTCCATAGTACTTCCAAAAGGACTCTTGAGAATGAAATTCCTGCCTAGGTATAATTTCTCTGTGCTTTTTATAGTCTTAATAATCATGGTAATATAAATTTGTGTAGCATTTCTCTCTTCAAACTACTCAGAGCAGCAGACTTAATAATAATCAAGAGATGTCTTTTAGGAAAGTGTCCCATTAGTCAGGGTTCTCTATAGAAAGAGAACTTATAGAATGAATGTGTGTGTGTGTGTGTGTGTGTGCGTGCGTGCGTGTGTGTTGTATATGTATATTGGATTTACTAAAATAGTTTACTGGCCGTGGTTGGTCCAACTCATTCAGCAATAGTTGTCTACCAATGGAAAGACTAAGAATCTAGTAGTTGTTAAGTCTACAATGTTGAAAATTTGAGCTGATTTTCAATATATGCAGGAATCTTGAAGTAGGTGAATGCTAGTGAAGGAGTGGACTTTCTAGTAAGAAAAATAGAGAGAATGCAAAAAAGAGCAAGCTTTTTTCTTTTAAATCATTTAAATAGGCTGCCAAAATAAAGTGTCATCCAGATTAAAGGTATATCTTCCCACCTCAAAAAAATCTAGATTAAAGGTGTATCCACCCACATCAAAGTCTAAATTAGAAGTTTGTCTTCCCACTCCAAATGGTTTAATTAAGAAAGAAGACCTCACATGTATGCTCAATCAGTCAAGTTTTAGTTAATTTCAGATATGCCCAAGTTGAAAACCAAGAATTGCTATCATAAGTTCACCCCTTGTCAACTTGATACCCAATCACATCTCTGTATGTCATGCCTAATTCCCAGGTGAAAACAATTACCAGGTCATAATCACACATATAACTATCCCGCATACAATAAGTGCATTACAAATTTTAGAATAGGTGAAAATGTCCTTTAAGGAAAATTATTTGTGTCTCCAATTTTAATATGATCAGCACTGATAACTTAACAAATGTTATATTACATTTTATGATAAAGAAATCTAGGAGAGAAAAAAATAACTACACACATATATTCTTTTTTTTTTTTTTTTTTTTTTTTTTTTTTTTTTTTTTTTTTTTTTTTTTTTTTTTTTTTTTTTTTTTTTTTTTTTTTTTTTTTTNTTTACATTTCAAATGCTATCCCGAAAGATTCCCATACCCCTCCCCCCACCTCTGTTCCCCTACCCACCCACTCCCACTACTTGGCCCAGGCCTTGCCTCAGTGCCTGGTAAACACCGAAATGGATGATCACAGCCAGCTACTGGATGGAACACACATATATTCTTAACAAAAAGAGAGGTCCTTGGTCCTATGAAGGCTCGATAGATGCCCCAGTGTAGGGGAATTGAGAGAGGGAAGTTGGAAGTGGGTGGGTGGAGGAACACACTCATAGAAGCAGGGGGAGGGAGGATGTGATAGGGGATTTCTGGGGGGTGGTGAGGGAAACCAGGAAAGGGGATAACATTTGAAATGCAAATAAAGAAAATATGACAGAAACACTCACATCAATTATAATCCTTACTTCTGCAATTGGTCACACGTAGTTAGCTGGTAGTTATAACTACTTTCTCTACTACCCATTTCATATTTTCGTCACTTTTGGCAAGCCCCTCAACAGGTTTTGGCCCTTTTCCTAGAGGAGTAACCGTATTTTCATTCTATATAGGTCTGTGGCCTTTGTCATCCTGTCTGGATTTTGTTGTATTTTCTACTGATTTCACAGGACATAGTACCACCAAGAGATGCCTTAAAGGATTTCCTTCACTCCAGACATAATCTTCCTTACCTACATTATGGAGAAACAAGTCAGTTTCCCCTTGATAATCTGGATCAATTATCCCTCCTAACAGCATTGTTCCATAGCCTGTTGGTTGAAGGACATCAGAAGTCCAAAGAATCCCACAGGAAGTCTAAGCTTCTAGCGTAATGGAATTTTTTGTGGCTCCTGGCAGGAGCATTGGCCACTCTGGAATCAAAATTTCTAGGCTAGCCAAACTTAAGGTTACAAGAACAGGAAGAACATATACTTCCTAATGATTCACTAGAGATGACAAAGAGTGTAGACATTCCCCTTTCCACCATTTGAATCCTCAATGTGTGGATCCTGGCTGTGAAAGAAAACACATCATATATTGTACACTAATTCACAGCAAATATTACCTTCTGGAAAACTCTCCAGGCTGGTGCCACCTACTTGGTATTCTAACTGAGTCTTCAAAAGGTTATTCCATCTTTTTATGGCTCAGCTGCTTCAGGATGGTAGTGAAGTGAGGCTATTGGTTAGAAGAAATCCTGTGTGGAACACCATGACAATATATAAGACATTCTATTCCAGAATCAGCATCAGTTCAGAACTAGTATCCAATAGACCTTGGAAATTCTGAGTGTTTCCTTACCGCTGGTGTACAATTATTAAAAGGGGGCACATGTTCCTTTGGGGAAGGACTAGAGAAAGGCTAACATTAAAACTTTTAGATATTTTAACAAGGTTCTTCATCAGGGGAACCTGGCCATCCTTTCATTCAAGGAGGTCTGCAAACTCACTAAGTCTGTAAATTGGTTCACAGACTAAGATTGCCTTTCGCCACAATCCAATGTACCCTTTCCTTCATTTGCTTGAGGTTTTACTATTTCCTGCTTGCACACATCAAACAAAATGCAGGAGACTTCTTATCTATTTCATGCCTAGGAAACCATGATTGATTCTCCAGTATCAAAGGTCCATACAAGTCATGGCACCACAAAAATCACTTTGCCTGCATTGCCCATTATGGGTCAGGCCATTACAGACATTTCTTTGTCTGTGCTGCACATTCCAATAACTCTGATCACATTGCTTTGGAGATACAGTGTTACCACCTGGCCCCTGCTACTTTAGGGCTTGATTAAATCCATTACAATTAATTTATCCAAGTGAGCAAAAGTGCTTTCAACCATAAGGTTTAGCACATGGAACAAGATGAAAGCTAAAGTCTTCAAATACACTAGTGCCCTTCTCACTATTTTGTGTCTCATAGGCTTAGTAAAGGGCATGTCTTGCTGCCTTCCCGTAATGAATGGTTATGGTTTACACGGTGTACCCACTTTAACATTGCAATTTCCCAGAGCCTTAAAATGCAATCATAAGCGCTAAGCCAAAGGATATCTCCAGGTCCTTCCTTTTCAGTACACTATCTTTTGGCAAATGTTTCAGCCAACCATTTTAACAAACTTTTGACACCTTTAAAACTGTTCAATCTTTCATACTGAACGTAGAATCTCCACTTATTTGGCTTTAGCATTATACTCAGCCTGGCCTAGGTTTTTTTTTTTTTTTTTTTTTTTTTTTATTTTTTTTTTTTTTTTATTTTTTTTTTGTTTACCTGGGAATCTTCAGACAAGCAATCCAGTCCCCAATAACAGTTGTCTCACCTAGTACTCTCCAGCTCTATACCACAGCACTGGTTGTTCCCTCTTTTTCTTTTTTTTCTTTTTTTTTTTTTT